>NC_038242.2:9909025-10268917 GCF_000004515.6 Glycine max | reverse complement strand
ACTTCATTTACCATGCTAGAGTGTCAAACCTAATGGACACTTGTCAAGCTAGCCAAAGTTGGTTCCCTAAAAGAGTTTTAGAATCATTTTGAATGGTAAACTCAGACTATAGTGATTTAGAAATTATAACCTTCACTCTGTTTGTTACAAATGATTGTGTTAGAATGCGAGTTATAAGCCTAACTCAATCCTATAAAACCGGCTTATAAGGTGAGGATTGTTTCCCACTTATATACTTTATCCTGGCCATATCTTTATCCAATGTGTGATTTCAACATGCCCCCTTTTTGCCCATGGTTACCCACCACAATTAAGGTGACTCTTCAACACTCTCCCTCACACTCAAGACTACCCACCCAGAGCGTGATAAACACAAGGGTCCCACCAATGGATCTAGGATAGGCTTTAATACCATGTTATAACACGGGCTTAGGGCATGAACCAAACACTTGGCTGATTGAATTTTGATCTTACTTCATATGTCATCATACATGTAACTAGATCAAGTATTTCTAGGCAAATATCTTTTTTGGCATCAAATCTTGTAATGTTTTCCTACTACCGCTGCAATAGACTTCACATGTAGTTATTAAAATCCTGTTGCTTTCCATTTGATCTACACTCAATGTTTCAAAGATGTATGATAAAACAACAACTTCTTGTTTAGTTAGGCTCATGATATAGAGTAGTGGTAGTCCAAACAATCTACTTAACCACGTTTGTGCCAACTCTATAGCAAACATATCATTTATGCGGTACCCTTTTGGAGAATTTGTGTTTCACAAAACCTTTGTAGGTTTCATAATTTTCTTTAGCGGTGAGAATAATTTTTTGCCACCTGTTTTCTTCTCCAATCTTTTAGCATCACCACCAGCATAGAGAAGTCGATGACCTTGTTTTGGAGTCTTTGTTGGTGTGCCAATAGTAATATTTTTTGTTAACTTAAGCACCAATTCACGAACATCCTCTATGGTTTTCTTCATCTCTTTCAGCCCATCATGATGTTTGACAATGTCAAACTCTTCAGGGATTGATTCACCACAATTTTCTTTGTTGTGAATTTGAATCGGTTGTGCATCTCCAATTGACATACTTTCACCATCTCTGGTTTTGTCACCTTTTTTTGGATGTACCGGAATTGGGTGAAGTACATCCCAAAAAAGGTGCAGAGAGAGAAAAGTATTTGATTTATAGCAAGGAAAAGTTATATCCTCATGATTCACTTTTTTCTATTTTCCTAATAGAAATATTGCATTTTACCATGAAGTAACACTAACAAATAAAGCCTTTTTAAATCCCAAACCACAATGGAATGATGCTGAGATGGCAATATAATACAACAGATAGTTAATAAAAGGTATGCTCCCATTAGAATGACAATAATAAATATTAAGAATTTATTATAATAAAGGGATTTAGCACTACTGTATGTATATGGGCTCAGCCTACATGCTTTTATGTACATAACCTAGTAAAGTAAATATGAGGGTTGCTGCACATTATAGTTTATCCCATTATAGTTTACTCATGTGCCTCTCTTTCTCTCTCTCTTTCTACAATAAAGAAGACCCAGTAATCAATATTAGAAAAGATAAAGAAACATAATACATGAATTACAGAGGACATTAATGTACCCTCGTTAACAAACTTTCCAGGACAATATATAATGTATCCTTATTAGTTATTACATTCTAGAAAAATAGATCCTAATATCCTGTTTCAAAAATTAAGACAATATATAATGTATTCTAAACACAGAAAAATTAAGCTATAAAATGCAAAAGGAAGACTTACATCTCCTCAAATTCTGATCCTGCCCGATAGAAAAATGGAACACCAGCTTCTCCAGCAATAGCCTTCAAGGTCCCATATAAAGCAAACACTATCAGATCACAATACATATCAATAGATTTACTCAAGAGGTAGACAATAACAAAGTAGTGTTGTTTTTCCATTTGTATTTATGAATTCTAAAGAATGAATGAGAAAATGAAGTTGTAAAAAATGCCCGGGTTCTTTACCATAAAAAAAAGCCCGAGTTCTTTATCCTCCAAAAAAAAAAACTGAGCTTAACCTTAAGGAAGTCAAACTCTTATGTATTGATGGGCCTACAGATACCATTATGTAAGAAGAAAAGAACATAATGTGCATGTATATATATCAAGCTTTTTCAATACGTTTGGTACAGGTATGAGAAAGGAAACAGGAGGATAAGTTAATTTATGCAAAAATAAAAATTAGATAATGATATCAGTGTCAGCAAATTTAATTGAAAACCTATCAGGTAGACATAATAAACAGCTGCAAGGACAAAAAATAAGGAAACAGAACATATACAATTATTAATAATGAGCATATCCAATCACAAGGGCATAGAAAAATAAACTTTTGCCTACAGTTACAGCTTAGAAGAACAAATTATGCAAAGAGATATTGAAGTCAAATCGAAAGACAAGAACCAAAGCCCAGATATGTACTTCCAGAAACTTCATGCAAGCATATAAAAGTGGAAATCCATAAATCACACAAGAGGCCAATAGGTTCAAGTTCTAAAAGCAAGAACTTCATAAAATTTGTAAAAGAAGTATCTTAAGATATGCAGAACAGAAACAAACTGACCTTGGCTAGAAGAGTTTTTCCAGTTCCAGGTGGTCCAGTCAAGAGAATCCCCTGAGAAAAGAAGTATTTTAGGCTCACTTGATGATAAACAACAAACAACCAATTTCCAATGTGCACTGAAAAGTAAAAACACAGCATCTAATTATTGGACAAGCAAGTTCATCAGTATATCATGCAATGAAAACAAATAAAAAACAAAATCCCTAACATTGCGGCGAGTAAAAGCTAGCATGTTTATTGATGTAAAGTGTAAGCCAAAAAATTGCATATGTTATCATGTCATAAATTGGGAAGGAAACCTAGTCTTACTAGAAATGATAAGCCAACCATATTTTTTTTAAAAAAAAAGGTCAGAAATATAAGCAAGTGCTGACTAGCAAAAAAAGTTCAACAAATATACAATTACTTCTTCAGACCTTCGGCAACTTTCCTCCAAGGCGGGTAAATTTAGCTGGATTTTTCAGGTATTCCACAACTTCCTCAAGTTCTTGTTTTGCATCGTCACAACCTTTCACATCTTTAAATGTTTTAACATTCTGCAAGAGGAAAGAGAGCTTATATAAGGTTGTTTGTCATAATTTTCTGATTTGTTGTCAATTGGTCTCTCTGTATGTGTGAGTGTGTGTGTGTAATCAGCAAGGGAAACTGTTCTCCCTAATCTGGAGAACTAACTCAACAACTAAGAAAAAGACATGAACAGATATGGAGAGTAACTGAAAATGATCATAATATCCTTATCTAGAAAAAAAAATTTCTTGGGAGTCAGGATAGCTTTGGGGAGTACGAAAATTGCAAAGATTAAACAGAGAAGTTCTTCTCCTTTCCAAGACATAATAACAAAAAAAACAGGAAAGAACATAACTAATTCTCAGAACAAGATACAGAAAAGTGAACAAAAGACCAGTCTGCAGGAAGGAACAGAAACTAAAAAAGAAAGAGGAATGCCAGAGAGTAACATAAGTTCACCAACATTAATGAGCCAAGATCAGTAGGGTGAGACTCCTGTAGTTTGCAGGGAACAAACTCTGAATGACAATGACCCAATTCATGGAATTAGATATACTACAGAACTTGTTGATTGATCAATGAAATTTCATATTTTGAATAATTGATAAACAAGGATTGTTTTATTTGGATATAAAAAAAGACTGCATATATTGTACTATTCATTTACAATCTTCTCATCCAAAATGCAGTGATGATAACCCAAATTTTGAGCAAACTATGCCTTGCAATTTTCATCTTATTTTCAAGAAATACACAATGTACAATTTTGGCATGTTATATGCTTAAGATCATGCTTATCAAAAAAAAAAAAATGCTTAAGATCGTGTTAGTTAGAATGCATCCTAAAATGTTAACCTTTTCTGGCACCACTTCTTTATTTAGTTCCTTTGGAGCATATGTACTACTTGAGCCAACACTTGAAGTTCCAATCCCACCCAAGCTTACTATGAATTTTTGAAGTGCAACCATACCCACAACCCTGAAACACATTTTATACGACAATAAATGAAACTTCAGGTAAGATATAGATAAGAGAAAGAAAGAGAGAAATAGAAACTAAAGGCTCATACCAGACCAATCCCATAACAACAATAAACAATATAGTTGACAAAAGATCTTGTACAAAACGTGACTTCTGTGATACTTTGCGATCAACCTAAAGGTGGAAACAGATTCATGAGATTCCCAAAACAAACAAAAAGAATCTGGAGTTAAAATTCTAAACACTAAAACCATGAATCAAAAAGAACATTTTTTTTCTTTTGCAATAACTGTTACCATAGCAACATGTAATGGCTGCCTCTCAGATGTTCCAGGGCTAAGAATAGGCTCATCTGATTTACCTGATGCTCGCTGCTTCAACTCTTGCAACTGAAACAAAGAATATATTTGCTATCAGTTGTACCATGATATAACCAACACATGTAAACTATGAAATAAAAGAAGACAAATAAAGCTTTTATATAGGTGAAAAGACAATTCATCGAGACAAAAGGAATAGATGCAGAACATTAAATTTGGGAAAAAACAAGAGTGCCATGAAGAAAATCAAAATAAATGAGTGTAGAAAGAAGCAGAGGGGAAGAACCAGTTTTTAGGCTCATTCATTCTATCATATCATAGATTTGAAGAGAAAACACAAATCAAATCATTTAGATCCAGAAATACATGCAGGAGAAATAGTGCTTTAAAATTTGCATTGTTTAAAAGTATCCGAAACACCACTGGTATGAATTTCAGATCACAAGACTCTAGGACAGTAATAGTCAGGACAAGAACATAATCAACAAAGTTGTCTAACTCCTCAATGACACAAAAAGCCTAGTACACTCTTGCGCATATGAAAAATGATCAATCAAAAACTGATCAACAAAGAACAAATAGCATTAAGAAAAACGTGACTACCAGGGTAGGAAGTCTAGAAGGTTTCCCATATTCCTCATTTGGCAGATATTCAGCAATAGCATTAGTGACCACAAGAGCTCGAAGATATTCTACAACTCCTATACTGTCTACAGCACCCTCCCTTCCTTCAAAGTGCTTGATGACAGACTCAGGACTGGCAAAAAATGAAAAACATAAGAGAAACTTTGACGCAAACTGAAATCATTCATAAAACTGAAAAAATTATTCCAAGTGCTAACTACATTCTTCATTGTCTTTCTGTTAGTTTGAGCTGTACTGTGCTATTTATAGCCTTTATTTCTTTTAAATTTTTTTACGGAATCAGTGGTTGTTTTAATTTTTCTTCTTTGTGATTTCTGATTGAACAAAACTTAAGAGACAATTCCTTACGTATTTTTAGTGTTATTATTTGTCAATCAGAATTGAAGTTTTTTTACTTTAATAATATTTGTTAACCTTTAACGCAAACTTTTATTGCATAAATTAGTGGGGAAAAAAAGAGTCTAATATTTGATTGAAGATGAGCACCAAAAGCACCTAAGGAACTGTGTATAAGTTATCTCGATTTCACGGTGCAATGCGATTCGATTCAATTCAATTCAAACCTGTGTTTATTAAGTTCAATAAGTAGTGTGGTTTGTTTGGCGACATCATTGGGATTCGCCTCGGCGTCAACAATTAACCTAGCCAAACGCCTCTCCTGCTGCCAGAGAGGCAACCAGGTCATGAAATCGGCGAAAGCCTTTTCAACACTCTCTCTCGCTCCCTCGTACAACGCCACAATCGGCAACCTCTCTTCCTCTTTTGCACTCTCGCTCTTTTCCTCTCCGATCGAAGGATCGGAACTCTCAGCGTCGACGACACTCGGAGTCGCTTCGTTTTCAATTACACTAGAATCGGCGCCGGAGGGATTGGATTGGGAGCGGGAAGCGACGCTGCGAGAGACGGAAGAGTGAAGGCGCGGCTGAAACATTTTGCATGGAGATAGGAAGTTGAAAGAGTGAGGATGGAGTTTGTAGAGTTGAGGATGGTGAGAGCTAAATGGGAGAGAAGTTCTGCAGAGAAGTGAGGCTTGAAGTGTGGCCATAATGGTTATTGTTTCTTCTTCTTCGCTCGGAGCAGAGGAGGAATGAATGTGTGAAGGAAGAGCTACTAAGAGTATCACCTTATCTATCTGTTAGATAGAAATTAGTGCCGCCAATGGACAACGACTTCCCAGTTTAAACCTTATCATGCTTTTTATTTAAGGATAATGGCCAATCATTTTGTTTTCTCTTTATACCATTTTTTTTAATTTGTAATATATTATAACTGCATATCAAAACTAATTTTGAATATATATTTTATCTTTTTTAATTTATCATTTTCAATACCTTAGTTTTATCTTAAAAAAATTAGTTCAAAAGAATATAACTTTCTCTTTCACAAGATTAAATTATAATAAAATTTATAGACATCAACAATTGCAAGATATAAATTATTGTTTTATTTTTATTTATAAATTATTTTCTCACTTCCAATTGAAAAAAATATTATAAAACATTTTCTTGTTTGATAGAGTGTTCAAAATTATCAAATTTACTATCACATAAAAAAACACAAATATTCTACCATAGTATGATAGATGAAATTAGAGAGAGAAAATATTTTCTCTAAATCCTTCACCTGATTTTTTTCTTGAAAGTTACAATATCAATTGTCAAATGAACTTGAAAACAATAATTACATTGATAATAAATTAAATAAAATATAAATTAAAGCATAAAGAAAATAGAGAGAAAAATAAAGAAGAGAACACAAGAGTTTTGAGAGAATAAAAATTATGTGTATTCTATCCAAAAAGGATAACTTATTTATAAATACAAAAGATAAATAAAATATGAATGCGAACAAATATATTATTCATAACACTAATTTTATTTTTTTTAAAATATCAGTAATTAAAAATAATAATATATCACAATATAAATTATTTGTCATAAGTCTTAAATATAATTTATAAATACAATTATATTAATTAGTTACATATTTTAATTATTATATATTTAAAAATATTTTTTTATTATAAATTTTAGTTGTATAAAATAACATTTAGTTCGTTGTTGGTTCTCTTCGGCAAGTGTACCGAGTCACACAAGTAATATAAAACGGTAAGATCAAGTATCGTATCCTTAGGAAATTATGCAAACATTTGTATGGATTAAAAGCAAGTAAATATTAAGTTGAATCCTATACTAAAGTCTATTCGAATATAAACTAAATATCTAGAATTTTGGAAGTGAAAACAGTCAAGTAAAAAGCGATGGGTCGTTTTACTGAATTTCTCTTGATGCTAAAATATATTTTTCTCTATCTGACGTTATCCTAGTGTTCTTATGCTGAGAAATTACTCAAACCAAGATCCTTCTAATGAATGAGCCTAACCCTCTTTAAACTTCGTCCTTGATCCCTCAACAAACTTAGTCTAAAAGAGTTGCATTAAGTCTACAACATAATATGAACTAGATCACTACACTCCATTCCTAGACATAGAGATTTCTAGCTTGCTCTATCAAGTTCTAAGGCTTTAAAGCATTTCGCAATGCTAAAAATCCTAACTATACATACAAATGGGTGATCAAGCCACAAGCATGTAAGATAAGCCTAGATAAAAATAATGAACACATAAAAATAACATTAAATAGATAGTGAAAGAGTGTTACATCAAGGTTTCAGCAGAACTTCCCAACAAAGAGCCTTAGCCTTTCATTACAAGCAATATACTCTCAATACAAGAAAGGATGAGTTTTTGAGTGAAAGAAAATGGCAAAGACTGGTTGAGGATATCTCCTACAACCTCTAAACCCTAAACTTCACTCCTCTAACCTAAGCTCTATTTGCTACTCTCTTTTTGTCGCTTCAACTTCTCATTGTGCTCTGTTTTCAACTCTCTATGTAAAACTCTCCAAAATTATATTTTATTTTTGCCAACTTCAGCGTTTTAAAGGCTTTGGGACCTTTCAACTTTCGAAGGCTCGCTTAGCGAGACTGACTCGTTAAGTGAGAGTAAGTGAATTTTGACTTAGCGAGACTGGGCGAGCACATCTCTGACTAATCCTCTTCAAGGGTTTCCCAACCCGCTAAGCGAGTTATATGCCTCGCTTAGCGGATGCCACTTGTTGAGCGGATCAGTCTCGTTGAGTGAGTCATCAACTACTTGAACTTTTTCTTCTTTTAACTTGAAACTGAAGTGGTTTCAACATTAATTCACAAAATGAGAGTATCTACTCTATAAAATCACACTAAACATAAAAATATGTATAATTCCTACAAAAAGAATCATAAATTGGAGGTAAGGCATTATTTTCTTACAAATATTCAACATAAAACTAACTAATGAATAACGACTAACATTCGTGCAATGCACGAGCTAAAATATTAATTGTAATTTATGATATAAGTTTAGAGTTGTGTATTGTAATATATTTAAAATTCTAGCGTACATTGCAAAACCTAGAAAACAAATATTTCTAGAATTAACCGAAGTAAAATAACTATTATCAAAATATTTTTAAAAAAAATGTGTTTTAGAACAATAAATAAGTTACTTCTATTTGGTTTATAAATTATTCAAATTGAAAATGATGTAAATTTATTTAATAAAATAGAATTTAATTTAAATATACAAAATGAAGTTTTATATTAGTATTTTAATTATAAATTGACATATATATATATAATAAATTTATTAATTTTACAATAATTACATTAAAAATCATACTTAACTTTATTTTTCATTGATTAATAATATAAAAATCTCCCAACTAACAATTAATAAAAATTAGGCTTAATTACAATTTTATCTCTTACTTCCTTAAAAAAATTGCAGATTTTGTGGGTTAAAAAATCGTCACAATTAATGGAAAGACCGTCACAAAATTGATTCATCCTAGTAGAATTGATTCAGCCTTCAGAATCATCTTCACCTCTCACTTACGCATTCCCTGGCCAACTCCCTCACGGGCTCGCCCTACTTAACTCTCAACAATGGTGAACTCAAAGCAAAGTCGGACGATGAGATGGACCTGGTTCTGACAGCAAATGCCTTAGTGCAGAACCAATGTGCATAAGTTGAAAGTCAACAGTAGGTGTTGTGATCCTCACAACCGTAGTGCAGAAGTTTGGCAACAAAAGCACGTTTGTCATCCTCGACTTTGGTCCAGCCCAAATCTCCTGCGATCAATATTTGAATGATAAATATTAACCTGCACATATCCACCCAACGTAACCAATAACTTGATTGGACGAAATCAAACTGAAATTTTCATGATAGGTTTGTTTCAGTTTGGCATATTTCAGATCCTAACCAACCGTTGGCCTTTTCCACATAAAATGGTAATCTTTTGTTACAATAGAAGCATGAGTCATGTTGCCCACCCCTATCGTTGATTGTGTTATCGGGATATTTATTTTACAAAAGAGTCAACAAATTAACCCATATGGCTTCACAACCCAAACGACGATGCTGGTAATAACATGATATTACGTTCTGTCGGCCATACAAAATCGATTATACAGGATTACATCATATTCTCAAACACAAATAAACTAAAACAGAATATTTTGTTTCAAAGTTAAGACACTCAAAAGTTGTGGACCAATTGCTTACAGACTTCCATATTCAATATTCAACATCTGAAAAATAACTTAAGGGAAAGATGAGAAGTGGCCCATTTGAGGTTCAGAATAACTGTCAAACAAATGGATTAGAGGCCAATGTCACCAGATGGGAACCCTAATTTAAATGACAGTCCTCAGTTCTGCATAAGCCAGCGCTAACCAATGTATAGATCTATTTGAGACAAAGGAGATGCATGCTATTGAGTACGATCAGATCCATATGAGGGCATTGTTGTTGTAGGTTGTGCTGTGTTGTGACTAGGAAATTGCATTCCAGGGGCCATTTGTTGTGGCATAGTTCCAGGTGGCATGTAAACATTATTGTGCATCTGCATTGGCATAGACTGAACCGCTGCTGGTGGAGCTGTCCCCCATCCAGCCTGAGACCCATAGAATGGTTGTTGTGAAGGGCCCATCATGGAAACAGATTGTTGCCCGAAAATTGAGGGTTGGGCGTTCACAATAGGGGTATTAGGAATGGTATAGTCTCTGCTCCTATCATTATTGACCTGTAATTGCACAAATAATACATGGAATTAAATTTAAACTGAAGTCATGATAGAAGTACAACACTCGAGAATGACCAACTACAGAAGGGTTCCTACTTGCAGTATGTATGAAAAATGAATCTAATATTCAATACCACTAGATCCCTACTCGCATAACACCCATCAAAATAATGAAAAGGGGAAATCCAATACAGAACAACAAATATAAAATTACAAAGACAGGATCCTTATATTGCATTTCTGTAATTAAGGCAGTCAACAGCTTCCAAGAGAAAGGTGTGATGGAGGAAAATGACAGCAAGATAAAATTTGTCAAGCTTCAATAGAAGGGATTTTCAGTGCATGTAAAGATAAACCAACATCGTCTCAGGAAAGAAAACCAAGGCTCAAAACAAGAATCTCAAGTTGAGTACAGTTAAACCATGTACATCCATGAATAAAGATTGGCTTTGTTTGCATGTATAACAACTGACCACCATTGTATCATATTGGATAGGAGGCATCTTCAAATCAGAGTTTTTCAATCATTTATTCAAATGAACATCAATACTGACTCAAAAGATAGTGTTGGTTGTTTACCTTTATACTTAGATCAGTATGTCGTGAATATGAAAGGTGAAGCTTGCAAAAACCCCCATCATATATGCAATGTCCTTCCAAGGCTTCCTTGGCCACAACAGCTGTCTGAGTATCTGTAAAGTGTAAATCATAGCATGTCACTCAAGCTTATACTGACAGTATAAAACAAAACAAGGTAAACGATCAATAAAGGTCAAAGTTCTCCACTATTAAATTGCATATATAGTACATTTGAATTATCATTGTTAAACCTATCAAAGATAAGTATGCACACTGCTGAGGATATTTCCAGCGAGCAACAGATTCATAATCCTTGAGAGAAGAAAGCTAGCATAGAACAGGGATCTAGGGGCAAAGAAAATCGAAAAATGAGTCTTGGCTTTCAGGTCACACACCCTGACATGCAACCCAATCACAGATTCCAGAATCATGTGAGTATGATTGGCAATTTCACTCCAATCCCACACAAAATGCACATGAAGATTATGTTATTCTACCATCTTAATCACAATTTTGACAACACTAAAAATAACAAGAGGTAAAGTTTTTCAAAGAACCTAACCTGGATACTGAATCAGAGCCTGCAAACCACCATTCTTATCGAACATTGCAATTTTTTGGACAGGGCCAAAAGCAGAGAAAACCTGTAAAAAAAATTAAATGGTATGATATTATTAACTAAACTGTATTGTCAATCAATAATTAAAAAAAAAGGATGGCAGGCCATGATTCAAAGTACCATGTGTAAGACATCCAATGTTACAGCATATTGCATGTTCTCAATAGATGCAAGGAGAACATTACTCTCAGTCTCCAATCTTTTCCCATCCAAACCAACCATAGCCTGCACAAATTATAAAATAATATTTAGAAGAAAAAACAAATCCTTAATAAGCAAGTCAGTTTTCATGGCAACCCCCCCGGCAGATGGTGCACACCTAACTAATGCACACAACATAAACATTCAACTTAAAACGAACAATTTCCCATGCCTTAATTGCACATAAGAACAGGTCACAAGAGATATCATATTGTTACTCCATTAAAACATAGAAATGTTGACTGTCAATAGTTTACCTGTCCACTTCCCTCGACAGCTGATGGAGCAACAGGAAGGTAAGGATTAGTATAGTCTCTGGAGAAAGAAAAATAATCAATTAAAAATTGAAAATTTACTATTATCAAAGAAAAAAAGGCTTAAAGCTGATATGAAGGATGAGATATAGAACCAGTCTCCATGACAAAGAATAAACTAAAAACCAACAGGAAAAGGAAAGAATATTGGTAAATAAATTAAAAGGTGCTGCCAAAACTTGGGGTCCTAAAAGCCAGCAATACCAAGGAAATTAGCAATACCTGCTCCTGTGGCTTTGAAACTTTACACTTAAATCTGAATGTCCGGAATAAGTGATCCTAAGGGTACATGGTCCCACATGCTCAGGCAGCAGATACCTGACACCGGGGCAGGATTAAAGATCAATAATCAGAAATAATTTTGGAAATAATAAGAGCTAATTAATGTTCTAATAACTATTAATTTGCAGTTCAACTCTAACTTGGCACTTTTAATTTTCAAGATCAGTCCAGTTGGCACAATGGCATAATGTAGCGAACCACATTTCACACATCCAATGATTCCATAAAATTACAAACAAGTGCAAAAACAAAGTCTATAAACTCCATAATAAGTTAAATACCAAAAACAACTGCCAAAGTGTAAATATATAAAATAGTCCAACAGTTGATTGCTGAACAGTCTGAGAACATATGCAACATATACTGCCAGATGATCCACAGCAGTTGAACCAAATACCTAGTCAAACAAATAATACAATTTTACCTAGGTATGCTTCTTCCATCCAAAGCATCCTTCGCAGAGGTGGCAGTCTCTGCATCTGAGAATTGCACCAGTGCCTGGACAGTGACAGTTGAACAAAGAATTATCTCATGCTCATAGGATATAAAAAAGGGACAACAGGTAAAAGGGTGGCCTATCATCAAACCTGAAATCCTGCTGTCTTCTCGAAAGTAGTAATCTTATGCACAAATCCAAAGGCTGAAAAAACCTGCACAAGTGAATAATAAACTTTCAGGATGATATTGCTAAGGTGAATCTTAATAATGGAACACAGACAAGAATTTCAGCATATAGGTGAGGAAATTCGTCACTCACTCAAACTAAAAACTTGCGAGATTAACAAACAAAACCATTACAGGACTTAAATACCAATAAGCAAGTTTAAGGCTCTAAGCAAATCAATATCTCTCTTGAAAAGCTACTAGAATAATGCTTTTGTTACGTATGCTGGTGTCAGAAGAACTAAAACATTGCAAGTGAAAAGCAAGACAGATGATACTAGATCTAGCACTTACTGCAGAAAACAGGGGAAATAGTTTATCCAAGGGGTTCAATTCAGATCCAAGTTGTCTTATAAATATATAACTGAAATAATACTTACAAGAACTTGAAGTTAATGGTTCATTCAATTTAATACTAGAATAATTGACTCAAAATAAAGGACTTGGAAAGTAAAGTGCCTCCTCAACCATAAATTATGTCAAAACTCGGCATTCAGTTGCCAAGTTTAAAAGGAAACTTTTGGCGTACTTTCAGATAAGACTCAGAAAATCTAAAACACAATCTATCAGTAGTTACAAAATAGAAAATAACTGTACAGCACAGAATCTGGTGGCTAAATCTAAATGCCTATGCAGATGACGAGTCAATAAAGCACAGATGCACAGAAGAAAAAAAATGGAAATATCCTAAACTACAAGAATGGCAGGAGTTGAGGGGAATAAGGAAGAAAGAGGTAGTGTTAAGGAAAGGAGAAAGGAGACAAACACACAAGCGCTATTTCTCCCAAAGCACTAAGCTGCCATTGAAGATATTGCCTCGACATGGGCCTGCTGATTCATTCACATACATGTCAACAATTTTTCCACAGCCTGACAAAGAAAAACCTAATTACAAAACTAAATGGCCAGCATCCTCTTGATTACAGTGTTAGCACATAACTAATACACACGTGCAACTGCTTACCAAGTGCAAGACATCAATGCTGACAAGACGTGCATCTGCACCCTCAATCGTTACCAACAATACATTCCCGGGAACATCTGCAGTAGTTTTGTTATTCACTATTTCTTGCCTATTTGAATATTGTAGGTATACAGTTTTCCCACGTACTTGAGCAGGCTCTGATGATGAGGCATAGTACGATATCATTGCAATGGCTTGATTCAAATCTGCCTGGAGGTTGTGGTTAAAGCATATGAATTTTAACCAACAATCAGTAACTTTATATGAAGAGAAAAGCAAGCTAGACAAGGAAAAAAATGGAAAACAAAATATACTCACAAATTCAATAAAAGCTTGATTTCTATTCGCCCCAACATTGCATTTTGTGTTAACAACTTTGCCAAACGGCTTCCCAAGCTCAATCAGTTCCTCCTCTGTGCACTCCCATGGCAAGTTCCTCAAATGGAGAACCTTTGACGGTGGCTGAGTGTAACGGAACTGTGGTTGACTGGATACCGATGCCATTTCAAACGATAACCCAAAATCTGTCAAAAAGAACCAGAAAGTTTGCAGCCCCTTGGAATACAACACCCATTTCACAATTAGGTATCCCATCATGAATCCTTAACTAAAATACTGCATAACTACGTTTCTAAAAAAAATAATCCAACAGAGGACATTCATTTAATTATAATTCAGCCAGCATGCTTCATAAAGATTCAACAACCAAAAACCTTATCCCACAATGGCCATGAGATTGGCCGAATGCAATTTAAACATAATTATGCAATAAAAATTAGTGGGGGACAGAGAATCTATAACAACGTTTTGGGGCTAAAAGCAAAGTGCAGGTGAAATTACAATTCAGGAGATACAGATTCCACAAATTGACCTAAACCCAACTAATCGAAATCGATAGCTAACGGATGTAATCTGTTACAGTGAATTTTGTTGCTAGTTGTTTTACGGAGATGGCTTGGTGACAGTTATCGGGATCCGCAGCGACAAAGCAGAAGAAACACGAAAAAAGAGTTGTATAAAAAACAAAGCAATTACCTGAGAGAATTGAGAGAAAGAGAAGAGCTGTGGTTTTTTTACGAGTTAACGGGATTAGGGTTCTCAAACAAAGGGAAAAGGTAAAGAAGGAGCTTCACCGTTATCAACAAGAGTATTGTTTTTGGCACCGCGGGCAAAAACAAGGCCTTTCCGCGCTGAACCGTAACCAGATATTTATATAGATGACGAGATGAGATTTTTTTAAAAAAATAAAAAATAATATATATATATATATATATATATATATATATATATATATATATATTATTTTTAAAATTTTATTCACAAAGTGTGATTTTAGATTCATGTAAAAAAAAAATCTTGTCTGTCATATATAATAGGATTTACCTGAATATAAAACAATATAGTTTTAATATATAAAAATATTTTAAAAATAAAGTTTTTTTATAAATGTTGTGATGTATGATTGAGGAACATGACATTGGTCACCAGAGATGGGAGATAGGATGACATTTATATAAATTTTAATGTAAGTTAAAAAAAATATTTTAAAAGTAGTAAAAAATAGGAGTATTTATAGGCCATTCATATCTAAATTGATCCAAATTGGTTTGAATAATTTGAATTGGTCATTTATGTATTTTGATTAAAATCGAATTCAACCGATCAAAATTGTTCATGTACGGGTTGGATCACGAGTTTAGATTTATATATTTGTTGGCCCGTTGACCCAACCCATGAATCCGCAATTAAAATATAAATTTTATTATATATGTATTAAAAACTAAAAAAATGAATTTAGAATGAAAATGAAGAAAAAATAGGATGATGTGCAAAAACATGAGTTAGATAGGTATTTTGAGAATCACATGGAACATGATCACCTGAGTTTGACATTTTGAATTGACGAAAATTGAAAACATCCAAATATTTTTTTTTTCATGTATGACTAGAGATATAATGGTCATTTATGCATCTATTGTATTATATGAGTCTCCACTTAATACATGGGTTAGAATTCTAGATTCATTTTGTAATACACTGAGTCTCATTATTGTTGAAGCTCTCATTTGTGTTCAAAATTGGCAAATCTGCTAAGCAAAATGTTAATAACTTGCAAGTTGAAATAAATGAAGCATAAAATATTGAATCATGTGTGTAATCTCTTATTTTATTTTTTATATTTGTATAAAATATCAATTAATTTTTGTGCTAACGGGATTGTGTTTAAATTTGCAGAGTTGTTTAGATTGACTTTAAATACGACTAATATTAAAACTCCAACTATTGGAACTCAAGGCGTTGGGAATACTAGTATTAAAAATTCTTAAGGTATTACTTTGAGGTACCTTGTTATTTGTTTCACCTTTTTTCATATTTATTTTTTCTGTCATGTTTATAATATTAATGAATCATATTTTGTTTATTTGTTTCAATAAATCTGGTTGTAGTAAATCTGATTGTAGCAAAGCTTATTAGAAGAAATTAGTTTGTAAGAAATAGTTGTGATTCAGATTATTATAGTAAATCTCCTCGAAAAATATTTTATTTTAATTCGTATTAGTCTATTTTAGAATATTATGTTGATGGAATTAAATGAATCAATTTTATTACTTCCAGACATTTGATAATATTATGTTAATTGTATTGGATATTTAGATGAATCATGGTATAAAATAGTAGTTTTAAGAAAAAAAAATCAAATTTAAATGGATAACTCATTGGTCCAAACCAAGTCAAACCATTCATAAATGGGTTGGGTTGGGTTTAAAAAAAATTGTGAAAACCGAATCAAACAAAACAGATCAAATTTGATTGGGTTAGGTCTTGAATTAGATCAAAATCGACCCGAACCGGCCTGCGAACACCCCTATAAAAATAGGTGCAATTATCCATATAGGAGGGGAGACTCAATATTTATAGTTTATTTTTGTTGGAAATGTTTGTTAGATTACTTAATGTTTACCACCTCATTTAGAAGACATGTGACTCTTAAGTATAAATATTTTATTTATCCAAGAATTAATGACTACGTCAATCTTGGTTAACCAATTCTAATGTTCTCAAAGAAATTTTGTATTTTATCATGAAAGGAAGGAAGAGGATCAGGCAAATTATGAAGAGCATATTAAGAGTCATCATTTTGTTTTGTTTGGTATCACCGTAATTAGGGTCTTGGGCTCCCTAATGGTATACCAAGATATCCCCACAAGTTTTTATCTTTTAGACCGGTTATAAGACTAATCTTTAATTGGGACTTAATCACAATTAGAGTTATATGTCATCGTCAGGATGTATTATATGGGATCAAATTCAGGTACCCACAAACCTAACATATGTTGCCAATAGGGGTGGACCCATCTAGTCAGACTGAGAAGAGAAGGGGTCAATCACACACACACACACAAAAAATCCAACAACTTTTTTCTTTGTCGAATAAATACATTCAACAACCATATATCATTAACTTTATACAAAATATTTATAATTTGATGTTATAATACGTTATATTACATTAATAATCTATCAAAATGCATAATATCTTTCTTACATGTCCCAAAAATAATCAATAATTACTAATTTCAACAATTTTCAATATACTAATAAGTATTCAAAAAAATTTACCCTCCATCTTATTACAAAAATGTAGTATTGTTACTAAAATATTAAATTAAAATATGAAAAATTAAAAATCTTTCTATCATGTGGTGTGGTATCTTTTAGTCTTTATCGATCTTGTCAATGTCGTAACTTATGACTACAACGATTGTTATTGTACATTTCCATAATTTGAAAATTATAAGAATCTTTAATCAATCCAATGATACTTGTTTATATGAGTTTGAAAATAAAAATTCCTTCAATTGCAAAAAAATAATAGAGTTTAACAATTAGATATTAACAAAGAAAAAAACTCACTATATAATAACTAAATTTTAATCAATATAATATTTAGATAACATTTATTAAAAAGGATAAAAGTACTATTAATTTTATAATTTTAAAAAGTTAGGAGATAAATATTGATCATATAATAACCAAATTTTGTTAAAATATAATATTGAGATAAGATTTCTTAAAAAGTATTACTATTTATTTTATAATTTAAAAAATAATGTTAAGAGATAAATTCTATTTGCATAATAATTTGAATTTTAAGAAAAGCATAAATAACCAAATTCATCCCTAAAATTGTAAGATGCTAATAAATTGATCTCTACAAGATGAAAATTAAAATTTAGTTATTGAATGTTCAAAAAGTGCAACAAATTAATCCTAGAGATAATTTAATGACAAATTAGTTCCTAAACTTTACCATATAATTAAAGTGAGATTGATTATTGAAAAATACAACTTATTGTCAAATTGGTTCTTTAACATTACAATTTAATAACAAAATGGTTTTATAAATTTAACGATAAAATTAATTTGTTGCACTTTTTGCATATTCAATGACTAAATTTATATTTTTATCTTTCATGAACTAATTTATATCACACTTTCACTGACAAATTTAAATATGTAGCCTTAAAAAATATAATAAGATTGAAATCAAATTTTTTTACTTAATAAAAAAACTATAAAATAAATAAATAATACTAACATATTAATTTTTTAATTTGGAAAAAAATCAGGGAGGCCCATGCTAATCTCAATCTACCCTTGGTTGTTAAGGGAGTTACACCCATTAGGTATAAGAATCATTATCTAAATTATTATTTACTTGCTATAAATTTATTTTCTACGTAGCGATTGTTAAATCTATTTCAAACAGTTCAAATAGGTTACATCACAATTTAATTATTTCGAAACCATCATAATCTTGGGTATGATATATGAACTTAACTTAAAGGTCCATTATTTCTAGTGCATAAGTTATGCTTGTCCTTGAATGTAATTTTACCCGCTTAAGTGTGGTTAAAAAAAATTCAAATCAGATTTTTCAACATAAGTGATTAATGTATTGAAATTAAATTCCTTATGATATTATCTAAGTTCAATCCTTTACTAAAATAATTTTTAGTAAAATTTTACTTGAGATTAATGAAAGTTTTCTTTTTTTCTCTTAATGAATCACAAGGTTAAGAAAAAAATTGCCAACAACACTTGTTAACTCATTGGCAAGTAAATCAATTTGTCTCAAGAAGATAAAATAGATAAGATAAAAAAAAGTAGAAGATAAATATAATGATAAAAAGATGAATTTAGAATTTAAAATATGTTGAGGTCTAGCATATCAAAACTACTTGTAAATTGTAATGTAATGTTAATGATTTTTTCCATCTAATGAAATCTCTGTTTCCATCCACATCTACTAAGACACTCTACTCTATCTTTGCTTTTCCCGCGAAGAGCCTAATTTATTTATTATTTTCTCTCAAATTTCTTTGCAAAGATAAAAATAATAAATTGCATTGAGATTAGAGATGTATATATTGGACAAAACAAATATCAATCTATTTCTAGCAATGAATTTATTTAAATACTCTTTCCCAGATTTTTAGAAAATAACAATTTTTTAATACATTACCCTCTAAACAATACATGGATGATAAAACCGTAATAAACATAAAAATACATAGAAGAATAATAGAAACAAAATTACATTAAATAGATAATGAAAAAGAATTACATTACAAAAGATTGGTATGTCAGACTCTCAGTAAAAAGAATTTAGCCTTTTATTATCATGAAAGGCTTTATACCTTAAGAGCTATGTGAATTGAAGAAGAGGGATGAATAGAGAAAAAGAAGGGAGAAAGAAATAATGATCATGAAAAGAGAGTTTTCCTTAATAGAGATGCTCAATCTTTATATTTGTCTACATTTTGTGTTCTAGTTATTATATAAGCAAAATTTATGATTTAGTCATTGCCCGATCTAGTTAAATTATCATGTTTTCTTAGAGGAAAAAAATTACACAATGAGATTGTAAAAAATTTTACACTATCATCCAATTACAACTTACCATATATAATAAGATTGTTAACTTTTATGATAATTATTTTAAAAGTCATATCAATAATGATTTATGATTGAATGACGATATAAAATTATTTTTATAACCATTAAACTTATTTTCTTATAGAATATATGTTTATATTTTAGTATACTTGATTTCACTTAGCCCATAAAATGACCTGTGCCACAGGGACTAAAACTTAAAAGATTTAGGTATAGAAACTAAGATGCAAAGTATGGACATAGGGCCAAATGAAGATCTAATCCTCCTTAATTTAAGGAACACGATTGAGGAGAGAAGGAATGATACTGTCATTAGAAATTATAATCTAAGAGTCTAGTTTTGAAACATAAATCTCGGTTGCTATCGATCTATGGCCTGATCAAGAAGCTTCTATATATAATGTTATGATATAATGAAGGGAAAAAAAAGCCCCCCAAAAAAGAGAAGCAGAGAAATAACAAAGAGGAGCATCGAAGAAAAGCGGAGACACCATCAATCATAACTTAGTCTGACCAATAAGGACATCCTTATAAGGAGTGGGAAGAGGTGAAGTAACTTTGGTCTCTTGAGGTTGATGGCTTATATTCGTTTGATGTTCCATTATCAGAGGAATCTGTCTTTCTCTCGCACTCAGCAATCGTTCGTGTGCTCCACCTCGCAGTTTCTCCAGCCTAATTCCATTCATTTGTTGCATCTTGAACACTTTGATTAAGTTTGTTAAGCCACCAATAAAGAACATTAGGCTTCCGAAAATGCCTAGCCAGATCCAAGTACCACTCTGTATCAATGATCAACATTGACTCTCATTAGTACACATAATTACAATCACTACGTAACGAAGTTTATTTTAGTTAATTGAATTCATATATCAAATAAGACGTATCTAGCTAGGGTATACTTACGAGTAAGTGAAGGCCATGGTGGATATCTTTAGATTTCTCGTGATAATTGAGAATTGCACTAAGCATGAATGACAAACTCCCCATCAAAAACGGAACATTCACACACTGCTGCAAGATTTGAACATGACCATCCGCTCTCTCATAAATTTGGCACGAATTATGAATTGATCCTATCACCCATAATACAGGACCAGCAACCAGCATGTTCAGAGCATGCTTTTCCAATTTGAAGTACCCATATCCTTTCTCTTCCTGCGTTTTGGTCCACACACACCAAAAAAAGATGTTGTTCCATTTAGATTAGCAAAGTAAATAAATAAATAATCCAAGCTTGTGACATTAATTAAAAGAAACAAACAATTGCATATCGACAACTAAGTTGTCAGTGTAGCATTTCAATGAGATGGAACATAGCATATAACTTGCAGTTCAGTTTTGGCATTTATACGTTTTAAACATGAAACATAACAAAACATAACTCGTTACATATTGTTCATTAAAAGAACAACGAATGATACATTTTGATTTCAATAAAAAAAAAAACTTGGGAACCAGATAAAGGAATAAACATACTTTTTCACTTTGTAACAAAAAAAATACCATTTGGCACACAAAAAAACCTAAGAACCAACAACGTTGTTAGAGAGAGTGTACGTACGTGTTCCTAGTAAGAAATAAACATAAACAGAACGTTTAAAGCATGTTATGAATGAGAAAATGTATGCATATATACCTGAATAAAAAGGAAGAAGACGCCGAGAAAGGTAAGAAGCGTTCCGAGCATCTGAATGACAGGAACGGCGAACTCAACGAAAGCGAGTTGAAGGTCGAAGGCCATCAAGGGCAACCGGAAATCGATGCCGACGAGATGGGCGAAGAAGTCATGGAGGTTGACGAGGAGGATGATGCCCAGAGCGGCAATGATAAGCACAAGGCCCGATCGGGCTAAGGAAGAAAGCTGGGCCACGAGGCCCGACACGAGGACGACGGAGGCAATAAGATAGAGCCCGGCGTTGATGTACTCGCAGCGGTTCTTGGCGAGGCCCGGCCCGTAGGTGCGGAAGTCTCTAGCTGAAGCTAGCTTCACCATTATGATGAATCAGTGAGTGGGATTTGGTTCCTTCCTAACGAGGCAGAGAGAAGAGAGATGGCGGTGAGAATGGGTTTGGGCACGTGGCCACGTGCATGGGGCTGTGTTTGTTTGTCTTCACATTCTGCTGTGACACGTGGCGTTATGTCGAGAATAAACTGCCGATGCTGCTGGAGATTATTATTGGACTGCTTTGCTTTGTCAACTCAACTAAGATGTTTTTTCACATTTCTTTCGTTTCTCTTCTGTCTCTCTAAGCTCAATATTTCTTTCATTCAGCTCTACTCTCAAGAAATTCCACACTTCTGGTTCCACCATAAATTTGCTGGGCCTCTTTTCAAGTTATTTCTTAACCCAACTTGGTTCTTTCTAAATACACCATCCTATTTGCTAAGTAAGTCCCCTTTCTTCTAATTAAATTTGTTACTATCCATTATATCCTATTTCAACACCCCCAACCATTGTGTTCTGTTGAACGGAACCACATCTGTCACCGGTTGAAAGAAAAAAGATGAATTACGATGATTGTTATTGGAATGGGGTTTGAGAGGACAACATAAAATTCTTTGAGATTGTTATTTCGTGTTGTGATGCGTTAAATATAAAAAATGTGCTATTAAATCTTAGCCTTCTTGTCCAGGTTGAGATTCAAAGTTAATTTTTTTATTAGTTTCACAAATATTAATTTGTGTATATGTCTGTTTTTTTTAAAAGCGAAACATGACGTTGTGAATTACAAAACTGAAACTTAGGTGACTTCTAATATGCAGTCATAAATCAAGTTCCTCACTAGTGAGCAAAATAAAAGAATAATAAATGTTTATGTTTATTTTTATTTTTTTAACCTGCAAAATCTTTTTTTCTCCTTCTTCCTTGTTTTTTTTTAGATCTACTTCATGGCCTTTTCACCTTTGTCGCCCACCATGTTCTTCACCACCATTGGTCTTTCTTTGACAACGACAATGGTTTTATCTTCTCCAACGCAAAGAAGGTGGCTTCTTTCTGACAACAACGACAACCTCTTCTCCGACATCAATGACCCGTTGGAGAACTGGTGAAGGGGGTGGTTTTGACGCACATGAGTTGATCTTTTGAGGAAACGCTTCAAGATCTGTCCTTTGGAAACTCAACTCCCTTATCTTCTCCGCTGTCGCCTCTTTTGATCTCTAGCGGTCCATGAATCCATGTCATTTGCGGCTATCAACAACGAAAATAACCACTACAATGCTCATCTTCTTCATTGATTTTTTTTTTAATTTCTTTCAAATCTAATGAAGAGGACCGAAAGGTTTAAAGAATAATACAAATGGTTGAAGATTGAGGGGTTTCACAAATAGAGTTTAAATATAATATAAAGATAAGGTGTAAAAGAGGTTTAAAGAATAACACAATCATGTGTGTGGAAATAGGATAAAAAGGGCATAATGGATAATTTTAATGAGAAGAAAGGGGGGCTTACTTAGCAAACAAAGGAATGTACTTAGCAACAACTCCAACTTCTTCTTGCCTATGTCCACCCAATATTTCAAAGAACAAAATGCAAAAGCCTTATATTTTGCATTCTCATTTGTTGTTGTATCGAACACCTCCTATTGCATTTCTGAAAATTCATTCGAGAATGCAAATTTACATTTCGGAATAGACTTTCCGAATGTAATGAAAAGTACAAAATACAATAATAGGGGTGTAGAATGCAATACAGTAGCCGCAAAAGCGTTGATTTTTGGGGCCCAAATATGCCCGACTTTTCAACTTAGTCATAGGCCTGCCTTATAACAAGAGCCTGTTTCTGGATCCCAAGAGGAGAGAAAAAAAAAAGGAGTTCAGGCTAATAGGCTTGTTTTGAAGGAAAAATAAATAAAAAAGAAGAAAGCACGATAAGATTTTATTTTTATTTTATTTTTTTAACCTGGAATATCTTTTTTTTTTGGTAAATGGGGATAATAATAACCTGGAATATCTATTTTTTTTTGGTAAATGGGGATAATAATAACCTGGAATATCTATTAGCTAAGAGTTAGAGTAATTTCTCAATATTGATAAAAAAGAATAATTTCTCAATGAATTGAATTTATTTAAGATTAACTCCTTTTAACATATGTTTTTTAGATATTAAGATTTAAAAATCAAAATGAAGAATTTAATTAAAATATACCATTACTATTTTTTTTATAATGTCATTTGATCATAGATTATTATGTATGGTAATATGTTATTACTTTTTATAATTATTAATTTAAAAATCATGTTAGAATAATTTCTAACTGATTCATTATGCCAAAAAAATTACACTGATGTACAATGTATAGCATTTATTTAGATTTTAATTTATTGTGTTGTTAACTAATTACAAATTGCTATAAGAAAAAAGGTTAAAATATTTTTTACAAAAGACAGTCTTACTATATAGGATATATATATATATATATACCCTAAGATAGGACAATTAATCAGAAAGAAAATGTAAGTTCCTTAATAAAAGAACGGTATATCAGCACGTAGATATTGTTGATTACGATCATGTGAAATGTGAAGTGCAAGATGAGGAGTCGGCGACACACTTCGTTCGTCTATTCATGAATGTGGTCGACATTATGCATTGCAGGCACTGCAAATAGCAGAATCATAAACAGTTGCGCTCCACAGAAAGTGAAGGCTAGCGATCGAGAACGTACGCGTTGCAAACTGCATGTGATTTCACCAATAATTCAAAGAAACAGAATCATATTATAATTAGAGCTTGCGGTTGAACTATGGACCGCGTGGAAAGAGGAAATCGTGATTCGTGGAACTTTTCAAATTAATAATATGAATTTTTGGTATGCCTGTCACAGTCTCTGCATGATTAGAAAGCACATTAATTTAGAAGAAAATATTAATTGTTTCAGATTAATTATCACATTTGTTGGTCGTCACTTGTGTGAAGGATAAAATTAAAGGCCTGAACTAGTTCTTGATGAAAAATATCACTCACTCAGGAAAGAACAAGAGGCAATTCCTCAGTGGACAATGCATGGCATACAATACAATCAAAGAATAATAATCCACAACCACTATTATGACATGTATATATAACTGCGTTTATTATAAGATGACCTAATTAAATGAATCATCATAATATAGAGAAAGAATTTGTATGTGCACGACTCTTGCCTACATACATAACCAGGTGTGATCTTGGTTAAAATTTTAAACGACAAAGAATCCCCTATACCCATGTGTCTGGGCTTGGGAGTGTTGCGTTTGTACAGAGAATAAGTTTTCATGTTTCCAAAAGCCTCGCCAACTCTTGGATTGCAATGGGGACACGTAGAAAAGCTTTCCTAAAGTTTTTTCATTGGAAATTAATAGAAAATTTTCGGATAGGCATGTTTATATAATGGAATCCTTCAGTGGAAGAAGGAAAGGAATTGCCCGGTAGAATTCGAATTCGAATTCAAATTCAAATTAACAAAATGAATGTAAAAAAACATTTCAGTAAAAAAGTGGTTTTTCATTCAAGCAGTACAAGAGGAGTAAATGAAATTGCATGTAAACCCTTTCAACAAACAATGGACCTACTTGAGACAATCCAAAGAAATCAAGTAGAACAATATAACTTCAAGGCTTTTCGTAGGGTGCAGGTTAGGTATGAAGGAGAAAGGGTCTTCCATGAATATTATTGACCTATTAATGCATGGTTCATCAACCATCAATTGTGGGATACATTTCAACAACAGTGGCAAAATCCATGAAGAGAAAATACAATGCTAATTATATTTATCCGTTAAAATTTCATTTGATTTTATCTGCAAAAGAAAATTATCACAATATTAAAATAATGTTTATCTACAGGCTATAATATTAATATTATTAATCTGTATCTTATAAAGTAAAACACAATAAGTCAAAATTATATATATATATATATATATATTGAAATAAAAGATAATGTGTTGGCTTGAAAGAGCCTTCGAGAGTTCTAAGAGACATCATTTATATTAATACATCTTTCCATTTATGCAAGCTCCAATTATCTTCTTGCACTCTTTTAGATATATATCCACCATCTCGTATTGCAAATTTGTTTCTTCCCCAAAAGGAGACCAATCATTTTATTTTATTTTCGTATGATTGTTTGCATTCCAAACATAATTTTTGAATTCGATCCGAACTGCTCAACAACTAAATACATTGTGTTTGTGACCACCATGTTTCTTTCGCTAACGTCTTTAATAACTTAAATTCTTATTTTTTTAGTGTTACCAAGATAAAAAAAAAGTTATCATACATCACACTACAATTTGAAGGATAACAATCCATTCTTCGCCAATTATAAACATGCATATGCGTCATAGATTTTAAATTGTTGACAAAATTCAATTTCTGAAAAACTATCAAACACGTATCATATATGAAAATCTTCTTTAATAAATTGCATAAATAAATTGTTTGGGTAAACAACTAATTAAATTAAATTCGTATTAATAACATCTTATCACATAAAATATTATATTATAAATTTGATTAGAAACTTATCAAAGTAAGTTAAATATTTTTTTCATAAAATGAACTAAGAAATTTTCCAAAAGTTAAAAATAACTTATACCAATACCATAATTAAGTTAATTAATTTAAATTAAAATTTCAACTATGAAATTTATGGAAATAACTTAATTAATTTTAAAAAATTTAACAATAAATTTGTTAAGATAAGATAAAAATAGCCTATATTGACACCACATATTAGTTGTTAATTTAAATTAAATGTTTTATTAAAAATATTATCAAATTAACTTTTTTTTATCATTTTATCATTGGTCCGGATAACTAATTTCTATAAAAAAAAACTGGTAGTTGATCACCTTTATAAGAATTTTCCTCTTAAAATATATTTTTTTTCATCTTTAGACTTAAATTCAAAATATTAGTTAAGAAAGTCAAGTTTAATTTCTCTCGGATAAATAACTTGTTAATATTTATCAAATATGTTTTTTTATAAACTTCTTAAAATTTATCAAAATATATTAAACTTATGAATAAGTATTTAATATATATATATATATATAAATGATGATACTAATATGACATAATATAACGTAAAATTTTATAAACACGTAACCTTTTAGAATATATATACTTGGTCATACCATCCCGCAAAATATATATTCTATGAGTGTGTTTGATTTATAGAAAACAGATAAAAAGAATAGATAAATTATTTTGAATTAAAATAAAATATAAGAAATATGAATTTCATTAAATAAAATACAATATTTATTTTCCTTCAAAACAAACACACCCTATAATTCTATTGTCTCTGCAGCTTTTTCTTTTAGTAACAACTTATAACAAATTCGTGGTGTAGTCTTGTAGAGCTTACTCAAAGCAGATATATTTATTTGACAGAAGTAATGCATCATCCTGGTTTACGTTGACTGACATATCTATTGTATGATATGATGTCCAATTAATTAATTTTTGGGTAACCTTCATTCTCTGACTATTATTGCTAATCATTTCTAAGACGCAAAGGTCTTAATTTTACGACGTCTATCTCTTCTGGTTGACTTGGTCTCATCCATTCTGTTTTACCGAACATCCTTGCACGTGTACATGCGATGTAACGTGTCTGGCTACACTTTGATGTAACAATTACGTGATATACAGAAACAGGACGATAGCAGATATTTTACGTGACACAGTTTACAAAATTAATAACAGCTGATCATGAACCAAACCAAATTGCTCTGCTTAGTTATAATAGCGTGACAATTTCTTAGATGGACTCCAATTCCTTTGAAATATATATATACCCGATAAAGAGTAACGATAATGATGCTTTCATTTTTTTCTCTTTATTTTTTATTTCATTTTTTCTTTTCTTTTCTTTTCCTCCGTCACTATATTGGTGTATATGCAAGAACCATATTAGAACGAAATTGCTTTTGGTTTTAGTAGTGGACCCTAAATTTTGATAACGTACATCATTTATTTGAATTTGAATCCAAAATAATTAAGATCTTTTTGGTACAAGATTGAAAAAAATAAGCAAGATCTAATAATATATAAATGAGATAAAATTTATTCAACTCAATTTATTAACGCAATATTAATATTAGCGTTATGTATAATTAAATCGTAGAATATAATATAAAAATTTAATTTAGGTATATATTTTATAAAATATTCTAAAATAAATAATATCAATATAAATGTAATGTTATGTAAAATACTATCTATCCATTTTAATTTTTTTAATTAATACATAAAAAATAATTTATTAAAAATATAAAATATCTAACAATGAGTGAGATATAAAATAAATTTTAAAAGAAATTATTTTATTTTAAATGTGAGAATTATATATATTAAATTTTTTTTATTAATATATGAGATATTTTTGCTTAATAAAAATTAATAATATTTTTTTTGTCAGTAAACCTAAGACTTAACCCTTAGTCTGGTCCTGAATATTGGATCAAGTTTGAAATGACACAAAATATATTCTGAATATGTGCTTCAAACACATTCTAAATTGAACTGAAGTGAGTGAGAGGAGACAAATCATACACATCCTTAATCACATCCATTGCTTTCTTTCTCCACCACCCCACCCCATCACTTTGGGATTTACTTTTTTCAATTTCTTCTTATGGAATTGCTCTATCATGCATATTTATTCCATACGACAGATTGGGGGATTATTTTGTTTTAGAATTCATCTTATGAATACTCAAATTCTTATTTTATAATATTATCCTTAATTTTTTTTTGGGCACAGGTTAAATAATTAATGGTATGAGTGCTTACGATGAAGTTGTTAACTAATTATTTCTACCAGATCGATTTAGGAATTGCAAGCAATTGTATATGATTTATCATAAACATTCAAATTATTATTTGACACTTTAAAAATGTTATGTATCTCATAATAAAAAAAATACTTATATAATTTTTATCTAAAAAATATAAAAGTATACATACTATTCAAAATATTTCAAGAGATATTAATAAAAAATTATATTTACACTATCATTTAATTAGAATATAATAATAGCATTAATATTTTTTACACTATCATTTAATCATAAATTTTATTTATGGTATAATTTTTTGTTTTCATAATAATTATTTTAAAATTCATTTCAAGTTGACGGTATATTTTTTTTACACTAACAATATATTATAATTAAATTCACCTTAATTAAATAATGTGAGGGAATATGCATAAGTAAGAATTTTAATATATATAATTGTATGTTCCTCGCAAGTATACCAGACTAAATTACCATTAATTAATTTATTTTTATGAAAGAGTAATTAAATTTAAACATAAAAAAGTATTTTATAATTATTTATGTAGGTTTAAATGCATTTTCCCTATATATTCATAAACTTATTATGATTTTCGTTCTCCTAGTTTTAATTGTTTACGTTTAACTTTTGTATTTTTCACAATTATTAAATTATTTTTTTACCTTAAAATTTCATCTAATAATTATTAGAAATATAGTAGAGGTCTGCACTTATCATTGATTTGTATATATTAATAAAAAATAAAAAATATTCAAATAAAAAAAATAAAGTTCATAAAATATAATAAATCTATTTTTATATTTTAAAAATATTTTATTTTCCTCGCCAATCTATAGAAAATAACGAGATATCATATTTATTTATGTTTCTATTAATTATTTGATGAAATAAGAAAGTAAAAAACTTGATTTTAATAATTGAAAATTTTAAATATAAAATATAAGTAATTAAAATTAAGAAAAATGAAAGAACACATAACATAAACTATGAAGACTAAAAAATATAATTAAATCAATAAGCTAACACAAAAACAAAATAAGTTTTAAAATTTGGCCGTTTTCCTTTAGAATGTGTTTGGATAAAGAATTTTAACTGAGGAAAGTAATTCATTAGAGAATTTAAATTTCTTCAATCTAAAATTCATTGCTTGGATATTTTTTTATGAAGAAATTAAATTTTTGAAATTTTAAAATAGAATTTTAAACAACTAAAATTGTGGAATTTTAATTTTTTTTTAAAAGGTGAGAAATTGAAATTCTAAGAATCTTCTAAAACGTTTGTATATTTCCTTTATAACCTTCATCCTTTCTTCCACCTAAAAGTTCTCCCGAAAATCTCGTTCTTGAACTCGTAACTCTTCCTTCGCCCTAATGATTATTTTCTTCAAGAAACACCGTCTGAACTCGCAGCAGAGCATCGATCGGGTGTGAATGTAGGGGGAGACGTAGAACTGCACCCGCCAATCAGGGGAGCAACTGTCGCTCACGCGATGGAGGTGCTCGCCGACGCAGAAGACCTATATCATACCTTGCATCGTTGACTGAGTATTGTGGTCGGATATGATGGTGTACGCCGTTGTGTCCCGATTCCCTTGTGACTTCCCATGCTGCATTAATATTCTTCTCTTTAGAAGCACATCAATTATATATTTTCTTCTATTTGCATTTATTTTCTTTCACCCTCACAATTTTTAATTTTTTTATCCAAATAAAAAATTTCAAATAAAATATTTAAAATTTAAAATTTCTCACAATTTTAAATTTCCTCACCTAAAAAAAATCAAACCCTTCTTCCTTCTTGCAAAGACAAGGCTGGTTTATAACGTGGCTCGATGCTCGTGTACGGAAAGATTGTTGCTGACCTTTTGACTGACTCATGGTTTATGAGTTGTCTGTTCAAACTTCTATGAGAATTTGTTTCTTACTTTTCCCCAGCTAGCTTTGGCTAATGAACTGCTAATTATGTTTTTTTCCCTATAACTGCTAATTATGTTGGTGACACCTTTTTCATTGTCTTTAACAGCATAGGACACATTTGATAAACCATACTTTGTTCTTCTTTTTGCGTGATATAACCAAATCACAATTGCCCCAATTTTACCACATTTTAGGAATCGATATCGAAATAGCTAGAACATTAGAAGTTAGAACCGGTTTTAAAAAAGAAATCCAAGTGTCCATATTAATTAGATTTCTTGTTCTTCTCTTATCTTGGAATATCTATCATAAATATTATTATTGTTAAAACAAAGATCCTCATTTGTCTGAATGTTGATTTTAATCTTATTTCCCATAAATTGCCATAATTATACTATTACTCTATACAAAGGGCATATGCACTGGAAAGTCCCGCCTCTAGTGACATAAACTTAGGAAATATGGACCAAGACGTACAGCAATATGGACCAACATTCCAAAATTTAAAATGTTGCATTTAATTTTACTATTGTTTTTGAAACCTTTTCATTTTTATAGTATGGGGGTTTCGTACTTCATAGACATAAATAAGTAAAGCAAATGTTCATCAATAAAAGAAACTATTTATTAGGAAGTAATATAACTTAATTTATATGTGAGCAATACAACCAAAGCTAAGGGGGGATCATTTTGTCTTAAAATAAAGGAAATAAAACATAAAAAGAAGGAATCTGAATAGAACATTCTGTAATCTTCAATCTTTCCCCTTAGACGCATTGTTCACGAGTGTCCGTTCATGTGATTCGTGACATTCATTTCCACTTTCCCAATTTCCATTTCCACCTTCTCCAAGTTACCCTTCTCAAGGTCCCCCTTACTTGGATCCTCCACAACACTCCCTTTTCGGTATTTACAGTAAAGTACAAGTTGCAAGATCCCCAAGGGAGTTCCAACCGCACTAGGACCCTATTTTGAGAGAAAAATACAATAATATTAGTATTCACAATATTTTTGTTTTCTAACAATTTTCTTAAATTATAATAAGACATTATATGGCACTAACCGCAACGAATATATCACGAATGAGAAGTCCATAAATCAGCCAGAGAACAGTGGCTAAAAATGAGCACATGGATAACGGTAGTGGCATGAATTCCACACTCTTGGTTTGTATAACTTTCTTCTGTAATAATAAAAAAATAAAAACATTGTTACGGAATCATTACTTAAGCCATGCATAAAACATACCAAACAATTGGTAAAGTAATAAACCATAAAACCATAAAAAAAACGACTTTGTTGTTTATTTTAATTAGGAAGATTATCATATTATTGTTTGATAGAATAGAACTTCTCTGTTTCTGTTTTGGTTTTTGCTTTCTCTCAGTTCCCATTTAACACCAATAATAGTATATACCCTTTTAGTAATAATAACTGAAAATATTTCAGTGGAAGACATAGATGAGTCACTCACCATTACAATCAAAGGGGATCCATACATTGTTACTGAAACACCTAAGCCGATGCTACCTACGAGAAGCTTCCGGTGATGATTATCATGGAATGCAAAAGCTGACACTGCAGCAATTATAGAGAACACCAGCAAAACTGGTATTGCAGTCATGGCTACCTTCACCTGCAACAACATATTTACACATCTCAAAAACCATGTCTCTTACAACCTATATAGCATTATTTGCACACAAGAACCTGAAAAACAAGGTGCAAAGTGTGCAAACATTTTTAACACATGAAGAGAATAACTAAGTCAATTGATTAACTTATGTTTACCTTTCCTTTGGCTGAAGCATACCAGAAGTAAATGAGAACATAGGATAACTCGAGAACAATACCAACTCCATTAACTGTGACGAGAGGGAAATTTTCCCACTTGTAACTCACAACAGGCAAACCGTACCAAGTGAAAAGGAGACAATTCAAGAGGCCAATGATGTAAGGAAAGCATGAAAACTCCTCTGTGCTTTTCTTCCTTATAACTCTTCTAAAGGTAACCCTGAACATAAAAAGCATGAAAAAGCGTTCAACACTTTTATTCATTCTCTAAAAGGGAGAACATTTAAGCAGCAATGTAATAATATATGTAACATGTAACATACATTGGTGCAGCATAAAGGGCAACTGAGGCTGCATTGCCTGCAATAAAAAAAAAAAAAAAAAACAGCGACTCTATGAAGTCACTTTTTTTGAAGACTCAAATAATGAGTAATAAATAATTTATAATCCTAAGTTCTAAGATGAAGGAATTAATGAACGAAGAAGTACCAAGAACAGCAACAGCCAAACGAATGGTCTCTGCCATGTTTAGTTCTTTTACTGAATGCTTAGAAGTTAGAAGAGATGAATATTTTTTGTACTGCCATGAGGTTCATTGAAGAGGCTATTTATAGCAGTTTCGGAGGAGTACTGTTAGACGCGTACACAAAGTAATAGTTTTGAAACATGAATAAAAATAGTATTTAATAAACTTGGAGAAAGAAAAAAAAAGGAAAAAAGAAAAAAAGGAAGTGCTGTCTACGTCTTTAACAATCATGTGGCTGCAAATTTTGTACAAATTGAGAAGCTTTCCATCAACTTGCTCAATGCTCAATATAACAGTATTTTTCCAAATTCCCACCCCAGCCCCTACACTTTTTTTTTCCTCCAGTTTTAGAGGCTTATGTTATGGGTGAAGCAAGAGACACACAAAACATTATTTGCCATAATCTCTGATGTGTGATGGCTTCATTTTTGACAAAAACTCTTGCGTGTCATTTGATATTTCATGTTATCTATAATATTAATTATGGCCTGATATTCCTTTGTTTTTTTAATACAAATTCTATCAAGTGCCTTCTGCTTTTTTTTGTTGTTGTTGGTAAAAGCATTATAGATGTCAATAGTGCGTCTCAAAACATTACTGAAATAATGATCTACTCTTCATGACGTGGCTTCCATTGTAGAGATATGGGAGTTTATTTGGTATAGCGCATATTAAGTTGGATTTTGCTTCCCTATAAGGGTGTTTTAGCAAACGAAGTGAGAAATTAAAATTGCAATACTTTTTTTGGTAGGTCTTATAATTGTATATTTGAATACTAATGAAATAATTTTTAATGATTTTATATTAATATGAGCATGTATATTTTATCAAAATCTCACTTAAAATTATTTGTTGTATATACCTCTTCTTTAGATCGTACAGTGCTAAATTGTGGCACATTTTGATAAACAATTTATTTATAGCAGATTCAATAAATTATTATCAGATTTCTGTCAAAAGAAAAATTATTATCAAATGAAAATTTAACTATAAAATTACCTAAAATAAGCTAAAAGAATTTACAATGAGATTAAAAATCATTTTCGCAACCTTAAGAAAGTATTCTAAATGTTCCATAAGTTGATTGATGGATTATTGTTTCAGATTTTTATTCCCGAGAATATTTTTTTTCAAGAGATTTTTCTTAAAATGAGATTTTTCCCGAGAAAATTACCTAATGCAGTATTTGATTACATTTTCTTAATTTTTCTCGTAAAAATAATTATAATTTAATTTTATAAAAGCTCTATGTTTTGAGTTTTATTCATTTTTTAAAAAATTCTTTTATTTCAAATTATATTCTGTCCCTTTTCTCTTTATAAGAATTTTGTTTAAAATAACTAAATGAAACACAATCTACATATAGGAAACAAAAAAATCACATTCATAGATATTCGCGGATTAAAAATGGACAATTTAATTATTAGTACACCACATCGTTTGCCTTCATGATAAACTGGCTCAGCATCAGATTTATCAATCAACTAAAAATTAAAAAACTATTTTTTTACTGAAAAAAAAATAGAAAGTATCAATAAGATTATATAATGATATGGGAAATTCTGTCAAAAACAATATAATGATACGGGGAATTAAGTCATGCTGTTTGGCCGCAGAATATAGAATTTTTATTATTCTCATTGATGCATCATAAAAAATTCTTTGAACCTTGCGAGAACAATTCCTAGTATGTGGAATAAAAGTATAAAAATCATCTGACTTCAGGGTTTTCATGCATGGTGCGCATTTGACAGACTCATCACTTAAATTATATTCCAATTCACTGCTCCAAAAAGAGGGTTATATGTTTGTTGATGGTGATGCCTTAATTAAGATTATTATTAGAAGACAAAAATTATAATAACCACTAAATTTAAAGTAAATGGAGGTCTTTCTATAGTCCATTATCTAAAGCTGAATGTGAACCGGCCACAAAAGTTTACTAGGAATATGAATTAATGTGTCAATATGCGTTGATTGAAGTGAATTGCTACTTGATGATTGAGTATAACAGAGTGGAAAAATCAAAATCCTCAACCCCAAAATCCAGCATTTGGTTTCGGATGCCCTTATTCTTGGTTTGTTCTGCATTTGCATGCCGATTCTATTCATGTAGTAGGCAAAAAGAATCTTGATTTGAATGACTTAGATGGGTTGGGTTGTGACATAGCTGGCAGCGCGCTTGTAGTTGCACACAAAAAATATCATTTGTACTTTCACCTGCACATAGCTGTAGGGTCAAATTTACAGCAACACTTTTTTGACTCTTGGTACCATACACATACACTGTCCAACTTGCGTGCAGTACATGGTGAAGGAGGGTCTCGTAACATATGTTACAAAAATTGGCCAATTGATCATGTAAATGTAATAATGTTCACTTTTTTATATAAAGTGTAGATCGAGTGTTACACTTGGACAAGTGGAGTATACCTAGCTTATGCTTATTTGGTGATCTCTCTATGCAACACACAGCCTATGTTTACCCAAATAATAAAGTGTCCCCTAATACATAAATACATAGAATACGGCCCTGACATAAGTAAAAGGAACATCACAATCGTATTCTGTAACTTTTTGTTTGTTTTATTATGCCACGCTCGTTGATTACAGCTACAAACTGCTGTAAGTAGTTCATTTGCCCATGTAGTGCAAGGGTAACTGAAAAAAAAAAAAACATCAGTAAGCAGTTAATTTTCTGTACTTATCTTATCATTTATTTGAAAAGGCATTAATTCCCTTAATTAAGAAATAGTATTATACTATTATGGCTATTTTTTTTATCCCCTCTTTTTTATCTTGTTGATTCATTAATCTTAATTTGGCAAACGGTATGGGAAATCAAGAAGAGATTTTAAAAAAAAATCGAAATTTAGATTAGGGAGAGGAAATTAAACTAAAGCACTCATACATTGTGAGCCAAAACCCTTGAATACCCATAGTGATGTTGGACAATGAGATGTGTGTAATATATATATATATATATATATATATATATATATATATATATATATATATATATATATATTAAATTGTTGAAATCTTAACATTACGTAATTGAACATCGAACAAATTCAGATAAAGTTGAATAGAATCGTAATAATTTACAAGTATTTTTCTCTATATTTCTACTGAAAATGCACTTTCAAATACTCAAATTCAAGAATTTTAATTAAATTATAATGTAATCCGGCCTATTTAGATAAATTGCTCAATAAATATTTATAAAATAAAAATAAAAAATAAAATGAAATAAATTTATTGCATAAATTTAAATTAATTTATACATTTCGACTTTTAAAAAGGTGAAATAACTTCTATAAAAATAAAATATACAAGTTAATTTTAGCTCATAGAAAATCATTTAATTTTATTATTTTTTTTATAAATATTTAACGAGAAAATTATCGAAACAAATCTAATTTATTTGTCGGGCTTGGCAATGTCTGGCTATATTTGATTTCCCATATTTGTAAGGTGACCCACCAAATTCCTTCCATCTATGTTTTGTCCACATGTTAACCAACCTTCTATCAAAATCTAATCTTTGCCCCATGATAAAGTTTACTTTACATGGAAACCCCACAATTACTTTATATTTATTAAGATGAATCAGAAGTCACTAATTTAACAAACAATGAGGGGGCCAATAGTTAAGATATAGACATCCTTCTTGTTGGGTTAGAAAGCACACCAAAAGAAGTAATTATACACTAATACTGACAAATGCATCGCTATATATTCCATGCAGGTGCTGACACATGTGCGCTAGTATCCACAAAAAAATAAATTAATTAATTAAACTCATCAATTAATTTAACTAAGCTAGTGAGTATTTTCCTTAAAGATTTGAGCTTCATTTCCACAAATAACTGTTTGATAAGCACGCTTCTTATTGTTATTATTTTGATTATTAACAATATCGTATTAAATCATCCAACACTCGCATACACGGATTAATATAAATGGTCGTCTTCTCTTTCAACGTAAATCACACAACCTAAGTCTCCGTTTAATGTCTCCAATCTTGTGTGCTTCACATGCCCAAGAAATACAAGTATTAATTCAGCATCGCATCAATCATTTTCATGTGGTAATGGGATCTTCTTCTCCTTTGAAATTTTTTCGATTGAATCTCAAAACGTATCATCATGATCTGTCAAATGCATAGTAATATTGGTCAACAGCAGCCATCTAGTGTATATTGATTAAGCGGTGCCTTGTTCGGTCCCCTTTAAGTTTACCTTAGGAGCTGAGCATGGAGGAAAATAGATAATAATTTGCCCGTGTGTCACTTACTCATTGCGGTTAACAAAAGAAAAGGAAAATAATGCATAAACGCCTTAGCAGACATTCAAGAGAAGAAAAAAAAATTAATATTCATACGGCTTTGCGTTGGGTTAGAGTATCCAAAATATAACAAAAGTGAAACAATAATCAAATAAACTAAAGAAGTAAGTGAGAAGACATAAAAATATAAGAGACAATGAGAAAAAAAGATAAAATTAAAATTGAATAGGAAGAGAATAAAGAGAATAAAAATAAAAGAAAATTTTTTAAGTTTTTTTAGCTATCAACTATTAAATCTCTTTTCTCTAAACAAAGTTATCATGATGAAGAATTGTTTCTCGTTAACTGTTACTTACCGTATCAATAAAAGATTAACAGTTATTTATAATATTTTGATTAAAATTTATTTTCAAATATAATTTTACAATAATTTTTTTAAGTATATTAGTACTAAAAAAAATTTGGGATTTTTTTTTTAGCCTAAAGCCTTGAATTCAAAATATTTATTATATAAGAATTTGTTACATTCATACATAAAAAAAATATTTAATATTAAAATAATATTTATTTAATTATTTTCGTGTTTAAAATTATCTTGAAGAAGTGTGACAATTATATAAGGTAAGTAAGATTAATATTTAATTCAATGAGCGAAAAAAACACTCTACTCTTTGACGGACAAGTGTAATATTCTCAAGTGTGATGATACACTCTTTTTTAAAGAAAAATGAAAATATTACCTTTTGTTAGAATTACATAATATTTTTTTTAAAAAATTATACATATTTTTAATTTTTAGTTATAAAAGTTATCTTTAATACTTATTTTACTTTTCATATATTATTCCATTTTCTAAATTGTAAAAATTATATAAAAATAACTAAAAGATCAATGATATAGTTAGCATAAAATATTTATAATAATTTGTAAAAATGGATGACAAAGAAAGACATGTATATGTGATGAATGTTTAAAAAATATTATAACACGCATTAAATAATTTATCTAATTTTATATTATAATATAATTTAAAAACTTTGATAGTAAAATTCATGAATAAAAAATTTGGGGGTGAAATTCACGAAATAATAATAATTGAATGGTAAAATATACCATTAAACATTTTAAAAAAACGTTTTTTTTATAAAAAGAAAAAACATATCCAGAAAAAGTACTAAAGGTGATACGAAATAATTCATTTGTGTAAAGCATCAAACTTCTAAGACAAAGCAACTATATGTGAAGCTTGATTGATAAACGCTTAAAGCAAGATTACCTAACTCCATCTTCTCAATGCAACATACTGCAATAATGCTCGATCTAGCATTATATGTGTACTTATCCTCTTCGCATACATTTTATAATTTATATGGCTTGCATATTATGCATATATATTATGTACGGCTCGGAATATAATGTCTGGTGCGAAATTAACTAATGGATATTGTTAGAAAAAAATAATAGGAAAAATAAATAAATCAAGTAGAGTATATCTCACCAAAAACTAAAAGACACTATTCATAGAGGACGATGATGTTGGGTAGGGAAAAAGGAAAAGGCGCTGAAAAGTTAAGGAAGAAACATGACCAAATAAATAAAAGAAAAAAGAATGAAAGAAACTGGCAAAAAAGAAACAAGAAAATGCCATAAACAAAGAAGGGGGAATATGAAACTTGTGAGTTTCGCAAGGACTACATAATCGGCAATAAATTGTATTTTGTTCGCACACACAAATTGAATAAATTTTTAGACGCCATTAACGGCAGCTGGTCTTGCAAGGTGTGATTCAGGAAACTATAAAAGAAAACTGGGAATAAATGAAAAAAAAACCTTTAATTAGTGGGACACTCTTGCCAATATTCAATGTGAAGATCATGGTTTGCGACAATTCATTGAAATATTTAGAATTCTGAAACAGATAAACTTTCAATACATACAGGGTTTCGAGTCAATAAATTATTCCTAGTTAGTTTGAGGAGTCCTGCTCTTCATTTTTAAATAGAATGTCACCATCATAGTATTTGAGGTTTGTTGAACGATTTTTTAAGGGAAAAAATTGTTTTTTATGATTTTTTTATTGGAATAAATTTATATGACAGAAATTTTTTTAAAAATAAGATTTATATCTTTTGTAAAAAAAAATTATTTTTTAATAATAAAAAATAATATTTATTTGACTCAAAACAATACTAAATCATAATTAAGTAAAAATAAAATTATATATATAAAAGTATAAATTTTTTTAGAACTTCTTGAAACAAAATTATAATATATATATATATATATATATATTAGCATGACACATGGACTAAAAACAAAAACTTAACAAATTTTTAATCTTAAGTTTGCAAACATTGTTAGTTTTGGGCGTTTTTCTTTGTGTGATTGACGCTAAATTTGATTTTTGTTGGAATGATTAATTATAACAGAAATAAATTAATGCTTGTTACTTCTAAAATTAATAATTGAGGTGAGACTTATCTTTTCTTTTTTCTTTTTTGCTGAATGAGACTTATCTTTTCTCATAACACAAACTTTGATTTATTTTCTCCGTTACCGTTATCTCAAATAGTTATTTTCAATATTTTATTTCTTCTCATTTTTGTATATATTTTATATATTGTCTTTATAATTAGCAAACAAATAAAATTATATTAATCATATCAAATTACTATAATTTTATCTTTATTTATATGCTTGATTCTTTTAATTGTTTATATTTTTTTAATTTACCATACTTTTTTAGTACTATCTCTAAATTGAGTTTCAAAAGTTTTTTTTTGAAAATTTATCAATAGTGAAAAATATTTTTATATCACAACTTTAATTTTTTTTATTATAAAATTAAAATATAATTTATATATACAAATATATTTGTTTACTATTAATTTTAGTTATATTATAATTTATATATTAAAATAACTATTTATTATAAATTTTAATTAACTATTTTTTTAAATACACATACTAAAATCCTAGTTCGTAAAAAATTATTACAAAAATTTTCCTGCATATTACTCACATATCAAAATATCTGTTATTATAGAGAATGCAATTTGTTAGTTTATATATCATTTATAAAGTTAGAGTGTTTTTATTTTATCATTATTTTTTCAATATTTTTGCTAAATAAAATGAGAATAAGTGGCAATCAAATAATAAATATTAAAAAATTAATAGAAAAGAATCTAGTTACATATAATTTTTTTTATATAATTAAATTCCTTTAACAAATTTTTAAATCATTGTGCAGAGATATAAGATATATTAAAATAGAAGTAGCAACCTTTTGGAATTATATTTGTAAAAGAAAAAAAATTGAAATTATTCTTTTATTAGTAATTTATCACCAACTTTTAAAACACTTTTTAACTAGCTAAAAGCCTATTTTACTTTTGAAAAATTTGCTTAAGTTAAATAAACGTATTTGATAAAGTGAGTTGTTTTAGTAGTTTTTTTTTTTTGGCTGAATAGTTGTTTCAATTAATGCTTAAGTTAAATAAACGTATTTGATAAAATGTTATTCCAATTAATGCTACAATTTTTCTTTTCTTAGTTGAAAGTGTTTTCCTTTATTTATTCTTGGTATTCTTTTTTATATTCTTAGTTTATCCATTTATTTTTTAAAACCTAGCACTTCTACTTTCTCACGTGTTTGACTGTTCAGTTTAATGCTTCCTTCATCACTCTCTCGCCCACAGTACATTCCTCCCAATTGCATCATCTTTTACACCTTGTTTGGTTAGCATAAAAGAGAGAAGAAAGAAAAAAATAATTACGTGGAAGAGTTTTTTTTATCAAAAAATATTAATTTATTAGAAGGTTAATTTTGTTACATGATTTTTTTATTTTTTTTCTTAACTATCAAACTCACCATATATATTCTTATCTTAAATTGTGTAGAAGTGTAACATGTATGTGTGTTTCATACTTTTATTGTGTGAACTTCTGCAGAATTATTTGAATTTCAACGTGAATCTTTTTCCTTTTACTCTTCTTATTTATCAAATAACTTTAATTTAAATATTTTATTAACTTGTTCAACAATTAATTTATATCAAATACTCTTTCAACTTCTAGATAATTTTAATTTTCAACTTGTTTTTCGCTAAATACATGGAAATCACACTCTAAATATACTTTTTTTTTTGTCCTAGCTAGACTATCAGTATTTGAATACCATATTGAGTTATAAGTCAAATGAAGACCAAGGTAAGCGACGATTTTTTGACCAAGTCAAATGATTACATCTCAAGGACTCTAAATTGAAAGTCCTAATTAAGTTAGAATGTTCTTGCAAGTTGCAAACAATCTGTTCAGTGATATCTAGGTATACTTTTTTTTTTCCTTTCAAATTAACTATGTAATGTTTTTTTTATATTTTTTTTTCACAACATCCAATTAGTGTTAAACTTACATAATTCCTAATAGAATTGGATTTGCTTGCGGAATTATAAAGTTGACTAAGGTGAAGGAAGAAGAGGGAGGGAAGGTTATCATTTTAGATTCACCCACTAACAAAAATTAATTATTAACAATAAATATTTACCGATAAGAAAAAAGTTTTAATTCATTCATTTGTTTTAAAGTTGAATAGATTAATATGAATATAATTAATTTTAAATAATCTGATATCATTAGAACGGGTATTAATTAAGTTTAATCACAAATTTTATATTAGAACGGGTATTAATATGAAAAGTTAATTCTTAATATAAAACAAACAAACCATATAGATAATTATTTTAAAGCCATATGAAATGTTTGAATTATTTAGTTTTTTTTTTACAGCGTTTGAACTATTTAGCTTACTAACCCATAAAACAAGAAGTTGGAATATTTTAACAGGGAAGACTTAAGGATTTTACAATTTACATAGAAATTTAGTCTAAACTTTGATGTTATACGAATGAAAGGGGAAACAATATGATAATAAAAGCTCGAGGGGAGAAAAGAAAAGAAAGTATTAGAAATGGTAATGTATTGTAATTTATAGAATTGCAGCAGCCGAAATGTTATCTTCGAGGACTAGATGGAACAATTTGTCAACTTCCTACTTCCAGTGTGTCTTTAAAATTCTTTCTAGTTTTTAAGGAGTAGTACCTTCATTTGTACGAATATAACCCATCTTTGTCACGTGCGTTCAGCTTTCAAGTCATCCCAAGTCAGATAGCAACTTAAACATTTTTATAAGTCAAAAAAAAAAACCCTGATAATATAAAAAAGTTTTAGATAATTATTATAAATTAATTTTATACTATTGGCACAAATTATTATGTGAAGTGAAATTATTGATTGTTATAATAATTAATTTAAAAATTATAGTAACTTTGATTTGTGATTCCTGATTAGTGATATGTGATTGAATTCAGAAAAAAAAATGATATGTGATTGATTGGTAAAATATGTTTTTATCAACATTAAACTCATAAAATATACATTTGTAAATTTCTGATGAATTAAATCCTTCATCCTTCAGAAAAAAAAAAAAGAATTAAATCCTTCATCCTTCAGGAAAAAAAAAAGAATTAAATCCTTCCATTTCGAAACGCACCCAAACGACATGGGTAGTCAATAACACAATGATTACAAGAAAATATTATATTATGTCTTTATCATGGCTTCCTAAAATTAATACTTTAATAGATTGTGACGCGTTACGTAAGAAAGCGATACCACATTTATACGATGAGGATCAATAGTATTGCGATCTTAGCAGACACACTGGCCTTGCGGAATGATGGTATTTGTACAATTCATATAATCACATCCTATTCTTATTTTTATTTTTGTGAAAAATTCATTCAATTTATAATACTTAATAAAGACTTATACTTTTAAAATAAAATAAAGACTTATAATATTTTTTTCAAATTTAGGCCAAATTTGTTTTTTTAGTTATCCAAATTAAAAGAATTAATTTTTTAGTTTTCATAATTTAAAAATAGTTGTTCAGCAAAAAAAAAATGAAAATAGTTCACTTTTATTCTTAAGTTTTGTTTGTCATCATTTTAGTCCTCCTAATAAGAATCAAAAGTGTGTTATTTTCAAATTAAGGGACAAAAATAATCACTTTTAATTTTTTTTAAAACTTGACCCAAATTTAAGGAATTAAAAATATTTAAGTCTTAAATAAAAGTATGTATTAACAGAATAAGTTTGTTTTTTTTTAATTCTTGAAAAACAATTAATTTAAAAATGTTTCCAGAAAGTATTTCTTTTTCAAATATAAACTAATTCAATCGCGCCTCAAACTATTGACTGAGATAATGCAGGCTTCAGTATCCAACTACCCAGCATTATATTCATTTACCATTCCATAGTGCTGAAGTTATTTTAAATCCCCTAAAGAGAGAAAAACATAGATAAGCTACATATTAAAGCCCAGTATGCTTCGGATAGGTGTATGGGAATGTGATGAATATTGCAAGAAGAGGACATTAAATTTGGATAATTAGTCACGTTGTAGGAAAATACTAATATCGCCTCTAGATCACCACATGAATGTATGATGTATCTTAGTAAGGAACTGATTTAATGTTTAAACAAAACAACAACTTTTGAATCATGTTTCCATTTATTGTTTGTCTCATCCTTCAAAAGGAACGTCTAAAATTTGAACTATAGTAGTATTATACATGTGGGCCCTGAATTTGATGGAAGGGTAGAGGGTTTTGTAGTAGGAAGGGAAGTACAATATAAAATCTTATCCATTCACAGTTTGGGATGTACAAGTTCTGTTTGTGTGTCAACACGATGTGGCATGGGCATATAAATATTAATGTTATAGATTGCTGTTATAGGAATATTGGGATATCACTCAGAGCTAGCAATACAGCATCAGAAAAAAAGCTCAAGATGAGAGCCAGTTGGAAGGCAAAAAGGAGACACAAGCTGCACAATTTGTCACTAGCAAACTGGAATTTAGCTCACTTTTTAGATTTCACATGGGCCCTTTAACTCTCAAGTCCCATATCAGTTTTTTTTTTAAATTTTTTTATCGATAGATGTTAATTATTAAGTTATTAATTTTTGTTAATAGAAGAGATTAAATTCATGCTTTTTTTTTCTTAATTAACCATCCAATCAATTTTATATCTCCTCCCAAATCCACTTAATAGCAACTAAATTTTTAAAATGTTTTGCGTAACTTGATTAGTGTGGTTTTTGCTGTTGTTTTGGACCTGCTATTCGTGGTTTATATATATAGCCACTTACTTAGACACTTAGGTGATTTCGGTGGAGATGTAATAATTAAGTGAAACACATAAAGCATGCAATAACACTGATAGAGTTGAGTTTTGACCTTCTAAAAAGGAGAGTCAAATGGGGGAATAATTTGTGGTGGCTGCTCCATGTATCTTTGTATATAGTTCTAAATAGCATAACACAGTTGGATCTGTGTCATTGCCTAGTAATTCCTGAGTAGGATACAAAGCATTGATCTGCAGCAGGTTACGCAGAATCAGCCAATGCAAAGTGGGCGCACACTGCCTTGCCTTCTCTCACGCGCTTGCTCATTTTGGGAATTGAGTCATTCATTCCATCTTTTGTTCTTTTCCAACCCAATATTCGATAATCGATCGTCGTCAGCATCAGCACTTTTGTTGTTTTCTTGTACTAAGGTTTTGTTTTGTTTGTCTTGTTTTTATTTTGGTCCCTATCATTCTTCCTATTTCGATATTGGATGCATACACATTGGGTATGCTATGCAAATTGTCAACTGTGTAATCATTAAGTGAAATTTTACATAACCATTTTTAAGGACGTGATGACATTATCTCTTCTATTTGTATTTTCTCTTCTGTCATATCTCTTCTAAGTAGTTTTTCTTTTTCTCGTCTGCCTCCTAAAGCAACAACAAAATTTATATTCAATTTTTTTTTCTACACACTACAATACTGCTTTTTTGTTCCATGTTTAGAATTTGAACTCGAATTCGGGAGGAGAAGCATAAGTTACATACACTTGGGCATTAAAAGATTCTACTTCGTGGACACACGAAATTGAGTAGTTACGAGACATGATAAACTTATTTCTAGTATGTTTGGAATTTAGTTGAAAATCTCTAAATTATTATTTGGACAGAAATTTTAAAAGACATCAAAATTGTAATTTGAAATTTGTCAATTATAATCCAGCATCCCACTTCAAATGAGTGAAAAATTTATTAGTTAATGTTCCAATTAACCTGTTAGATTATTCACAAAAAAAAAAAAAAAAAAACTGTTAGGGGAGCCTTCTCCACCTCGTTTTCTCAGAAGTTTCAAATTTTTGAATTTTTTTTTTTGGAGCAATAAAATTTATTTTCTTAAAAACAGAGAAGGCATTTTCATTTTAGCCCCCGGTTAAACATGATATATTCTTTATACGGCTACTCTAGTCAAAATACGCTGACCATTCCATTTAGAGAATATTGGGGAAATGACACACATTATTGTACCAAGAGCAATGGCCAATGTTCTCTCTAAAATTAAAAACAAAGGATTAAAATATATTAAATCTTAAAATTTAATCAAATTGAAAACTGAAATTAGTAATAAAATATTTTTTTATAAAAATTGTTGTGCCAAGTTGCGCTAACCATTTTATAATATTTAAAATGCTTGAGCCATTCACCAGGAGAAAAAACCTTATGAAATATAAATAAATTAAATTACTATGAAAATGGATTAGCTTTACATTGAATATGATAGATACAATAATTTTTCTTTTGTAAACCATGACAGACTAGATAATTGATTGATTGATAAAATCTCAAGCATGTATCAGCTTTGGTGCACGCGTATATATGTCAAGTTGATAATAAAATACTTATTGAGGTTAATTTACTTTTCAACCTTTTTTATTAGGTTATATGTTAGATAATGTTGATGTCTCGGTTCTAAACTATTATAAATAATAATTTATGATTGCAGTATAAATTAATTATATATTTTTAATGTATATTCCTTTTTTATATATATTACGAGGTGAAATGCATATTTATTTATTTATTCATAAATTCGTAGACGTAATGCAAGTCCTAATTGATTTCCAATTAGTCTATCCCAAGTCTTAGCTCACTCGAAGAGAAAAATAGCGAAAAAAAATCATGTGGAACAGATGTCTAATAATGGACGGAGTTGAAATTGACATAGCACGCAGATCAGGAATTTGCCCAATTAAAAAGAGCCCTCAGATATTTTTAGTCAGCAGAATGACAGTGTTTTTTTTTTTTTTTTTAATAAGGGCGGTGATGCAGTTTAAGAGAGAAAATTAAAGATAGATAATTTATGTGTTGCAAAATCAAACATCGATAAAAAGAAAGAAAGTAACAATAAGTAGTAGTTTTTTTTTCAATAAGTAGTTAGTTTGAGATAGAAATTAAGTTTAGATCTCTAAAGTAAGATTTTTTGATAAATTAATAATCCACAAAGTTATTTATACTTCGTAAGAAAAAATGAAGGTTATAAAACTAACCGCCAAACCTAAAAAAAAAAAAAAAAACCCAAAGAAAAGCATTAGAAAATATAGAACAATAAATTGAGCAATAAGCGAGAGCAAGAAAGTGAAATGGTGAGATAGGAGAATGTTCGAAATTAAGAATAAAAAGGGGAGGTCATGAAGAGTTTTTCTCTTGGTGCTCAAATTAAAAACTAATATCAACTTAGTCATCACTAGATTTTTTTAAAAGCTAGCCTAGCTAATACTATTTTAAAAAAAATAATTAGTAGCATCAATTGTGTTGAGAAAGATAATAATAAAAAATGAATTAAATATATTTTTGTCCTTGTAATCTAGTATTTTATTTATTTTTGTTTCTGTATTTTATTTTCTTCTTGTTTTAATCCTTAAAAATGTGTTTATTTTATTTTCTGTTAGATAAGACTTTGAATAGGAAAAAAATGTTATCTAAAATATTTTAAGGATAAAAAATAAAACAAACAAATTTTATAAGGACTAAAATAATTTTGTTTGCAAGGAAAAAAAATAAAATTACAGGAATAAAAAATATATTTAAGTAAAAAAATCATTAATTAAATTATATATAAGTGTTGATTTAGCATAAGTTGACTAAGACTAAATTTTCTTTAAACAAACACACCTTTAGGGTTAACTTTTTCCTTTTTTTTATAAAAATGTTGTTAAAACAATCAACAATTACTCCTAGAATATATGAGTTTAGGACTTTGATAACTGCAAAAATTAGGTTTAATTAATAGTTAATTTTGACTAAGAATTAATAGAATTTCTTTACTCTACTGTTGTTTTTAATGAAATAATGAGAAATTTAATATCATGTTAATTTTTTACCAACAGAATTCAAAAGAAGAAAAATAGAAGTGTTTTGGAGGAAAATTGATACAAAAATTTGAAGAAAAAACCTTAAATAAAAAAGTTGAAGATGAGACACTCGTTTAGCACACAAGTCAGGCTCATTGCACCTCCGTGCTTAGCGGCCAAGTCTTAACGTGAAGAAAGTCCACAAAGAAACCCAAAGGCGCGCTTAGCGCGAAATCCACTAAGCAGGTGATAGCCTCATTAAGCCCAGACATTATCACGCTCCGCGCGTGAATGCCCCGCTAAGCCCAGAAGGGTGCGCTTAGTGTGGGGTTGCTTGAATTTTAAGCCTAAGCATTTATTATTGGGAAAATCCTCTCTCTTTAACCATTCTTCCCTCCTCCTTTATCCATCTTTCTTCTTTTATCCATATCAACCCCTAAATTGTAGGCAAAACCCAAGTGATGGGAGCCTAGCAGCCAATACATTTGTAATGTAATATTTTCTTACTATCTATTGAATGTAATGCCAATTTTTATTGTTTCTTTCCCATGTTTTATTTTCATTGCTATGCATTTGTTTAGGGATTAGACATTGAAAAATGTTTAATTTCTAAAGAACTGGAAAAGACATCTAAACAAATCATTGCTAGAGATAAAATAGTATTATTTAGTCTGTGCATACATCTCTAAACTTCATGTAATTTATTATTTTATCTCTACAAAGGGATTTGAGAGAGAGAATAGATAAATTAAGCTCTTTAACGTGAGTGATTAGGGTTGAGTATCTTAATAGAAGTGGGTGAAAATCTCTTGCTTATAGATTATGTATATATCAACTCAAGTACAAATAAAGTCCATGTAGATTCGACACTCGGACTTCTAAGTAAATCTTACTACTTGAAACAAAATTTGTGTACTTGCCAACAAGTTAACAAATTTTAAAAGATATAATGAAAAATTCTAAATGAAGTTAAAATTGAGAAGCTTTTTTACGTTGGCAGTTGTTGTGCAGCAGGACCCATACAATGTTCTTCCAATGGATTATGGGCTATTATTTCCTGCACTTTCGGACTTGTTTCCTGAACTCTAATCAGAATGTAATTTCATAATTTAAAATTTTATATTACGAAATTACATTCTAAAAAGACTAATCCGTAAAGTAAAATTACATTTCGGATTAAGCTTTCCAAAAAACTGAATGCAGGAAGCAATTGCCTGGATTCTGCATTCAGGGGATATAGTTATAATTTACTAACTAGCCCAATACTCTGGAAAGTTAAGACAAATTAGTCAAAAAGCCACGTTGTGGACCAAAACATAGAAAACTACGTTGGACGAGGCCCAGTTATTAAATTTGCGCCTCTTTAACCTGGGATCTTCTTCAATCCTCATTACAAAAAGAGGTTCAACGTACCCTCTCCACAAAATAAAAAATAAAATAATTGGTTGAAAAAGCTACGCTGCGCCAACAAACAACCAACAAAATTTTTAGTTCACAAAGAGGTTAAATCAGATTCTTTGGGAGAAAGGAAGTGAAAATATAAATCAAGTATTCCCAAGGATTCAAGAATACTATATACAACGCTTCATGAAAAACGCCAAATAGAATGTAATTCCATCATAGGAAGACACATCACATGTACTATGTAACAAGCATAAGCGCTTATATACTTTGTGCAATGTCAAGTATATCATATACAAATTACATGAGTATGATTATGATAGACGGTATTTAAATGACCAGTAATACAAATCATCAGTATACTATATAACTGGGTAAGGTGTTTATATACATTAGTCGTTTATACAACATAACGGCGAAGATAATCCAATCTAGCTGAATGCTTGAGCTTCATAAGAGCCTTGACTTCGTGCTTTCTAACCATTTCCCTAGATATATTCAAGTTCCCAGCAATTTCTCCCAATGTTCTGTCACCCTTGCCATCAAGTCCAAATCTCTGTCTGATCACCAAGCTCTCCTTCGGCTTCAGGGAATCAAGCTAGTAAAAAAAAAAAAAAAAATCTCAGATTAGTTGCATAAATGATCATGGCAACATGATGTAGTAATTGAATTAGATATATTACTAACAAACTAGAAAAGCCTAAATGAAAGTTAAAAAGAAAAAAGAAAAACCCAACCATAGTCATAGGAAGAATTTTTAAAACTCATCTGTAATCAGATTGCTGTGATATATAAACTTGTTTTTGGTACAGAGCTGTGATTTGTAAATGGAATCCGAAGGCTTTTTGTTCTCTTCTAACGACTGAATCATAATAGCTTACTCATGTAACTAATTTCCTATTTGGTAAAAGTTCCTAGTTGGTGCCCATTAGCCATGACTCATCAAGGAAGAACACCAAATAAGATTGATAATTTTTTTTGAAAATATATATTGGTTACAAGAATAAAATTATCGTACGTATTTGAACATATAGCAATATTAATTACTTTCAACAAATTTCAAATTTAACTGACGTTTTGTAGATCATTATACAAATCCGGCTATGATCATAGCAAAAACTTCAATAGTGAGAAATGCAGGATAAAAAAAAGTCTCAGAGATTTAGTTGTTACCACATCATCAAGAGCAAGCCTTAGTAGAGCAGGTTGTTTCCTATTATCACCATTAACACCATCATCATCAACGATCCCATTAATGAACTCCTCTTGTGTGGTTGTATGTCTCGAGTTCAGAGAAAGAATGGATTTTGATGCCTTAATTACGTCATGGTATCTTTCAGGGGATATATGAACTCTTTCTATTATTTCTTCCTCTGTTGGTGACCTCTGAAGCTCAAATGTTAACTCAGTTTTAGCTTTTTGAATTTCTGCTCGAACCTGCTCAAAAAGAAGTAGAGAAGTTACACAAAGTTGAGACACATGGACAGCCCAACAATTACCAAATTATTTTTAAAATCCGTATTTGCTGGGAATATCTTTGGCTAAAATCCAATATTGTCTTTCCACCAATTATTTTTTAATTCTTGATATTCTACTTTATTTCAAAATCCAAGCCTTGCTAAATATATTGCCTAAATAAAACAATCCTGGATTGTCCCTTCTAGCAACCGCAACAAAATGGTTGATTAGGATTTAGGAATAACAAGTTGTTGACTTTGAAAACAAAGTATGTTGTTAACATGAAAATAAAAACTAAAGAAATAAAAGCCACTGAACCATATTCTGCCTAAAACAAAACATTAATCACCAGGTGTAATAAGAAACTAAGAATGCATACCGATTCAAGTCCAAAGGGAACACGTGTGAAGTTTGAGAGGGTCATTGAACGAATGATAGCATGTCTTATCCAAAACAAACTATAAGTTGATAGCCGAAATCTCCTGTTTGGCTCAAAACGATCGATTGCTGTTATAAGCCCCTTAACTCCTGCCTGGCAAAGATCTTGAAACCTAGGGCCACTTGCAAAATCTGTAAAATATTTGTTGATCACGAACAAAACAAGCCGGAGATTGTGCTGCAAAAGATATGATCACAATTACTTATTTTTTCTATATAACGTACTCATTCCAAATAATACAACAAACTGACAGTAATTTCACCTTCACACTCCAAAGAGAGAGAGCAGCAAAGTAAAAGGAATTATACAATTTATTGAAAGTCAAGTTGTAAAAGAATTTAACACTTTAATTACCTTTATGAGTTTATTTCTTGCAGCTTGACCAACATCTATTGCTTTCCTTACTTGTGTAATGCTCATGTTTGTTGCATCAGCTAGTTCACCATCTGCAGGTTCTCTTGTCAACTCCTGCTGTAAATCTTCTTTCACTTGAAGCAGTGCCTGGAAATAAAGAATTATGACTTAAAGTCAGATACAAAAGCAAATTCTAAGTTTTCACCTAAAATCTTGGCTTACTATAAGTTATTATGGAATGGTATTAAAGCCTTGAATCCCTGGTACTCAGCAAGAAAAAAAAGATCTACACTACTATTTTAAGAGAAGAATCAAATATAGGGAACTAAAAAACTTGATAGTAATTTAATGCTCACCTTCATAGGTTGCATCAATTTGAACAACCAAGCATGCTCTGAAGAAGAAAGAACGGGAGGTATTCTCATTCTTTTCCAATCCATACTGACAAAATCAGTTGATACTGAATATTCCCGAATAAGTTCTTCAATCTTCTCAATTTTGTTCCCAACATTTCTTTTCTTTCGAGTTGGAATGACTTCGTCCCCACTTTTGTTATTCTTTAATGAAATTCTCTGATCAAGATTCAATCGTTTAGGTTTCTTGTTCTTGTTCTGGTTTCTGACCACCCAATCGCCCTTTAACTCCTTTTCTTCACTTTCATCAACAACCTTCTTCCCTCTCCGAGAGACTCTTTTGATTTTACCATCTATGCATTCTGCATTATCAGAAGCAGGGCTAAGTTTGTATAGATTTTCAAGCATGGCAGCAGCTTCATTGTAGTCCACATCCATGGAAGATGGAGAACTCTCTCTCTTAGGTAGTTTGTTAGTTTTTCCTATCCTCTTTTTCTGCGTCTTCTTCGCCGTTTCAACCGGCACAGGAATTTTCTCTTGTGTTGCAACCAAAGCTGAGTCATTGTGCTTATCCCCCTTAAATGCTACAATTAAAGGTCTCTTCAGACGATTATTGCAAAACTTTGTATTCAATCCCAATGGAGTCCGAGCAGCCGAGCTAGAAACAGTCACAACTCCCATACCAAGTTACCTAATAAACAGCTTTTAGAAAGAAAAAAAAAATGACAAATTTTCAATGCCAATGTCCTTCAACATCAAAACAAAACATTAATTATAACATCTGGGCACATGCTGATACAACTGCACAACTAATAGTTTCACAGAATTATCAAACACTAAGCATCATGATTGATCATAAATATAGCTACAATATTAATTCCGAAATAAAAATATTATATGGACAAGTAAAAATATATTGCTTTAATTTTGCCACGACATGACATGATGAAACATAAGTTGTGGAATCAAATGAACACATGTTGGAAGAAAAAAGAGGGAAGTTAGCAGGGAAGAGTACCTTTGATCAGCGAGAAGCAAATGAATCGAAAGAGAGGAATCTACTGGACCTGAGAAGTGGATATAAGAGAAAGTGTTGGAGTTGAGGTTGTTGTATTTAACAGGAATTACGAGAATTACGGTGACCACAATTTTTATGTGTCCGAAAAATCAACGGCCAGGCATAAAAAGTGAGTGAAATATGCGGTGCGTGATGGGAACACGTAAAGTTCGGTTTGGAACAGTAGCGATGACGTGGCTAATGTGTGAAGAGGGTTGTGTTTGTGACTTAGTGAAGAGTACTTCCGTGGCGCTTTTGGAGTGGGGGAGCAGATATTTTGTTGAAAGTTGTGGATCATAGTTATGACACGTGGATGGCTCTTTCTTGTGACCCTAAAAATTTCGGTACTTTTGTGGGATCCAATACAAGAGGTGTTCTATTGTATACGTAGCACAATATCCACCATCATCCATGTCACTTGCGTCTTAACATGTGCACTTAAGTTTGAATTGAAGGACCAGGAAAAAAATGAACATACTTTTCAATTATATGCTTTTTTTTTCTTCAATTAATTAATTGATAAAAGTTTTTATTTTATTTTATCTCTATCCAAACATATTGATAAATATTATGTTAGGAGGATTTGACATGTCTCTAGTCCTGCTAAAGGTTAGATGAGTTCAAAGTTAGATTTGAGAGAGTAATGTAAAAGAAATTTAAACTCAACTTCATTTTTATGCAGTAAGAAAAACTTATAAAAAATATTAAAATTAAATAAGATATATATTTCTTTAAAAAAGTCATTTTACACTTGATTATCATTATAAAAAAATATTTTTACTAAAAAAACATAATTTTAAGTTAGGTGAATATGGTATGGAAAAAAGTTTGATGAATTTAACAATATAAGAATATCATTTACATAAAAGATTATTATAAAGTACGCTAACAATTTCTTTTCACTTTCAAGAAACTACAAAAGAATTAGGCACTGTCAATTAGGAAATTAAGCACTAGAAATTACACTTTCAAATTAGTCAATTTTATTTTTTAAAGATTTTCATAGTGGCCCAATGGGCCATGCCTATACTTTGGATCTGATGCATCTATAGTGATGGATAGCCAGTTTATCTCGGAGAAACACCAGGAAGGCTTTTACTTCCTACACCTCCAAAAGACCCAAAGAGATCAACTACCCCTTCACCCTACCCCAATACCACTGTGCCTCACCTCCACCCAACCACCTAACCACCCATCACCAGTACTACATGCAAACACCAGTAGTCAACACCACCGTTGACAACCATAGTGCATGGAAGAAGGTGCGATGGAATCTGGATGACGAAGGAGGTGAAAAATGTGACTCCATTTCAAAAAGATTATTTGAGAAGACATGATTTTTTTTTTTTTACTCATGAGATAACTCTTCCCGAAAACATGCTAACATACTTTCAAAATAGTCTTTCTGAAATTATGTTAACATGTTTTTGAAAAGACTATTCCAGAACTATAAAAGGCAACACAATAATCCAATTGAAAAGGCAAAACAACAATGAATCAAACCAAGTGATATAAGCATAAATAGCTTCTTTTTTTTAAGTGCAAACATTATTTTAATTTTAAAATAACGCTTGGAAAGCACAAGTCAATTTTAAGTTAAATACTGAGAAATTTATAGTAATGCATATTTACGACCGTAATTCTTTTATTACGTAGGATCAACTAGGGGTGGTTAAGTGGGTCGGCCCGTCCCACATAAGGCCCGCCCGCATAAGCTTGCATTGGCAGAAGACTAGGTCAGTCCGCCTTGCATTCTTACACGGACCAAATAAATTGGTCCGCCCCCGCCCTATGGACCCTGCGGGTCAAACGGGCTGATCCGCGGGCCTAATTTTAAAAGAATTTCAATTTCAATGAAAATACAACACAATCAAATTAAATTCAATATAAATGTAAATAAAATCTTAACAATTAGTCAATTACATCAATAAAATAAATAATGTCTTAATAAAAGAAAATTCAAGCAATAAATTTAAAATATGAAACTTAAACATCTTCAATAACAAATGATTTCATATATGAAACAATAAAATCCTTATGCGGACAATCAGTAGACCCCGCGGGCCAAACCCGTATAGTTAGTGGGTTAAGTAGGACGAACCCAAAAATACGACATAATCATGGACCGTTAAAAAAATTGATCCGTTATCCGCGTGGACCGCGGACTCCACGAGCCAGGGCATGGATCTGAGCCCATTTACCCACCCCTGGGATCAACCCACAAAATTAGCAATTCCAAACAAAACAAGCACTAAAGTGGACTAAAAATATTCACCAATTGCCGTTCAGTTGTAACTTTCAATCATGGCTAATTAATCTCCCGGTGCACACATGAAACAGAGTCTGAAATCCCCATTGAAGCCTGAATCGGTTCCTTTAACATGATACAGGCTCAGTGCACATTTCACACGCCCAAGTCTAAGATGGCAAGGGCCATGGAATTTGGTTCCAGGACCCACACTTTCTCTTCAAGATTGCCCGTAAGATTTGCGGCTTACCAAACTTTGTTTTATGTACCAACTTGGGTTTTTTCCTAGCTCCTACCAATCAAATAAATTCATGTACGAGATCCCGAAAAGTAAGAGAAGTTCCCTAGTCCCTACCAACTGAACTGTGTTTCTGTTCCAATTTTCAAAATAGCTTTTTTTTTTTTTTAATCTCTCTTTAACGTTGACGAAACAAGTTGTCTATTCAGTGCTCCATTCATGGCAATAAATTAGATTGAACTGGTCTAATTCTAGATTCTTACCTTTTGGGTACGAAGCTAGTTCGTATTTTTGAATGTTTCAAAAGGAAGGACGGTGCTACTTAATTAATGCAGAAGTTAAATAATTTCGACTTTATTTCCTATAAAGATTCTCTATATTAGTTAATCTTAATATCTTATACTTATTCGAGACACAAGAGTATACATATAAATAAATTACAATTTGCTAATGAAGACATAAAAAAGAAGGAGATCAGAGGTAATCGTGAGCACAGGCTTTGAATAAATTATGTTGAGAGCACCGCGGTGGCGGGAAATTTGAGAAGTGAAAATAGGAGAAAGGATGATGAGCTAGATCACGTGAATGAGTATTTTAATTTTAGCTTTTTATTTTATTTGACAATTGAGAGTGATTATTTTTATTCTAATTAATTTAAATAATTTTTTTTTCAAATGATATGTTATATACAGAGGGATGAAAATCAAGTTATTTAAGTAATTTTTTATGAAGTTGCTTCATTCTTTGAATTTTTATTTATTTATAGTAATAAAAAAAATCAAAGAATTTACAATAATCTACACGGCTTAACTAACTGAGTTTATCATCGATGCTTAATTCTTTATTAAATAGATTGAATATACAAACTCTTAAAACCATTTACAAGTTTATTAAATAATTTCAATTGCATGTGTAATATATTTTTAAAATATAAAGGAATATTAATCATAACATTAAGTACTGTAAATGTTCTTTATCTAAAATTTACTATACATCATTATTGCGTTAATATCAAAATACTTGACAGTTGACTTAATGAAAATATTAAAGTAAATAACTTTAAATAAACTTAATCATCCTGTCTCTATATATACACAAGCAAAGAGTAATAGATAGAAAAACCTTAAGATTAACAAAAACAAATAGGACCGCGGAACAAAACAAGTTGTAGCCTGGAAACTGTCTGTACTCAACGTTGAGGCTAGGTTGCTGATGCATGTATCAGAACAAGAAATCATCGTTTCTAAAGTTCAATAATGTTGCGCTATAAAAATAAATAAAAAGTAAAGATACGCGTGAAAGAAACATCTGATTTTGATTAAATCAAATCTCAGATTCCATTGTATATTTTTTAAAAAATAAAGATAGATAGAGATGAGATTACTGTTAAAAAATAAAAACGTGTACGAGAAACGAAAAATAAATAAAAATCAAGTTGCCTTACACGAGGATAACATAAGGCATTGCCATTCGTACAGTTCACGGCAATAACTAGTGCAGTTTATCAGTGGGATGGTGTCAAATATCAGATCAAAGTTAAATCGAATTAAATTTACGTAATTTTAGACGTATAATTCAAATCAAATTAATTTATAATTAAGAACGAATTAGATGGGAGTGAATAGTTAAGTGTAAAAAACCAAAAGAATTAATATATATATATATATATATATATATATATATATAATTTTTATTAAAATTTAATTTAAATATACTTTCAATTACATATTATCATATATAATAAGTGTTCTTAGAAACTTTTTGAGGGATCTTGACCTAACTACAAACCTAGCAAAGGCCATGCGATTTGAGTTTGTACAAATGCATTCTGGATATACCAGCAGACCGTATTAAAAAAAAATCCACTAACAGACATAGAGTTGGGGGTACATGCAAAGATTTCGATAACTCATATATTTGGTTAACAAAATTCTATTCAATCAATTAAATTATACTATTTGGTCGTGTATAATTAGATTGAATCTGCTAGCTTAGAGGATGATGAAGTGACAATAAGCCAAACTATATTTTAAACTGATTTTAATTTGGGTTGAATCCAGTTAATTGAGTCATTGAGTGTACACAATCGGGGAAACAGCTCTGGTTATTTGACAAATACTAGTTTGGTACTATAAATGTTATTATAACATATGTGTTAGTGAGATACACCTGAGAAACACGCTAGCGAGGATCCGAATTTGGAACTTGAAATCTAGCCCGAGAGTGACGGGAGCAAAGTAGAAGTCCAACGCCACAGAACGTTTTCCCTAGCAACAACGTTGGAAGGTACAACGGTAACGACGCGGAACAAGGTTTGAAGATTCCTAGTCTTGCTCATTTCCAAGTTTACCCCTCCCTTCACTCTGACTTCCTTCCTTCTCAAGCATTTTTTTTTTCCCTCTTCGGTGAGAGATATAATTTATGTTGTGATTTAGTAATCATAATAATATCATATGGCATGGAAGAGGGTCAATGAGAAGGATTAAAAGAAAGGTTCTGTGCGGAGAATGGGTCAGCAATTGGACCTTCCATCTCATCCTTTGAACTAGCGATTCCTATGACCAAAGACTAGTCCGAGTAATGAAATAAAATTCCACTCCACCACTTTTCTCAGTCAAACTTTCCTTTCCCTTTCTATTTTCTGCGCTTTCCCACACTTCCAATATCCATTCAAAATGACACCCCCCCTTAAAATCACATACTCGTCATAACACATAACATTTCATTCCTAACCCCTCTTCTTCTTTTTTTTATTTTTTATCTTCTCTTATCTTAAACTTATTCTTCTGCTACACCAATCCCATCCTTGGTCCATGTCCAGTTCAAGCCATCTTTGGCATGTGCCACTTGGCCTCTGACACAAAAACTTTTCTTTTCGGAACCAATCATTTTTCATCAAACTTCAACATTTACATAACTCTTAATTTTAATCACTTTTGTTCGTAGCTACATCAACATGGACCACATGGGAGACCCGAAGAGCATCATACATGAGCTGCTACAAGGTTTAGAGTTGGCAAGGCAACTCCAAGTGCATCTCCACATGCCATCTTCGTCCCAAGAAACACGTGACCTATTGATCCAGAAGATCATATCAACATTCGAAAAGGTGCTTGAAATGGTAAAATGGAAAGGGCCAGTGCCAGCGGGTGAGTCATCACAACATCCCCTAGGGGCTGCATTAATCCGAATGTCAGATTCACCTTTGAGCAGTGAAGACTCCGATAGAGATTTGAAGGACCAGGACCCCAATGCTTTCAAAAAGAGGTATGTATGGTAATTAATCAAGGTTCTAAATTGAGGTAGTAGTAGTTTCCTTACCATCTTTTAACATGCAAGAAAATTATAAGAAAATTGTGACTAATGCGACTACAAGCATTATTATCGTGTTACGCCTTAAAATTCTTAAAGTTGCGGCCAAAATCATGTTAAGAAACCATTTTTTTTAAAACCTTTATAATAATTATGTATATTTATAGGTCAACTTTTTCGGATGTCCTTACCCGTGTTCAGAATTTATTATTATTATTATTATTATTGTACCAAAAAAATGGCCTTTACCCGAACATCATGAACTCCTTTCATTGCAGAAACACTTTGCCAAGATGGACGAAACAGATTCGAGTTACACCAGGAATGGGAGTGGAAGGACCTCTTGATGATGGATATAGTTGGAGAAAATATGGCCAGAAAGATATCCTTGGAGCCTTGTACCCGAGGTAATTAAAACCAAATTTAACCCTCACAAACTATTATGTTTACATTCTAATTTCTAAGTCTCATGGATTGAACTAGATTTATATAATTATATACTTTGTCTGTATGCAGGGGCTATTACAGATGTACCCACAGAAATGTTCAAGGCTGTATGGCAACAAAGCAAGTGCAAAGATCCGATGAAGACCCCACCATTTTCGAAATCACTTACCGAGGAAAACACACCTGCACAGTGGCCAACAACGTGGGTTCTTCATCACCAATTCCACTAGAAAACCAGGAACCAAGTTTGAACAACACAAATATTCCTCAGCATCAGCATCAGCAGAATATCCTGCAAAGCCATGAACAACAACAAAACGAACTACTTCTGAGCCTGCGGAAAGGGTTGAGAGTCCAAACAGAAAACCTAGATTCCCCCGAACAACCATTAGTTCCATTCCGTTTCCCTTTGTCCACAAACATAAAAAACGAAAGCCATGTTTTTCCTTCCCCTGTGCTTGAAAACTTCACTTCTCCTTCTTATGTTTCCCCTGCTGCATCAGGAATAGGCCACTTTTCTGTGTCTCCAAGTGGAGTAGTGAACAGCTTTGAAGGGAACCCAAATTTGGCAAATTCTGAGTCTCAGATCAATGATATGATCCCTGCCACTACTACAACTTCAGCAGCTCCAAACTCATCAACCGTTGGCTTAGAGTTTCCCTTTGACCAGTTTGAATTTGATGGCCAGAACTTCACATTCGATAACCCACGGTTTTTCTCTTGAATATGCTCAATTCAGAGAAGAAGCCAAATAAATCATAAAAACTAATTAATTTTTTTTAAAAATGAACTAGAAGCATATGGTGAAAGTTTGTGGTAACATTCTAGAATAATATGACCCTTTAGAAAAAGAGGCAAAAACATTTCAATGTATGTCTTAGTCAGCTACTTGTGTCGTAGGAAGAATGTGCAATTCTAAAATTGCTTAGTCAATAAGAATTTTCCTTTATCATTAGAGACATGTCAAGTTAATATCTCGTAGGTTTTTCTTTTGTTTGTTTTCTCCCCTTTTTCTCGTTTTTGGACTTTAAAAGTAGAAGGGCTTCTTCCACAGTGCAAACTGGATGATGAAAATGGTCATTTTATCGAGTCAGAGGAAAGGGGAAAAAAAGATATAACCCATTATTGTATTTGTTTCCTATTCTCTATCAAATAAACAATCTGATTTCTCGAAGAACAAAGCGGGGTAAGGTATTTGATCTTTGACCGTGGAAATGTTAACACGGACAAAGACAAAAAACGAGTAACATTCGTGATATTTTGTTTGAACTGTGATTTAAGTGGGACAACAATGATTTGCACATTGAAGTCACAACCGGGATTAAAAATGAAAGAGGTGAAACTAGGGCCACAAATAAATAAGTGGGTCTCTATGATTTATATCCAGCCTTGTTCTCAAGTGAAGTTTCAAAATTATTTTCTATAAAATAAGTTTATTTAATTTCCGTTGACTAAACTATTAACATGTTGAATATTTTCAAACTGATTCTTTAGCTTTAAGATTTCCTTAAAGAATAAAAATAAGGGTGAAGAATTATGGGATAAATAAACATTTGTAATATGTGATTTTTCACTTATAGTCAATTTTTTTTTTTTTAAAGTTTAGTAGGAGAAAATTCAAATATGAAATATACAAGTAAAATTACTTTAAACAATCCTCAATTAATTTTTCACTTTCACTTTTCTTTATGTTGTGAAAGTTTCGGTAAATTTAGTCTTTTTGAAGATTTATGAGAGTCATGATAGACTTTACATTTCAAAGAACATTAATAAATATACTTACGTCGTTAATGGGATAAAGGCCTACACCCCTTCTGCTGCGAGATGGATGCTAAATTTATGGTGGATATCTTCAGTTCAGGGAACTGCTGCACCCCCACGCGGTGTTAATCCGAGCTTTGGAGATGATCCTGAGAGATTGGACTATCTCCTTTGTCCATATTGATAGGGAGGATAATAACATTGCACATACGCTAGCTAATTTTGCTATTAGGCAGCCTCAACCTTTTTGTATAGTTGATTCTCCTTATCCTGCTCTAGCCACTCTCCTTTTAAGAGATGGTCTAATGCTCTTTTTGTTTTTTCCTCGATCGGAAGAAAAAAAAAACACTCACTTTTACTTCCACTTTTTAGGATATACAAAACTAACGAAAAATTTAAATACACATACAAATTTGTTCAGGTTCAATTTATAGTATTCAAGTTGTATGAAATGCTTCTTTTTTTTTCTCAGCAAGTTGTATGAAATGTTAATAGATTTCTAGAAAAAAGTATTGTAGATTTTATTTTGATCAACAAAACCTTTCGTAAATTTTAGTCCACAAAAATTCCTTTCGACAATGAATGCAGGTGACCACCAATAATTGGGTTGTTAAAGCCCAAAACTGTTGACGTGGTCATGGATATGGGCTTAAATTTAACAAATTGTCATGTCACCCAAGTTACAAACTTACCCACAGAATGGGCCTCCTCATTCGACAGAATTTATATATCTGTCAATATCCGATGATATGAAAGGAATGATCAACTGTGACCCCTAAAAAGGAGTGAGGAATTATCCCTGCAAAGAGTAGAATCTTGAACATACGAGAAAGTTCTCGTAATGAACAACTTGTTCTAAAACTCCTCATGATTCCCATCAAATTGTCTCCATCACCCACAAATCAATGACATTGCCATGAATTGTAGCTAAAAGAAGGAAGCAAAAATCAAGTGATCAAATACATGAACTCGGAATTGTTACTTCCACTGACAACTCTAATATATCACATATCAAAGGAAAAAAAATATTCATTTACTAACTCTTGTAGGATAACAAGTGAATCCAAAAGTAAAGGAAATCTATATCTATAAAAAGGTGAAAATCTTGTATTTCATTCTCTGTTACCCAATTATAAAGTGTTGCCTCAATTAAAGAGTCCACGTCAGGAGAACTACAGTTTAGAAGGGATTTAAGGGGTGGTTGTGTGGAAGCCTTTTCTTACATCTTTTGATCATTATTCTTCCATACATATACGACTCTCCTTTATTCCCCTTCTATTCTTCCACCTTGTCCCTATGGCTAGAAATTAGGTAATCGGGAATTTGGTCCTGGTTATCTCTTTTGTTCATTCCATTACATCTCTGGTTCTTGGCTTATGGTTCAAAACACTGATCTTGCCCCCGCGATGATAAATTTCTATACACGTTCTTTGCCTCTTGTTCCAAGCTCTCTACCCTTGTGGTGATCAATTTTTGTTTTGTTGAATTCTGAGCACTCTCGCATCCTTCACTTAATAGAGTGTGTTTTGCATTTTCAACCCTCATTTGCAGCATGTTTTGTATCGGTATATATTCATGGGGTCGAGTATAGGGCATGAACCCTAACCATCCTAAATAAGCATTCATTACTCCAAAGTTTTATGTCATTTAGCGGCCATAAATGCGCCTAAATCCTCCACCAATAATTAGCTAATGGTTAGTATAGCCAAGGTCAGTAAAATTATTATTAAAATTAATATCGAGTCATGGTAAAAACTAAAAAGTCATTAAATGGTCATGATACTACAAACTTTTAGCGGCAACTGTAGTGACCGTTATTAGATCTCAAAAGTTGCTACCAAAAAAATAAAACTAACAAATTAAGAATCAAAACTATCGGTCATTTTTACTATCACTTTATTGTTATCTTTATAAATATATATCAAGTAAAACACAACTAAAATCGATGTTGAGCGCTACTTAATCTCAACCTCGATACGAAAGATCTTTTTCTAATGTTGATTCTCCAAGTTCTCTATTTTTACCCTTACAAAGTTATTTTAAGATTTCTATTCTTTAACTTTTGTTTTTAAATGATCAAACGACAATTAAAAATAAAATAGATCTTAAAAAAATGGTATTTAAATTATTGATTAAGGGAATTGTATTTCTACGTATTTCTAAAATGTATTCATCCAAGGTACGTGTACAAATCCAAATTAACACATGCTAGAAATTGAGTATGTGTCTACCAAATTAAACAAAAGAATGTATAATTTTACTGTTTGTTGTATCCAACAACGATACATTGAGTATGTGTCTACCATTTATTTTTCATGCATATGATTAGGAATTAAATATTAACTGACATGCTAAAATAACGAACTGGATTATTTTCTATATATAAGATCAACAATATTATTGCATATGCATTATCTTATCTCTGTATTCATACTATAAAATATTTCTTGTTAATATTCAATGTTAAAAGTATATATATGTATATAAACTTAAATCATATACAAATAACAATATATTTATAAAGACAATATTTAAAAAAAAACATCATATAAATTAAAATGATACAAGGCATGTACATATATGAATATAAAATCATTTAATATATAAATATTCATAATAATTTTATTTAAAAAAAATATTTATATACATACCTACTTATATAAAATTAAAAATATATTAAAATTTATAAACTATAAAATTTAACCGTACATGACACGAATTATTACACTAATTATAAATACATAATCGCCTATACAATTTATAATAATATAATTTTATCCCTTATATACCATGTACAAACGAAACTTGATTAGGATTAAATTGTGTAAACGACAAAGGATAAACAAACCAAAAAGAAAAATGATAACGTAATATTTATAATTTCCAGCTCTTTCAATAATATAATTAGTTTTTGAACGCTTGTTGAAAGAGAAATTGAGCACCTAACTCAAAATTAACAAAAAATTGCAATAATAATTTGTTGACGAGTGTTTCAATCTGGGAAATGGAAATCTAATTCATACACAAATCAAAGCTGGGACGGTGGTCAATTACAAGAGAGTAGTAGTTCCTTCCAAAAAAACAATTACAAGAGAGTAGTGTCACTCTATAATAACTAGCTAATACTTGTCATCATGAGGAATTACACTAGCAATTGCTGTAATAATTAATTAAAAAGAAAGAAAATGATAAATGGTTGAAAAATTAAATATGGCTCTTCCCATGTTCTCTGTTATTTGTACAGCAAGGTACGTACAGCGCAATAAGAGAAGAGAGAGAGAGAGAGAGGGATGCGTGCAAGCTGATGTTTGGTCTGGACTCTGGACAAAACATAACCCATCTTTTATAATTAGTAGAATGTTTGCTGGATTTGTTGAGCGAGTTCTTCGGCACTGAGTTGGCATTCAATTCCAATCTACATGTACATCAAGTAGTGTAAAGAAACCACAATTATTAGTGAACCTAAATTGAATACGTAAGAAACATATATACATAAATATATGTATCCTCCAATCATAAGCTACTTCCATGCATGAAATTAACCAATTTAATTTAAACCAAAATGACCCAATAATTTATATTCGTCTTTTCGATCGGCGAATGGGGACCAATGTCTAAATGGAACCATGTTGTATCCCTGGTCTCCCGGGTAGATGCAGTGAAAAAATATACAGTCAGTACTATCCTTTCCCAGGTGCACAACACCATCTATTTTTGCTTTAAAGAACCGCACGGCATGCATAGGGCATACTAGAAAGAAGTAGAAAAATTGTCATCATTGGCATTATTTTGGTTTGCTAAACGTTGCAGACTGCTACACTGTGAAGTTTTATTTCTTGATGTGGGGATGGAAGAACTAAAATCCAAACCGTTTTCATGACGATTACATACTAACATAAGCCATTTGTTACACAATCTCTGTAATCTGTACTCTATTTTGTTTTAAAAAGGAAAGACAAAAAAGGAGAAACATTTTTTTTTCATTAAGGCATAGCCTTTACTCTTCAATGTAACTTCAGACATTAATAAAAAAAATGTAAAGAGTAAAGGTGATTTTTTATGTCTTATGTCTATACTATTTACATATTTATATATAGATGGTTATAAGAAAAAACTAAATAAATTCTCTCCCCTCTTTTAAACATAATAAGAACATGAACAAGAAAGAAGATTGTACGAACATCTTAGAGGAGTTGCTTATTTCACTTTTACCTATTAAGCAGTTTTACTTTCTCACTTGAATCGTTAGGGACAGTCTGTGTGGCTAACACGTGTAAAAAAGGATATTTTTATATAATTATATATGAATGTTGAAAATTAAAAATTAGTCAGTGATTACATGGTTACTTAATTAAAAAGGTTATGTTTTCTCCTGAAAAAAAAACGAAAAACTTATTTATATTTTTCTTTTAATATTGGCTACTCAAATATGATTTAATAATTTATATTTATAATTCTCATGTTTCATAATAAAAAGACTTTTCATTTAATATGTTCATTCTTTCTGTACTTTTTATTTTTTTAAAGGAGAAACTAGATAAAGATATATTTAGAGAAAACTTTTAAAAATTAAGAAATTAACTTAGTGTTCATAAGAGTAAAAAAGGAAAAATAACTTTCTAAAAAACTAATTGAAATAATTTTTAAAAATAAGTCGTGCAGTATTTTAGACTCTTTTTTTCTATTTCATTGTGATTTGTGAACTAATAAATGTGAAAAATAACAGGGTAATTTTTGTTTCAAATGGTCTTTTAAGTTAAAATAGTTAATTAAATCATTTTATTTTATTTTTTCTTAAAATTTCTTACTGTCCAATAACTTTTACTTTTTATTAAAAAAACCTTAATTTAAACTTTAATTTTAAAGTAAAATCTGAATAGCATAAGGGTGTAGGTAACCAAGTTGGACAGAAATAAAATTTAAAAAAAATATATCAACCCCATGCAGCTGTCATTGAAAGAACATACTTTCATAAAAAAGACAATACCTTCCACCTCATGCTGTTATGCATGTGACGAGGTACTGCAGAAATTCATTGACAGACTTGTTTTTCATTTTTCATTTTTATTTCCATCATTAATTAAATGGAGGAAGAAATAAGAATGTACCTTGATAGTGAATGAGTTTAGCATGGTATCATCCGCAGCACAGTTAATGTTGACATGAACGATTTCAAGCGCAAGATCTTCAAGTGCCGTTATAATCTTCAGAGCCTGCCCTGGAATTCGTTGAGACACCGTTTTGAGAAGAACATGAGGACCCGAAAACTTGACCTCCACGTCAGCAGTGGGGGACTTGGAGTTTGCAACAAGCTCGTTGATGTTATCGTTGATGGAGGAGTTGGCAGAAGAAGTGGGAGAAGGGTCGAGAGAGACGTTGGATATGGTTGGTGAAATGATGTTGTTGTAGCCATGCTGCTGCTGATGCAGCCTTGGCCTGTAAGGGCTTCCTGGTTGTGGAGTTCTTGGGCTTATAGGCAAGTTTAGTCTCGGGCTTAAAGGGGGCTTCCTAGGACTCAGTGGTGAAGGCCTTGGGCTTGAAACAAGCCTAGGGCTCAGGACTTCGCAGTAGACTTTTCTTTGCTTCTTGGCCTCCAGGGCTTGCAGCACCTGCTGCAACTCGCTGATGTAATCAACCACTCCTCCAATTATCGATGCTTGATCTCCCTAAAGAATAAGAAGGATTAAATAATGTACTAGTGTAGAAAATTAATAACAATTTAATTAAGTTTCAACTTTACTAGTACTTTCTCTGTTTTTTTTATAAGTAACAAAAGTTTAATTTTTTTTTTCAAATATAAGTAAAACCTAATTATTTTTCTATCTTACTTATTTAATAAGATTATGTTTGAAATATTTTTTATTTGGGATTTGGGCTTAATATAAGTTCCAATAAAAGGTAATTTAAAAAAATATAAAAATAATACAATTTAATAAAATTAATTAATTTTTTTAATAAATATAAAATCAGATTATTTTTATTTATAAAAGAGAATGATCGAAGGAACTACAATATAAGCAAGTATTTATGATGAGATTCAGAAATGCATGGTGCACTTAATTTATTCTGTAAATTAAGAACAATTTACAGCGTAATATGGAAGCATTTTTTAAATAAAATATAAAAACATTATATTTTTGTAAGATAAAATCAACTTTAAACTAATAATGGATACTTTAAAAAAACATACATTCCCTTAATTTTCTGATTGCATTAAAGTAGCTTGCATCTTGGAGGATCCCACTTGAAAAATGAAACCGCGTTTTGTTTCAAGCTTAAACCCATAGTTAAGGCAAGTTGTACCTCCCCCCGTAAAAATAAGACAAAACTTACATGCAGGTCTTCAAGTTATTGTAACTTATACAAGTCTGCTGTATTATGCAGAACTAGGTACATCTTGTACTGGTTCTGCCTTGCTTCCTTTTCAATAATAAATTTGCTCATAAGAAAAATGCAGCTCTTTAAATGCTTTAATGTTTATTCAATTATTGGAATTGAAATTTCACTTGTAAATTTTTTATTGACGACCATTAATGTAAAAACTCCAATTTTAATTATAGAACAACACTAACAACACTTGAAAATAATTAAACTGCATCTAAGTTTTCTAAAAAACAAAAACTCAAGATAAAACTTACGAGCTTTTGAGATATAAAACAAAGTCAAGGATGTAAACAAAGTATTAGAATTAGAACTGTTAATTTAAATGATAAACAATTAGTAAGATTTAAGACGTACCCTTTTGACATAAAAGCAAGGCATAAGCGACCTCAACACGGTCAAGTGTTCGTTCATTTGCTTTCTCCTGTTGCGTTCAACGGTAATGTGAGACATCTTTTGTTGTCCATCTGGGTTTGCTTCCTCAGGAGTAGTAGGAGTAAGCTTCTGTCTCTTGGTTTTGGGAGAGGTTTCAAGCTCAGTTTCGGAATCTAGTGGAGCACTTGAAGAGGTTGACTTTTGAGACACCAATCTTGAGACATCCTCGTTATTAATGTCTTTGGAGACAGCTGCTGCAACAACAGCTTCTTCGTTAATGAGAGGAGGGAAATCGGTGGTGAAGTCCGATTCTAGGCTCTCCAAAATGGCGAAGAGATCATCCCCACCAAAATGGTCGCTCCCAAACTCTTTGTCGTCGAAAATATCGCATAAGCTATTATCGTCCATGGTGGAGGCTTAATTAGGAGTTTGTTGGCTAATTCGATCTTCTTCTCCGTGAAACCTGCGAAGGAAAGTACTGGAAAAATGTTTTTGATTGGGGATGAGAATGAGAAAGGGACCAAGAAATGAAGTTCTCAAGATCAAGAAAAAATAGGTGATGAAAAAGGAGTAAATATGAGAGGGGGGTGTTGATGTGATAGAGACTAAACGATCGCCATCAACTACTACTACTGAATACTGATATGTTATGGTCCCTTTTTCAAAATATGTGGTTTAAACCGTTAGATGCCTAGCTAGGGATCTATTCTATACTACTATTACTATTACTATCTCTCACAGAAGCAGAAGCAGAAGCAGTATCAGACTGTGACAATAATCAAAACTGAAAAAGAAGTTTTGAGAAGGGAGGGAGGGAGAGAATGTAGAAAGAAAAGGGTTTTATACTAGCTTCTACTATTCTATTGTAATGATACAGGTATGGTGTGTAAAACAATGGATGCTGCTGCTGTTGGATAATGGGTAATAGTATAATGCAACTTTTATGTAGGTAGTTATTATGCCCTTACCAAGCACTTTGATCAGTTGATGTTGTTGTGAGAGGATATATAATGCCAATGAGAGTGTTGTTTTCAGTTTTTACAATTAGGGACAGAAGAGAGAGAAGGTTCAAGAATCACTGCGCATCCACGTTACAATTTGCATTCATAAATATCTCTGCTCTCCTTCATTTATATGTTACTGAAATGTTTTAGTTTTCTGGGAATGAATAGTGAATTATTTAAAATTGAATTGATGTCCATTAAATTTATGGATACTTTTCTTATTGAAGCTCAACTGTTCAACACCATTTTGTAGAAAAGTACTTTAATTTATTAATGTATTTGCATTAAAAAATAACATTGTTTCTGTATGATGTATATGATGCATATATACTATTTCATACATAGGATACTAATGAAAAAGTGTTTCACGAATGTGTTGTTTGATGAAACAAAAAATGGTAATATTGTTTATCGACCTGCGCGCGTGTTCAAAAATACTAAAATTGGTTGTATAATAAATTAAAAGAAAAAATATAGTGATAACATTTTTTTTACAGATAATAACATATATATGTGTGGAAATATGTGCTTCATCATTTAGTACATTACATGTACAATAGTATTAATCTTTAATAGTACTATACCATATATATGTTCAAATTATACACTAACTTATAGTAACTTTCTATAATTTTTTATTAAAAAACAAAGTTTTTGAAAGAATTGAACTCGTCGTGAAATCATCAAGAGTTTCACGATCCAAGTACAGCCGGATTAATCTATAGTTAATACAATGTGAATCTTAAATGAAATGCTATCGCGCTTAATTCTCTTACAAATTTCTTGCATATACGTCTCTTTCTTTAAGTTTTCTCTGTTGATAATCCGTAGAGCAATAATTCTACAGTCATTTTTCCTCCTTCACCCTTTGATTATAAAAATGCCTAGATAATGATGGTTAAAATGAGACAACTCGATTAAATTTTGTACTTTTCAGCATTAATTTTACCATCCATATAATGAGTTTTCTTTGGATTTTCAATGGGGATAGTTAATTTCTAGGAAAAGAAACCATCAGCGGAACGTATATATTTAACAGAGTTACTGTACGTAGTATTTAAAAACAGTAATGATAATTACTTATATTTCGTATACCCTTAGCTAGTTTAGTTATGTGCGTGGATATATAATGGAGTATTTGAAATGCTTGTAATTAAGAAGAATATTGAGAGAGTTTGATACGCATAGCGAGGCCAGAGATGACGGTGGCACAATTTAAAAGAGAATTGAAGTATCTAGATAGGTCACCTTCTTTATGAGGGAAATACAACGAATTTCTGCATATTAATGTGGGTGTTAACGGGAAAACCGTTATTGCTGCAAAGCCAAAAGTGGAGAATGTTCAGTTCAGCATCAAATCTCACTATAGAAATACCCGGTCTGTGAAGGCACTGCGTGCACTGAGATATATATAAATTGTGAATGCTGTGCTTCAATTCCGTGTTGCACGCTAGTTTTCTATATCTGAAAAAACCTGCAGTTATCGCTTCACATTCTTTTTAAAGTATACACATCGTGCAACGACTTTCAGCTCCTTTCTTTTTCTTATTTTCCTAGCTATGTCTTTTTCTTTTGTCAAACGAAACATTTCATTATTTTCGCATCACTCATGAATCTCATCTATTATTGTTTGAAGTCATTAATTATGTCTTAGGGCTCACTTACGAAGCAAAACTTCAAATATCTTAGATCATTGGCTGACTTACATTATGCTAGGAGTGCACTTGTACCCTCATTTTTTTTTTAAATTCACCATACAAGTTTGTTTAAAACAGAAAATTTTAAATAAAATCTTATAATGACTCAATGTGATCCTTTATTTTTTTAAAAAGTCTTAATGTGGTTCTTTATGCCTGGATTTGCAACTTAACATCATCGGCGCGCTGTTGGAATAATTGGAAGAAAAAAAACCACATTGAGACTTTAAAAAACCAAATAAAAAAACTACATTGAAATATTTAAAAAATGAAAAATTAATCTAATTAAATTTTTTAAAAATAAAAGGACCTAAATAAATGTTTGAAATAAATAAAATAAACAAATTAATAATTAAGTTTTTTTTATTTAAACTCTTTTCTCTTTCTCTCTCCCACGGTTTTTCTTAGTTGTTAACAAGATAATTACTTCCTCCAATCTTTTGTATAAGAAACGGTACAGTTTTTTTTTTCCCTTCTAATTATAAGAAACATGGATCTACATTTATATGAGTTAATGGTTAATTTTCTTTTATATGCTTAACTAGTTCCCTCGTGTTAAGAAAAAAAGGGGAAAATATTAGAATGCATAAAAATGCTTTTTTGTATGATTTTTAAATGTTTTTTCATATGATTCTCATTAAAAAAAATTCTCTTTATATTGAGTGTCTGAGTGTTTATACGATTGCATGTGATTTAATATAAAATTTATAATTGAGATTAAATTATATATGTTATTTATTAATTTAAAATTAGAATCAATTATATGTGACTTTAAAATAAGAATAATGATACATAATTACTAGACTAGCAGTATTTTACAAATATTCCATGAACCCTTATCATTTTTCTCGCTTTTTTTTTTCATTAGTACTAGTATTGAATAACATGAAATGTTCTACACCTGTTGTTTGATTTTCTTCACGGAGAGTAGACCCATAGCTCCCTGCTCCCTGTTGAGTCAACCTCGAATAACGTTCAATTAACCTAGGCTCCTCAAAACTTGAATGTCACTTCTTAACCGTCTAAGCACGTGTTTGGATCTCCAGTGGATTTGCTGAAGCATGCTATTCGAGGCAGAAGCAAGGAAGATGAAGCTTCCTCTAAAGTGAGGTTGGGCGCAAACAAATGGTATTACTGACAATCCAAACACAACTTTTTGTAATGGATGCCAAGCACTAACAAAGAAATTATTGACAAATTTTTTTGTCTAAACAGTTTTTTTCTTAATGATGGCGATGATAATCAAATTAATCTAGATCCTCGTACAATTATTTCAATCTCTCATCTCATATTTTAAATAATTAACGTAAACTAAGCTAATTAATATATAATTTATGTTAAATAATGATTTAAATTCTTGTGTCATGTAATGGAGTAAGTTAAACAATCCCTTATTTTATGTTTAAATTATGATGGACTAAACCACACGTTGACATTCTCAAATGCAATGTAGACGTAGCAATATTTCCTGATCAGTGCCTGTTCGGATATGATGGTATGTGCATTAGAGATGATACTGGACAACTCTTGCTAGCAAAATATCTGAAGCACTTCTTGGTTTCATCATTTAAATATGCAGCATGTAATTGTCGAGCTTAATTGATTGCAACGGAGTGGTAATGGCTTTATGTGTATCTCTCCAAATATCACAGCAGGGTGAAATTATGAAAAACTGTCAAGAGAATCTCCATGAATCTCAAAACTGTTGTGGTGTGTTTTATTAGGAGGCAAGGTAATCGTGTGTCACTCATGCTCTTTCAAGAATGTCAAGATTATATTCTAGCCAGCATGCATTTGATTTTATTTCTACCTATATCATCGACAATTTGATTATGAATAAAATGATATAATTCTTATCTCTTGGTAAAAAAAATCATTAATTTGTTTAGTTTACACAAATTTGGAAATAAGGCATAAATTTCATATTGAAATCACGTACTGTCTCTTAAATTTAGATAGAAACATTTTCATGTGTTAACTATTAAGTTATTTTATGAGATGTTATATTTTAATTAAGTGACAAGTGATTTAATGCTTCCATGAATGAGTGATAACTGTTAAATAATAGTGAATTAATAGTGAAAAATCGATCTGAAATTAACTTAAAATTAATTATTTAGCAGTTATTTATGTTTTAATTTGGAAAGATTTAATTAATTTCGAATTCTGACTGCAGATATGAAAAAGGGAGATACAACAAGCAAAAAGGAGCAAAAATGAAGAAAAAAGAAGAAAATCTAAAGTAGGCTCAGTCCAATGCGCGCCTACGGAGGTTCAAAGCCCACTTCAACAACTATAAATAGAGAGCCAGTCCAAGGGGGAAGGACACCAGAACAAAACCCCTTCTCCTATGGGTTTCATTCACTCCCTTTCTTTCATCCCTCTTCTTATTGTAAAGCTCTCAATGATTATGAGTGGTTAAATCCTTAGTTAGGGCATCAATGGTCATGAGTAGTCAATGATGTATGATGTACTCTTCAGTGTTTATTAATGCAATACCAAGTTTTTCTTTCCTATTTTCTTTTCTGTTTTTATCTTGCATACTCATCTTTATATTATGTTAGGGGTTAGATGTTTGGGAGAGGGTAACTTCTAAATAAGATTTAAAGAAAATATGCATGCATTAATTTTAGGGGTTAAACGCTCGGGAGAGGATAACTTCTACAAGAAGAAAAGATGTCATAATAAAATCGCTGCTAGGCATAGAGCGATTGCATTATGCCCATGCGTCAAAGCAAACATCTAGAATTAGAATGCATTTTATCTATTGAGTCTTTGCAAAGGCATTCGGGAGATAGATAGGTAAAATAGACTTGTCATCGTGAGACATCAGGGACAAATAAATGAATAAATGTGGATAGGATAGAATCACCTAAATTGGTAAAGAAAAAAAATTATAAACTCATACATCCTAGGCAGACAAGGCAAGTCAGTTCCTAACATTATTTTATCTTGAATTTATCTTTTATTATCTAAATCTTTTATCTTTCTTATCTTTCACTTTTCTAATATTTTATCTTTTTCTTTATCTTTTAATTTTATCTAAATCTTTTATCTTTTCCTTTATCTTCTAATTTTATCTTTAAATCTTTTATATTTTCTTTATCTTATTTATTATTTTTCTTTATCTTTTATTTTATATTTCTTATCCCTTGCTTAAAAAATTGGATTTGCATTAATGTAAGTACAAACAAAGTCTTTGTAAATTCGACACTCGGACGTCCAAGTACTTTACTACTTGTGACAATTTGGTATACTTGTCAACGAGTTAACAATGAGATTCAAGAACACAAAACTAATTTACAGTCACAATGTTAGTTATTAGCTAACCACTCAATAACGTGATTCAAGAACTTGCATGTAGCTCCACATCATTACATTTACAAATTACATCCAAGCAAAATCTTTCGAGAAAACAGCATTTGTAAACTTGTAACTGTAAACAAAAGTATGGTGTGTACTTATGTATATGTGCATGTTGTATTTTTTTGTCTTGGATCAGAAATTATAAATATCCCTTAACTCACTACATTAGATACTAATCCTGATTACAATGTGTGATTACTGTTAGTTTAAAGAAATTTTACACAGGAATTAATCCCATTAAGTAAATTATTCTTCAAAATGTAAATGCGAGACTTTACATTATTGTTTCAACTCTTTGAATTTGTGCATGTAGTATAACACTTGTAAAATTAACTTTGAGTCATCCTTCAACTCGATCATAAACAAAAGAAGTACTGCAACTTGACGAGGCAAGTGGAATGAATAACCACAGAAATCTGATCAACACTAATAACAATAGCATTTCCTAGTCCCACAAGCGCATATATATTAATTTCAGAAAAGGAAAATAGTGAATCGGCAATCATTCCAGCTACTTGAAGTGCGTCAGTTATTTTGTTTAGCTTTCTTCTGTTTGTCTCAGACCACTGATCTATGTATAGAGATATACAAATACAGCATGACATCTGAATTCTGAACAAGATGCAATTAGATAACAATTAAGAAGATCACACATATGTGCTAATACACATGATGTCACAGAGGACAAAGTGTAGAAATATATATGTGTTTATGGAATATACACATATAGAGGGCAGAAAATTAATAAATAAGGAGGGTGGCATGCAGGAAAATGTTTGCATATGGTAGTGATGACATCAAGTAGTGAGGCAAATATCTGCAACTTGTCTCGTCGGTTCATAGTTTCATATTTGAATAATTATTACTATGATGGTAGGTTTTCAATGTTTAGACACGGTATCTCCGTGTCTACGATGATTCGTTTGCAAATTTGAAGCACTACACCATTCACTCTCTCTGCTATGCGGGGTCACTGTGGTCTGTGGCAGGGTGGCTGGTACCACCGTTGTGACTAATAGGCAGCAGTAATTGCTAGTGAAGCATGGGAGTGCGTTTCATTAAAGAGTAAAAATCGAATAATATATGCAGCCTACAAATTTTTTGTTTTATTACATTTACTTTCCTTCAAATGCGTCCATATTTTTGGTATCATACATCAATTTTCACATTTACCACCCTCAACAACCAACCCTCTCTCTCTCCCAATTAGATCACGCCAAACCGGTCTGAATTTAATCACTATGGATCATTAAGCAGTCCAAAATATTGCATTCTGTCACTGTTTTTAGTTTCTTGGTCTTGAATAGTGTGATGTGTTAATAAACATAGAACATCACTTTTTAGGACATGCAAATAATGCGATCACAAAACCTCCGGCGGGTTCGTAGGAAGTTTCAAAAATTTACTCCAGATTCTAATGCATGCATATGAAGTGGCATGGGTAAATGCGTGAATTTACTCTACCTTGAGTTGAAATTCCCATTGTTATTAAAAAAAATGGGTAAATGCGTAGTAGTACTATTATGTTTCAAAGTTAAAAATAGTTTGGTGGAGAATCATGAATTAATGATTTCATACTATCTAACAGAAAGTTCTGCGGCAGAATAAGCTGATTATTGGAACTGGATTATGTCATGGCCTTGTTCTTACATGCTATTAGTATACATGTTCCTCTGTTCTAAATAATGTGACAATTACAATGTCTTATAGCAAGGGTGTTATTAATTAATGTCCTTACGATGCTAGTTAAAGAATTAAATATATATATATATATATATATATATATATATATATATATATTGTAAAAATTCTAAAAAAAACACAAAAAAGTCATGAATCACACAATTTTATGTATCCCAATAAAAAAAATTCCTTAATTTATGGCTAAAAATATTAGTTAATATTTATCTTACAACTATATCCAAATTATGTAATGCTAGAATTGATCACATAATAAAGTCAGTTAATATTAACTATTCCACTACTGTTACATCTGAATAATAGTATTACACCATTTGCAATTTTGCGTATAATCAAACAAATGAACTGATTTAATTAGGACAAGTTGATTTAATTGTTCTGCAATAAAAATTGGGTCCATTACTTCATACAGAAACTTGATTTTGGGATAAAGCTAGTAAATCAAGTGGGTGGCGGCTAGCTACTATTGTGAAGCCACATTGGCATTAATCTTGTTATATGTTGTTTCATGAAGTTTCCATGCTTAGAGATTCGGTAGGCTAGCTTACGCGGATCTAGATAAGCTACTGAGCATCTTTGTACATACCTACTTAAATTCAAGCATATAACTATCTCGATCATTTATGGACCTGCAACACAACATAAATGGGAATGTGGGACAAAATTTGAAAACAGGAACTGCAATATATGTATATATAAAATGAAAGGGGAAGTTAATAGGCTGGGTCCTTTCTAAGAAAACTTCATTCATTTCCCAATGTGAGAACACATTGATTGCCACCCACGAAATGTATGAGCAAAACATTACTGCTTTTTCACCTAAAACTCTCACCTTTCTCTTTCTTTCTCTCCCTCTATTTGTTCATAGCGGGTGATGGAAAAACAAATAAATTCTTGGGCTTTCTTGGTAATTGTGCATTCATAATGGGATGGATGTTGGAGGCCAAAATGAGTCCCACAGGCTTGATTCTCTGTTAGATTTCCATGCCCCATCCAAGATGCCATGTCTCCATCCCCTTGCCTTTGACTATTGGAGCCTATATTCGGTGCAACCCTCCTTCCCATGTTTATTTATTTCCCTACAAATGTTTGTCGGGATATATTAATGTAATACTAATACAAAACCATTTTCATCAAACGTTAAGTAGCATTGCACTATAGTTAATCATCTGTAAACGCAACTATGCAATACTCAAAATGCAAAATTTAGTTTTTAGAGCATAATCAATATAGCAAAGCACTATAAACTAAACTAATGTATACGGTGTCCGTAGACTCCTCACTATCCAAAGGTATGGGGAGGAACACAGCCTTATCCTTGCAACACTATATAATACTAGTATTTAAGTTTTGTGCTGTTTAAAACAATTGCTTTAATCTTCAACCAGCACAAAACTCAAAATGCAAAATTTTGTAATTTTTGCTTTAATCTTCGTAACTATATCTCTCGTGATTACCAAGATGAAATAGAAAATAATACTAGTAGTGCTTGTAACACTATATAAATTTTGTCCTTTTAAATACCCTGAATTTTGAACATAATAAAATGCATGTCAAAAAGTATTAGTTAGTTTACGCGTTATGTTGAGTACATCATTATATGTGGAAATTGGTAAATAGGAGAAATCGTCAACCAGCAAGGATCAAATCACATGCATACAAGATTTTAAATTGAAGTTTCAGGCGCAATATCTCATTGCAATTGCTGAAATTATAGAAAAATGCAGGTGTGCATACCTCTAAAGCCATAGTATTGCAACCACACAATGGTAGTTACAAACTACAATTCAAAACCTCACATGCATGAATATGAGTATTAAGAGGAAGAACTGTAAAGAGGTCAAAAGGGTCATCTTTGGTCCTTGCAAAGCAAAAGTATATACTATAAAATGTATCATTTTATAGCAGTAACAATGAACATTGGACGTGCTAGTTTATGGCTGATCAGGAGTGCAACTACTGAACTACCAATAGCAGTTACAAAAAAAATGGAGTCAGAAGAAGTCACAGTAAAATGTGCATTAGAACACCCTGGAACAAGAGAAAAATAGTCATCCGTTTGTTTTATATTGTCTTTTAGTTGCTACACAATTCAATAATATTTCATTTTCAGCCCTTTTTCTTCATACAGAAAAAGGTACCTGCCATTTTCACGTGCCACCGTTCCACTATAGAAGACTTTTTCATGATTGAATTGCAGAGTTACGCATAGATGAGACAAGGTGGGTGGACCTAGCCCACTTTTCCTTATTAAGTACATGTTTCTTACATCAAAACCAACAGGTAGCCAAAGACATAAATGTGAGGCCCAAAAGTTGTATCTGGCTTCCAGCACAATTATTTTGAACAAAAACATCAACCTTGCACTACTTTTGTTAGAATGAAACAGTAGAAGTGCCTGTTGGAATATGTATTTTTATTGTTTTGTTCTACTAATTAATAAAATGGTTTAATTAACTAGGTACTATGTCTTATTTGAAAATTAATTACTCTATTTTGATTGCACTTGATGGCATGTCGGGCTTTCAAATAAAACAAAAAATTAATCTGAATAAACTTTCTCTTTTTGTGATAGCGACTAGCAGTGAGATAAGTGGCGCTTGGCTTGTTTAGATTAGCCATGGAATATTTCATAAATAAGGGGATTTTCACTATTTACATCCGTTTCCTTTGTTTGTTTCCTTGAGACCCTTCTTAGAACTTTCTCTTTTCTATTGGGTTAATAACTTTGTATGCAATTTGCAACTAGGCATATCAAAGAATAAAGTATAGACTCGACTCCCATTTTCTCTGAAAGAGGTGAACGTTTTTGTATAATTTGTTTAGAAAACAAATGCAGAAAGAGATATTCTAATACCCGATGAAGATTGACTTCTACGATGATTTTTAGAAAATATAATCTAAAACGAAGTGCCCTGGATATGGTTTAATATTGGTCAACTAAGCCAATGTTCGATATAGTTTTTTTTAAATAATTGTTTTTTTTTTAAAACACTTCCTGCTATTAGTCTTTATTTTCGACTTGAAGGGATTAGTCTTTATTTTTTACCAGAGGATACTCAGTACACTCATCAAAGGAATGATTATGCCTTGTGTAAAAATTTGCTTCATATTGCATAAATTTTAAAATAAAAATGTAACTTTAATTTCACTTTCAATTTGGGGTAAATACTGATGCTGAAAGTATGAAAATTTAAAATTATTTTCCAAATGTGAAAAAAAAAATGTGACAGATTAACCTATTATCAAATTTATAAGATCATTTTATCATTAAGCTGTAATATTCAAATATCAATTTGATAATAAATTGTAATGTTCAAAGATCAATTTGATAATAAGGTTATGTTCGGTAAAAGTTAATTGATAATTGAAAAACTACCCTATTAAATTATAAATGTTCGATAAAATTAATCGTTGAAGTAATTAAAAAATATAAAATGACTGAAAAATAATAAAATCATACTTTATTTTAAAAGGATAAGTAGAAAATTTGATAAATATATTAAGGATAAAAATAAAAAAAAATATAAAAATTAGAAGCTAGCATTTTAAAAAATGATACTTCAAGTAACATTTAAAAAAATGCTAGAAGTAATTGAGAAGCTACTAAAAAAATTTTATTAATTGAAAAATCAAATGAGTTTTTTAACTAATAAAAAAAATTAAAAATTGATTGAAATATCTCATCGAACATAATATAAGTTATATTTTTAAAGATCAATTTGATATTAAATTACAAATTGATGAATAATTTATCATTGAATTATCCAGAAGATCAATTTATTATATTTTTACATCTTCTAGGAACATTTTGAATTTTTCATCTTTGATCAATATATTATCTCTTGATCAACCAAAATTATATTTACCCTTCAAATTTCAATAGAACAAATGCTTTGCTCGACATTGGGTCCTCTAACATTTTTTTTTGGGTACGATGTGGGTCCTTCAAATCGTATACGTACGTTTCGAGACAGCAATGGGTTTTAAGACAAAGACATGCTTCTTGCGAGCGAAGAATTCTGAGTCTTGGTGTGGACCTTACCTTATTCATTTGATGGTCTCAAGATGATATCGAGGATCATTTGATTAGCAAATACTATTTGATTTTTAACATCACAAACAATCTTGAATGATGTCGTAAGTTTTTTTTTTTTTAACTCATGTAGATTCATGAGTTATTTGAGTTTACCGAATTACTCAAATATTAAACATTAAACTCATTATTCATTAACATGAAAGTTTGTACTAATAAGTTTAGTTAGTTCTAGCAAAAAAAAAAAAAAAACTTTTAATTTATTCAGTTGTTAAAAACACTGAAAGCAAACTCGCAATTCCCCGATCACGGAAAGTACCCAGCTAGTAACTAGCCTAGCAATGAATAATGAGCTAGCGAATAACGAGGGCGAATGAGCAAAGAAGATTAGGGTTCAATGGTTGAATTACGCTATTTATTTGAAATTCTCTTCAAAGGCAAACGTAAAATTAACCTTGAGAAAGAAAAACTCTTTGAAAGCAAGTACTACTTATTTGAAATTATTTAACATAAATTACACACGCGCATTTGTAATTAATTTCAAATATTTTATTACAGTATTTTATATAAGTTATTGTCTAACTTATTAATTATTTAACATATTTAGATTTTTAGATAGATAAGTAATTCTTAGAATTATATTTTATGTATATTTACTTTCAAAATGTAATTAAAGTAGAGAACTCAAAAAATATAAAATAAATGAATTAAATTAAGAAATAATTTTATAATAATTCCAATGTAAAATAAATAAATAATTCTTAGAATTATATCTTATGCAAAAATCAACGTCAAATATATTCAAATAAAAAAATGAAAAAAATGAAAAAATCATTAATTTTTTTTAAAAAATGCTATTTTTAAAATGACTATGCATCTATCACTTTATATTTAAAATCTGCACATTATATTTGATTAGTAGCTATTATAGCTTTACTCCAGCTCCTAATCTCATATAATAAGTCCCTCACACTATATATACTTGCACGGGAGATTTAAACATAGTTTCGAACATGCTATAAACCGGTAATAAGGAGATAAGGAAATAAAAAAAATACATGCAATGTCGTCAGTGACCGGTAATAAGGAGATAAGGACTATCTTATCTTAAATTTAACATATTATTTTTTATCAATAAATATTAATGGTTAATTTTGTTAAAATATTAAGAAAAAATATTTAAATTTGATTATTTTCTTTTTTTTTTCTTCAATCATCCGGTTAATGTTATAATTTCAAATTTAAGAGATCAAGTACTAATAAAATAAATCAAAAAACCAAAATTAAATTAAATTCTTATAAAACCTAATATATTTTTTTCCACCTATATCTTAATATTAAATTATTACTATTTTTTATCAACAAAGTTAAAGTATTTTATATAAAAACAGGCACTAGAAGTGCCCTAAACTATGAAAAAAATTATTACAATGCAAGTCCTTAAACAAACTTATAGATTAAGTTAGGCTTTTAAAAAAAGCTTTTTAACAAATAAATAAATTAAGCTCTGATCTAACAAGGTTTGACCTAACCTAATCTATTTTCACCTCTTCTTCTAAGTTAAAACATATTTAAACTTCAACTATATGCTGGCTAAATATTCATATTTGGTCGGATTATGTTAAGTTTGGTCCATTTTATATTATTATAGAATTTCTTTGTAAAATTCGATAATCAATAACAAGAAGCTAAGAATGAATTGAAGGAAAAGGAGCAACATACAGAGATCCAGAGATGACCCTCTTCCCATATTCGTCCTTTCTGAAATTCTTATTTATAGTGTCAGATTCGTATACTAATTATTACCCGTTGCAATCAATTACAGTTTTTTGTTTCTTCTTTTTTTTGAAAGAGACAAATACGTAATTCATGCAGACATGCATTTACATCCGGCCACTTGTTAATTTTAGTGATATACATGATTTTTCTCTCTCTGAATTACATGCATTATTAACTTGAACATATTGCTTCCATACTCAAATATGAATGAAATTATTTTAAAAAATTATAAATGAAATTAACTAACTTTGTACTAATTAAGAAAGTTAATAATTAATCCTATTGAATTTTTAATCACATTAAAAAAAATCCTTAAAGTATCCATCATTAAAACTTAATATAAAAAAATGATTGAAAATATAATCTCAATTAGTTAATAGGATGAGGAAAAAGGGAGAGAGTTTTGGTAATGAAATAAGCGGTGCAAATTATGCAATAGGGAGAGACAACGGGTATGCTTCAAGTGTCTAATAATTGGAATTTTTTTATTTTAATTAAACAAACATAGGATATAATAAACAGAAGTGGCTGTAGTTTAGTGGTAAGAATTCCACGTTGTGGCCGTGGAGACCTGGGCTCGAATCCCAGCAGCCACAGATACTTTTTAATCTTTCCCTTTGAGGCAAAGAAGTCAATGAATGAGATGACATCGAATTTAGAGCACGATTAATCCATAATTGGGCTGGGCCTGGGCAGAACAAATTGTATTGTTTTATCCAATAATTCAAAGATGAGGGATGGTCAAGAATGGAATTTTCTTCCTCCACCCAACATTTTTTTCAATACACAATTTGTCAGCCTCGCCTCTCACCCATGGTGATCCGTAACAAACTGAGCTGATAATGCTAAAAAAATAATTAACGTTAATATATTTATCACTAAAACTTCTAATATATCTTTAATACACATGTAAGTTTACATGATAAATATTTATATATCACTAAAATTTTTTATGTATATATCACTCACATTATAAAATTTAGTGGTATATATATTGAAGTTGATTTTTTTTTAACATAATTAGTTTATTAGCTCAATTGATTATAGTGTTGTGGATTTATAATCTAATTTATATCATATCAGTTTAAGCAACTCAATTAATTTTTAAGTAGTTTAGCTCAAAAATATTGTATTTCTATCTCCTATATTTAATAAAAAGTTAAGCAAGTTTCTTATATAGACTCTTTAATTTTAAATAAATCATCAAGTAACTCCCATTATAGATGTTGTAACCTCTTGTCTCCCGTATTTACATTGCTCAAAAAGCATAATCATAGGATTAACAAAAGGTCATCTCGAGGTTTTTGATAAGTATTAGAAAAGTTATTATATCATTACTCTAAATTCTACATCTAACGAGATATAAAAATAATATTTCCTATTCTTAATCCATTGATAGAAGGATACAATATATTCGTAACAAATTCCTAACGAACTCTATTTTAGAATCTATCTAGATGAGATATTTTTTATATTTATCTGGTATTATTAAAAGACAAATAAATGATATTAATATTAACAACAAGCTTAAAAGAGGACATCATTATTAATACTCTATTGGGCCTAAGATATGAAGATGATTAGTAACATTTTTCATAACTACTTAGTAAGTGTATTAATTTGTCAAAATAATATTTAAACAATAAGGCATAGTGTCGAATTTATATGAATTTTAACTGTACTCAAAGTTTATATATACTGAGTTTTAAGGGAATGAGTGACTAAAATTAAATATTATTCGGAGTTATAGTGTAGAAATATAAACACCATGACAAAGGATAGGAAAGCATAGAAAAATGTAAGAGACAAGAAAAATAAACACTTGGGGGAAATGATATTTGGTGTAGATATTTGTGAAAATATTAGGTGTTTGGCCTACTAAAGTTACTTTTGATGCAACGTTAAATATTTTTCACCATTTAAAGTTATTTCAACTATTACCTTTCTTAACTAAACTACTCTAATCATAATTCCTTGTGCGAAAGAGTCTAAATCACATAATTTCACTCCTAATTTCTTAAGAGATAAACCAAGTAATTTGTTTTAAGACTAAAGATGCATAATTAAGGCTAAATAACACCTTTCTATCCATAAACATAAATTATCGAGAAGCTCCTTCAAGTTCTTAAGGTAAAAACATTTCCAATCATTAAAACCCTATAACATACATGTGAATGAGTGATCAAATCATAAATAAAATAATAAACTTATAAAGGAAGCAATAATATTGAAATAACATTAAATGGATAGTAAAGGTCATGATATCAAAAAGTGTTTGGTAATCTAGCCTCTCATAGTCATGAGAGACTCAAAAACAAAGGATGAAACAAAGGAAATGAAAGAAAATGAAAGAAAAAAAAGTTAAAAAGTGAGTGTTTTGCTTTTCTTCGTGCCCTTGCTACCAACTCCCTCCAAAAAGCACAATGTAATCTTTTATATTATTCAAAATATTATACAGTTATGCTTTTCAAAAATCATTATGCGCTAAGCCTGCATATGTGTGTTTAGCACACATGCAAAGTACAACTGACTTAAATGATTACGCGTTAAACCTCGACCCACACACTTGGCGCCCATGCTCAATACACTTAGCTTCTAGCTTGACTTCTCACGCTAAGCATGTATTTGCGTGCTGCCCAAATTAGTCTACATCTCCCAAACCTCTATTGATGTATTAGAATTCTACAAAAACAAAACAAAACAATGTAAGTTAAAAAATTGTTATGTAATTTAAATATATAAACTAAATATACATATACATAGTAATTATTAATTTTCCTAAATAGTAATGCTACATAATGTTTTACCAGCACAATTTTACACATTTAAATTTTAAAAAATTACTTTTTAATTTCTTAACTAATTTCACAAGAGAATTAATGACATATTTATTTATTTATTTTACGAGAATAAGGACCTTTTGTTGATCTAATGACTAGTGAAAGATGATTTTTTCAAAATGCGCACAAGTAAACCCATATAGTATTAGTTATTACTTTCTATATATTATAATAGACGTCATCTTGTTTTCTTTTTTCTTTTTTTCTTTCTTTTTTAGTACACAAAAAACACCAAAATTATTAACACTACTCTCCTTAACAAGTCAATCAACACACCTAATAGCTTCTCTAACACTTTGTTTGCTAGGAGTGAACTTAAAAGGGGAAAAAGTGATAAAAATGTTTCTTTAACAAGAAAATGTATTATCTTATTTAGTTTACAATAAAAAAATGTTACAAATGGAAAGAATTTTAAAGCCGTACCTATTCAATTAGACATCAAGTTTTTCTTTATAGAACTTCTATAATACATAAATTGTTTATCTTGAGTTTATTGTCATATAAATGTAAAAACTTTATTCTAATATTAAAACTATTAGAGTAAGTGTTTAGCTTGGATAACATTAAATTTTATAATAAAAAATGGTTATTTAATTAATAAGAATAAATTAAACAATAAGTAATTCACTATCAAGTCATTGGCTTCGATGAAAAAAAACTAAATAACATTCCTTAATTTTAAGCCACTCATAAAATACTCGTGTAGAATATGCTATTATGTTATTATTTACGTGGAAGAGTTGAAATTAATATTTAAGTTCAGTTTTATATTTATTCGCTTAGACGTAAGTTGTTAAGACAAAGGAAAATATAAGTAGAAATAGAATAAAACAAAAATAACAAATTTCTAGTTCTTGTAAATATATATTTTCAGTATATATTTTCTTTATTAATAATTATTGTTGTTATTATGTATTTTTGTAAGTTATGTGTAATTTTATTCTTTATAATATATAAAATTACAATAACAATGATGGTAACAGAAATATACAGGAATATTATAAGGTAATTTTATACAATATTCATATTCTTTTCACTCACTTTTTCATGTAAACAAAAAAATGGCAAAAAATTAATATAAATTACATTTCTTTCAATTTTCATTTATTCAAAACATTTTTAAAATCCACTCATTTTTCTATATTTTTATTTTCATCTTCTTTCTACAAATTTTCCCTTCCCGGATGAGGTGATAAACCAGACCGAAGGCTTTAGAAGGAAAGACCAGCAACTCAGCCCAATTTATCCTGGGCCTGAACCCCTCAGTACATCAGAAGTTCGGAACAATAATATCATCATCATAAAGATTTTTTTTAAATAAATAAATAAGTAGTTACTTAGGAAAAATGAAAAACATGTTAAAATATTTCAAAAAAATATCTTATTAATTAAAATATCTAAATAATTTATGTTGTGTTTATTTTTTCTCATAAGATCATCCACATCCGAAACTTATACTATTAGACATTGGACTCATTCAAATTAAGTTGAGTAGTGGCAATAATTCTTCATTCAAATTGTCAACATAATTATATTTTGAGATTTTTTAGTATGTTTAATTTGAAAAGAAATCAAAACAAAACTCCCAATCATTTAATAAGATTATTTTAATATTGTGTATCTTACAAAGATTTAAATAAAATATATGAATAATTTTATCTAAAGTAAATTATACTCACATTCTCAAGATTTCATGAAATTGTAGAACACATTTTTCTAATTTTACCATAACTCTTCTAATTATTTGAAAATCATTACACCCCTACCTAGCGATGATTTAGGAGCCTTAGCGGTGATCCGGATTGTTTTCCTCTCGATTAAACTTATCTTCCATCATCACTTCTTAACTTATGTTAATTCTTTAATTATTTAAAAAATATTACACTCCCTGCTAAACTTTTTCAACTTTAATTCCACATCCCAAATCCACGACATTTAGAGCAAAATCACAAAAGTGATATTAGTTGCATTGGAATTTCTAGCTATTTGGGTAAGATCTACCTTTCCCTTGCTAAAGTCATTAATCTCTTCTTTATACGTGGCAACCGTTGAGTTACTACACGTCACGTCACAAGTAGTCTTTTGGTTACCGCGCCAAGTTTCAGTTTCCTTCTTCTCCAAAACGTTTCTTTGTTCTTCATACTCCCTTTGTCTGCCTTCACACGCTAATGTTACTCCAAGGCTTCTAAATAGGGGAAAAGAATCCCCACAAATCCCTATTCTTTCTACTCACACTCCCCAAATTTTCCAGCTTTTTCTCATTATGCACGCTCTAATGTAAGTTCACTGCACTTTTTCTCAGTTACACTTTTAAATATCTTTTTTTTTTCATTTTCCTTTTGGCTAATACGAAAATTAAACCCAAGATGGAAGTGTTTTTTTTGTTCTTGTTAAGGTAGCTTACATTTATTTATTTTACTAGAATAGGTGAAGTAAACGTTCATGTTTGTGTGGCGCATTTGTTTTTACTAATATACATGAGATTCTCTTAAAAACAAAAATTGAATACGAAAAACAAATGAAATTAGAGCCTTTTTTTTAATAAAAAAAGAGTCAAAATGTGGTTTAACCAAAGAGTAAGAATCATTGTAGTTTGCTGCTTGTTCATGTGTTTTTTAAGGCGCACTTTGTAGGTTTTAACAGTTTGCATTTTGTCTCTCTTTCTGAACTGACTAATAGAAGATTTTCAGTTTGTAAGCTTTTTTTTTCTCGTCGTGTTTAAAAATTATGAATGCAGGGTTTCTGAGACTGGAATGTAGGTTTTCTTAAACCAAAAAAACTGCATAAAAAAAACTTTTGATGGAGATAGGTAAAGAGAAAATGAAAGAAAATAAAGAGATGCCAAACCTCAATGGTTGTTAGCAACAGCATGTCAGAAAGTTGTAGGTGTAATGAATTGGAAGAGAGAAGCATGAAAGCTGAAATGAGGTGTGCTGAGTTAGAATTTAAGCTTCAAAAGAAAGATGAGCAATGTGAAGTACTTGAGGCTAAACTCAAGGCACTTGAGGATGAGGTGGAGGTTTTGAGAGTGTCTAGTGAAGAACTCAAGGAGAAAAAAGAAGTTGGTAATGTAAAAGAGAGAGGGGTAGAAGCAATTATTGATCTGACAAATGATGATGATGATGAGGTTGCACAACTAATGATTGAAAACAGTGTTTTGGAATGTGAGAAGAAAAAGGCTGAGAGCGAGGTTGAAGTATGGAAAGACAAGTACTGGAAACTGGAATCATTGGTCTCACAGTTGAAGCTGGAAAGTGACAGTTATTCCAATGAAGAAAATGGAAAGAAATGGAAAGCGACAGTTATTCCAATGAAGAAAATGGAAAGAAAGAGGAAAGTAATGTGATTAAGACCGATGGTAGTTCACATCTAGAATCAATTTTGGATTCTAAAGTGATCCATGTTGGGACAGCTAGAAGGCAATTGACATTTGAAATTGAAGAGATTCACAGCAAAAAGATGGCTCCATCTACACCCTTTGCTGCAAAATCTTCTTCCATTGTTGTAATTGATATCATTGACAGTGATGATGAACCTAATATTGCCCAACACGCTGCGCTAGATAGTCAGGTTAGCAGAAATATTTCTGTTTCATCATGTTTTGCTGCAGAAAATGAAAAGTTATCTAGCAGTTATGCCCAAAACAATGAGGAAGATATGAATTCTGGTGAAGATCTCCCTTTTGTGGTAACACCTAAGAGGAACGAAATTGTAATGTTGTTACAAGTGAGTCAGAAAATGATGTGCCGGTTTGTAAATCTCTTAACAATAGTGGATAACTATGAAAAAGTCTTTTAAGGGCAATTTTCCTCATTCAGTGACTCAATGTCTCAATGTCATTGATAACTAGTATTTTTTAGAACCCTTGATATTTAAGAAGTTTAATCTAGTATTGAACACTATTTAATATTACTTATCTTAGGGTGATACTAAGAAGTTCAAGTAATCGTTGGTGATGCTGAGAGCTGCAAAAGGGAAAAAAGAAAAAAATACAACTCTCTTTGTGAGTTTTGTTTACATTAAAATCTAACGCATTAATTTGTCAAGGAATAAGAGTGTAATATTTCAAAATGGAGAAGAGGTTGGTGAGATTTGAGAAACTTTCAAGAGAGGAGATTACAAATTATCCTTTTATGAATTTCAGCATCATAGCAGGCCCATCATTATCTACGATGCATTTTTCACTTGTTCATCTATTTTATGTCAGTTTCTTATGTTTTATTGCTTTTTTCAGAGGCAGCACTTTGGCTGAGTTCCTCAATCATGGAGATCCTAGGGGTGGCTTAAAGAAGTCTGTCAAGGAATTGCAAGAGTATGACCCCAAAGCAGTTGAACAGTGCAGAACTTTTGCCATTCGTTATTCAAAGCAACTATACCATATCTACAAAAACAAAGAGGATCCTTTCTTTCCTTAACTTCATTCAGTGTTAGGAGCCGCAATTATGTGTATAGACTAATTGAAACACCAACAGTTTATCTTTTTGTTTCAATACATGTATATATTATGGTGGCAATATATGGATGCATATGCTGCCATGATTATCCAATGATATCTGTCCACTGTTACTCTTTAAATTAGTTATTAGCATATTTATTAATTATCACAAAGAACAGGAAGAAATTTTTATTCTCTCTCAAACATGAAATCCTAAGTTTTGACTCTTTTGTTCATTCTTAAGAATTAATGACAATAACTAGACATGTGTAGCACGTAAATACTATAACTGTCAACAACGTGAAAGACTGAAAGCTAGTGTCTTATTCAGGACAACTGAAAACAAAGCAACTAATAACTTGATTTATTGGTTAAAGTAATGAGAAAATAGTCTAATTAACGGTACAGAGTTTTTGAAGTCTCATTTAATCACTATCATGTATGGTAAATATTTTAATTTTTATAATAATTATTTTAAATATCATACTTATCATTAATTTAATTGATCCATAAAGTAAAACTTTTCATGTGGCAATACATGGAAATTTTGAAGGATTTTTTTTCTTATGGGAAACTAAACATGTACTACTTAATTATGTTTTTGGGTGAATTAGAATATTTTTTTAGCCAAAAACTAAGGACTAATCTTTCATCTTTCGAGGTATTGTGACTCAATTAAGAAATTAATCTTTTTCAATATATGTTTTTTTCCATACGTACGAGTCGTCAGGGAATTGTACTGATGACCGCATGCTTAATATGAGTTGCGTTGGTGAAATATTATTATTAGTAAAAGTATAGAACGAAAGGAAAGGAGAGGAAATCTGAGATTAGTTCCCTAAAGGTGCGGGTGCACCCTTCATTCCTAATCTCAACAAAGGTGGCTCGTGTGACTATGGAAGGTTGTATTGACAGTATAAAAGGGACTCCATAAAGCCTCTTGATTCTCACCACCCTAACAACTTTCTTACACGCAAGTTTTGCTGCTTTGGCTTCTCTCTCCTTTCTTTCTTTCTTTCTCTCCTAAAGTTTGAGAGAATCAAGAGAAGGAGAGGGGAGAGACAGAGAGAAAACAATAAGTCAAAAACAAGAACAAGAAAGACATATAATTTTAAAGAGAAACATGGCCGTTTCCAGTGCTTCATTGAGGGTGGTTGCCTTCCTTAGCCTCATTCTTGCAGCTCTTATGACAGTGGCTTCTTCACAAGTCACTGCTCCGGCTCCCGCACCAACAAGCGATGGTAATTCTTTTCTTTTTTTTCTCTAATTCTCTCTCTCTCTCTTTTTTAGATATCATTATTGGTATTTGATATCCTTCATGCAATTATGCTGATCCCACCGTTCCCTGGTGCATATTATTTTACTTGTTTGTTACATTGGTTTTTGTATAATTGTATAATATTAAGATTAAGATATGTCAATTTTTATATGTGATTTGAATAAAAATTGATCCTCGGCTCCTTATGTATGGAAGAACATTCATTAGAAGTCAGTCTCTTAAATGAACCTCAATACTTTGGAAGATGAGTCTCTAATTTTCAACTGGGATATATAGCCTAGATTCACAGGAAAAAAAGAATAAAAATTGATCATGGCCTGCATTTTGGATGAACAAGACCATCATTGAAACTAAACAATTAGGCGATGTCAATTACCAAATATGTGTATACCCTCTTTGAATTTCCTTCTTCAAAAAACAGATCTGGCTTCTCCGGGGTGTCAAAATCAAAACATTGAAAGAATGATAAAGATATATGTTGGACGATCTGAAATTGATTTTCAATGAATTATATATAAATAATTAAATACGCTGCCTTTTGAACATTTCTAAAGAGGGGGGCAATGCATATTGCTAATACATTGTTGTTTATATGTTTCAGGCACCACAATCGACCAAGCGGTTGCATATGTTCTAATGCTTGTGGCTTTGGTGCTGACCTACATCATGCATTGAACCATCATGGGACTCCTCGTTTATTTCTAGATTGATGGATGGTAACAGAGCCTTCTCAAGGCAAAGAGAGGCATTCGTGTCATTAGGACTACGGAAGAGATTTTAATTAATTGGACAAATGCATTCTTGTAATACTCTTCTGCTTCAATGATTATCTCGTAATTCTGACTTATTGTTTCGATCTATTTATATTGCTTTCTTCTTCTAATTCCTGCAGTTAATAGATAAGGAATGAAGGTATAAAAGAATTTTAATAATTTATAATTATAAAATGAAACTTATGAATGTGAAAATTAAGACATCCATTAAAAATATATATAGGCATACAACAAACAATCAACCAACAAGTTAGGTCTGAATAGGTTAGGAATAGATTAGGGCTATTTCCTTTAAATAAAGTTTCGATTCAAGTTTTATAGATGAAAAAATAAGTAAATATTCAAATAATCTACACTAATATCATGGTGATCTAGAAATATAAGAATGTATAAACATAAATTTTTTATTGCTATTTTTTCATTAATAGTATTTTTCTTTTTTTCTTACCCATGCAAATATCTCTTTTCCTTTTTATTTTGCTTTTTGTTTTATTTTATTTTACTTTTCTTCACTGTTATCTCTTCTTTCTTTTCATATTCTCCGGCAATTTTCTTCATTTCCTTTCCCCCTTCCTTTGATCATGAGAAACTTATCCATTTTTTCAAAAATAATTTATTTATATATAATTTTAAAAAAGTATATACTTAGTTACTGAATCTATTTTAATTTAAATAACAAAATTAATAAAGAACATGAATCATAAAAATAATAAATTTAAGAACTATATTATAATTTTAAAAAATTTATGTAATTTTAATTTTATTATTGCAATTTAAATTATTTGTTTATTATAATAACTAATTTATATCTTTAATAACGTTCAGGGGCAAGGCGTTTCACATCCTCTATCCCTTCTCAACATCTACAAAGTAAGAAAAATCCAAACCCAATCTCAATTGAAACAAGTTTATACAAGGTCATAAAACCACAAGTTCGAATTTAATAGTCATGCCTAAATGAAAGCTTGTTTGGTGGCCAAGATATGATTAAAGTAAGATGAATAAGATTGTTAACTCTTATAGTATTCAATATTTGATGCGCACTAATTAAGTTTGGATTCACTTGTACTCAGCTCGTAAATGTGGGAAGTCTGAAAAAGATTAAGGAGAACAACAAAATTTCATCAATTTTTTTTTAAAAATAGTATCTTAGTTTTCTCGCATATATATTTTGCCGTAAATATCTATTTAGGCATTATATATTCATCCCATGAAGTTTACAAAATAACAATCTGGTAAACATTTTTCAGTGTAATATGCAACTTTAATATTGTTTTAGTTTGACTCCAACAGTAGATGCACATCCCCCTCAGAATCCGATGCATTTTAGCTTTGCTTCGGCGTTCCTTTTTACAATTTTGACGTCATTTTTTTACGTACGTATAACTCAAGACATTAAGCACGTATTAATAGTGCGTTTGGAACTTACACGACTAGAAAAAATAAAAAATAAATGATTTTCTACTTTTCATAATATCACTATAAGTCGTTTATAACTTGAGCTATGCTAACACACAGTTATATAAATTTCAAGTAATAATAAAAAATATTCTTTTACCATATCTGTTGACCAAGACGACTATTTTCACTCACTATGAGCATATTCTCAAAACCAGGTTAGGACAGTATATTCTTAACTTTGCTCCAGTAATATTTCCTCCAAGGATATAACTACACAAATCATAAGGAATCAACATAAATAAAAATTCCTCGTGTTTAGTTAGCCAAGCGTAACTGGCATTAATTGTAGCAGTTTTTGGGAGGTAAAGAACTCAATTTATTCATATTTTTATTTATTCAGTTATAGTTCAGGGGAGCATCCCAAGTGTAACAAAATTTCTGCTTGTCAAAAGCAGCAAAAAGAAAAAACATTAATAATAACAAACAGCTCATAAAACCTAAGTGTGTCCTATGCCGGTCATTTTCCTATTCAATTATGTTAGTTTATGGCCAGGATGGATTGGAATGATTCCCATTCCAAAAAAAATTGCTCGCAATCTCCAGAGGTTCTGAATAAAAACTGCTTTGTCAGCAAAAAAAGTGTGCAGAAAATCATGATGATGCTGTGTACTAATGATGTAGAACAAACTTTACAACTTCATAAAATGAAATCACAATTCCAACGGAGGGGCCTGCTCGACCAACTCGTGGACCAACACCCGTAAACAATCCTTTCAAACCTCCATCTCTGAAAGAAGATATGAAAAATTAGTTCAGATAAAGCATAACATTGATCATTTATATCAACACACTGATCAATTCAAACAATGTTTACCCTGACTACAAGTTAATACTATAAGTAAAACTGGTCAATAACATTCGGGCCTTTTCTCACTGAGGTCGTCAGAGAAGAAAAAACCCTTGAACTTTATGTGAATATAATACATCTCAAAGGTATGTCCAGCAGGCACCAGAGCAGAGGGAGGGAGAAAAAATTAAGCTGTTAAGCCACTTGGCATCCAATTTGTATTATTAAAACATGGAGAAAGTCAAAATTGTAACATCTGGAATCCAAATTATGGCATACCTCCACACCTCCATCAGTGTCTGTCTTGTAGTCATTTTCAATGCCCTAACAGGATCCCTCTGCAATTTCAATATTTGGAGAAAAGATGATATTAGAATAACGCCAACTTAGCAAATAGATATAAAACAGCTGTCAATTCAAAGAAAAGGTTATTTTAAAGAAAACAAAGCTCGAATGGGGGAAGCAAAATCTCCTGTAATGGCCCCCCAGTTTGAATGATAGAAAATACCAGGGAATTTTAGCGACTTAAAAACAAAGGAAATAGTCATGAGCCAAAAATCTCAGTTGTAGTTCAAACTTCCAAGGGAAGGACACATGAATGGTCTTTCATTATGTCTCTAACACATCCCTATGCAAGAGCCCTATAGGCTTAAGTATGGGTAATACATATGCCCCCACCTAACTTGTCATCAAATTTAGCTTTTTATTACAATAATAGGGGCAACAAAGATCAAACTGTAGACCACCTGGTCATAGAAGCTCTGACTAAAAATCATGAAAGGACAATCCCAAAAGCTTAAATTTTTTGGTGAAGACAAGTAAACGGTTAAATATACCTCTATCTGCCTTCGAGTTTTTGCAACATCTAGTGGACATGTGGCTCCAGCTGCTAAAGTTCCTGCAACAAACCCAGCTCCAAAATTTGCCCCAAGAACACTCAATGCATTGGCATCATCACCTCCAATCAAACCAAGAAGTTTTCTTCTAGTCTGCAAAGCAAGAGTAATTGAGATGACAAAACAAAAAATAAGAAAAACAACTTCATGTGTCAAAGGATTCATGGAGGAAACTCACTGGTTCAAGTGTTGACCAACATATGGCAGAGAAGGGTACATCACGGGCAAGTTGAGCCCCCATGCCAGTCCACAAAACACGATAACCTTGCACTGTTATGAAATGAAGAGATTCAATGATAAATAAATTTTAAATGATTTTACTAGTAACTTTGTTAGCATTTTAATTTATATATGTTATACAGTCTTGCACTGTTATATTAATAAATGTTGCAGTCTGCCCAATGCCACAAATGCCACAGATTGAAAAATCAAATCAAACAGATGAGGCATGTAAATAATTCTAGGACAAAACTTATATGCAGTTTCTTTGGTGGTTTTGAAATTGTTCTCCAATCAAAATTAAAATTTCACTTTAATAATCTGCATAATAAATGTTTGCACTAAAGCAATAAAACTCTACAAGTTACTTCAATTAGAGGGATTCAAGTTTTGTCCATAATTACATCCCCCCTAACAGTGTTAAATTAACCTAGATTTAAATTACAAGTTCATTAATAAAGAAAAGCAAATGTTAAATTAACCGAAACTTTATGTCATAGTAAACTCTATATAACCATATTATGCTTGTGCAAAAACTTTGTATTACTAACTACTCAGATAAGAAAACACCAGCCAGTTCAACAAATTTACAAATCTATGTACTGTAAACACCAAAGCAAGTAGATTCCTATTGGTTTACATTTAGTATGGCTATTTGAGGTTCATGTTGTCAAAAAAGCTAAGCACTTACAGCTGTTCTGTGGCGTGTTTGTGCTCTTGACATTTGAGACAACACCTAGCAGAGTCTGGATCACTCCAGGAGGCTTTTTACCAATTTGAGTCTCTTTAAATGCCTAAATCAGAAATGAATAAATAAAAACCCAAGCATTCTCCAAAGAACAGTAAGAACACAGAAAGTTTATGGAATAGCAAATATAGCTAGGAAAAAAAAGAAACAGAATTATTCTTAAAACCACTAAGCATCAAAAAACATTGGGGAAATTAAAATAAAGCGTAAAACACTGCTACCTTAAAACAAATATCAAAAAATCAAATTATAACGAAACAGATACGATCTGATCTATAAATGATGGAAGAGAACCACATGAATTACAGCAGAACAAAGTGAAATTGTAGCCTATGTTTGGATTGGTGAAATGTGATATAGTAGAGGGGAATGGACCATAAAAGAATGGAATGAACTATAACATAATAGAATAAAATCCCAATAATATTGTTTGGATATTTTATAACGGAATGGAGCAAAACTCTCATTCCATCATTTGAATAATAAACCAAATGGAATGAACTATAACTTTTTTCATTCTTATATAAACCTTTCTTTGAAAGCACTTATCTCCAATTTAGTCCTTATACTTCATTGTATAAGAACTTAAACAATGATGATGAGAAAATGAAAAGCAATTATATGCATACAGATTAAATCATAACCTTTCTTAATTTAGCTAAAATTCTTACTGGCGTGTATCATGAATTGAGTTTGATATCTGAGGAAAACTTGATAAATTTACTGCATTTGTTTTCATCTGTGCTATTGCATTTCTTTTACAAAAGCTTTTGGCTTATATCAATTGTTATAGCTAAAACATAGTTTTGATGGATTGAATATTCATTATGTTAATGAAAGGATCATTCCGTAATATAGCAGTTACTGCAACAGCCAGGAACCACTGGCCATTCAATGTCTCTGGTTTTTCCTCATTCTATCAAAAATCTTTAGCCTCTAAAAGAGATTTACTTGTTGCGACCCTTTAGCTTTGTCGCAATTGCAACTATGGCTGTCTATGATGGTTGTGGGGGTGACAAGGAGACAAAGATAATGCCATCTCACAGGATGACAGGAAAATTTTAAAAAAAAAATGGTAGAGCATGGGGAAAAGAGGAGTGAAAGCAGCCGGACTTACCAAGAGAAGAGGACAGCTACGACCAAGAAAGTTAAGGGTTGAATAATCAGAAAACTTAACTTTGGCAAGGACAAAACAATAATTTTATGATTTTATAAAAAAACATATTTTAGGTTCCATCCCTTTCCTCCCAAATTGGGAGGGAAGAGAATTTAGAATAAATAAATAATATAATAGCAGGAAATGGGTTCCAGAATGTTCCATTATAATTCACCCTCAGTTTACCAATCCAAATAAGGGAATAAGATGCCACTTCAAGCCATTCCTCTCCACTCCATTGCCTTCCACTAATACAAACATAGCTTAAGGGAAAAAGAAGTTTCCGTATCAGGTATTCAAATAAACAAATATAATATTACCCAGCTACAATAATAATAATCATTTTAAGACAAACAATGCTCATTCAAATTTTGAATTGAACTATGATAAATCGAGGTAACTTTGACTTGGCACTAGTGAAATATATAGAGCAAAATAAACCATGCATTCTTGAAAGCAACAAGAGCAATCACTAAAGCAAAATAAGCCCTGAATTGCAGGTTAACCTGCTCACTGACATAAATAGATTCAAAAGAGGGATAATAACTATGCCTTAAACTTAAAGAAGCACTGCACTTCATGAATAGAAACTCCAAAAGCATAAACTTTTACACATTGGGTGTCAAAATAATATGGATAATTATCTTACAAATACCTGCATACGAGTTCTAGCAAGTTCAATAGGGTAGCAAGTAGCACAAGCTAGAGAGCGTGCCAATGAACCAGCTACTAGAGGTACATAAGTAGTTGTGGTTGGTGCATTTTTAGCTGTAAATTCCTCCAACCAATTGCGGAGTATGTCATAGCAAGGAAGGTAAATTCCCACCTGATTTAAGCATATGAAAGTCATGTCAGTCAATTCCTTTGCTTTCAGACATAATGTCCAATAATTAAACAATCACTGTTGATTGACTTGTGAACCTACAGTTGGTACTGCAAGAGCCAGGCCAGCATTTGTGCCTCTCCATAGCCTAGAAAATCCCTCCTGTAATACCACTCTTGCATTGATAAATATGTAGATATGTAATACACATAAATGTCCATTTCAAGCACAGATGTCCTCAATACACTCAAATGATAGCTTCAACCCATGAAATAAAACCACCAACCTGCTTTATAATTTTGTAGATGACATCTAGTGTTCCTTTGTAGCGAAAACACTCAGGAGGACAAATGGACACTGTGCCCTGGAATCCAGCCCGGTGGCATGATGGTGAACATCTTAAATCGGCAAATATCTGATAATATTAAAAAGAACAAGTTAATTGCATGGGTATGCCAGCATGTTAACAACTAAATTGGATTCAAAATGATGCAGAGTCATTCAACCACACAACCTCTAAAGAAAATACCACACTGCATTAGTTTGTTTTTGTGGCTGCCACAAATACATACAGAAAGAGAAATTCAACGGAATAATGATTCTCTCAAAGAGGGGAGAAACAACAAAATATTGTTCCTCACGTACCATATTTGGCCCAAAACAACCCATTCTACTGGTCATATTACTGAGTGGATGGGAATACGCGACCCCTGCCGCTTGTGCTTGCAACCTTGTCTGATAAATGGGGGAAACAAATCAGAATACACTAAAAGTTAAATAATTACAGTATTGATATACATAAACAGTCTTATATATCAAACAACTAATCAGCACCTATCATTTCTATCCGTTTCTTCCTATCATATATTACATCACCTATGGAACCTATACTTCTCTCTTTCTCCCTCTTAGTGTCAATTACTCAATTAACACCTAGTTGCCCATGGATGATTTTCCATCAATTAAAGTGAACACAGAAAAAGGAGGACAAGAAAACATAACCAAAAGAAACCAGGGAAAAATCACATTGTGTAAAGTATTGTAGTATTGGCACAAACTAAACATTCTAAAACGCATTCAAGACGCTCAACAACGAATAAAAAGAGAGAATAGGAAACCTATATCAGAATTTCAGCTCCATAACAAAAAAAAATTGAGACGGTACCTTGGCAACGTCGAGGGGATTGACAATGATGGCGGAGAGGAAGGCGGCGCCGGCGGCGGAGAAAGCTCGTGCTCCGATTCCCAATTGATCAGAATTAGATAATTTTAGCGGCGGCGGATGAGGAAGAGAAGAGCATTCCCTGGAATCGGCGTTCATTTCAATTGCAGTTTGCTCCGAAGCCATCCACGGATTTTGGATTCGCTCAGAATCCGCCATTCTGGTTTTTTCGATTCAACGACCAAGGAGGACAGAAATGGTTATGCGTTTTTTCTTTATTAATAGTAATTAATGGTAATTAGTAATACGCCCTCCAAAAATAAGGAATTAATTTGTGTGCGTTCGATGAACAGAAAAAATATATAAAAAAGAAAAATAGGGTGCCAAATATGTGGGAGGGAAGAGGAGAAGGAGAGAGATGCGTACGTAAGTGCTTATGTTAAGAAGCGCGCCACGTTTGTTGACAAGAATGGGGCACGTCGTTTTCAGCAGAAAAAACCCTAGAAAACGCTTGAGTTTGAGCAAAATATTCAAACTGGCCCTACCTTAGCCAAGCCAGTACCTTCCGGTACTGAGTGAAGTTATTAACAGTCCAAGCTTATTAGGGTTTATTAGCGGCGGACGGAATCGGAATTTTATTTTAGCATCAAACTAGTATATATGTTTTTTCAGGCTCTCTCTTTCTTGTTGCTGTTAACAAATATAGAAATGGAAATGGCTTTGCATTCTTCTAGAGCTTTCTATTGCGTCACCGTCATAAGGCGCCACTTACCATCTCATTTTCTATTATTTTTATTTTCCTATGTCTTTGTATGTATGTATGTGTATTAAGGTGAACAATCCTGAAATACTATGGCTAAACATAAACCTTCTCTTTTATTTCTTATTTTCTTGATTTTCATCTATGCCAATATGCCATCATGTATTTCTAAATTAGATTAGGATGAAATTTTATTCAATTATTGTTTAATATTCTTCCATGAAATCTCACTTTAATTTCATATAATTTGAGTTTCTATTTCTACTTAATGCTTTCTTTGAATTGATCATTAATTAAAGGAGAATGACAATTAGCACGAAAAATTATAACACGAATGCTAAGGATTCACTAGATACCTGAATGGTAAGACAATTACTTTGATGGGTTGTTTTTGAATTTGTATCAATTCATGTTAGCAATATTTGTACTAATTAGCACTACTCTTGATTATAAGTGAGTTGTGACTCGAACTTCTTTGGGTAAAAATAGATTTTGAGTCACTTAATCTTGATTCTTAGAAATGAGATCTTGAACACCTGTATATGTATTGGTTCTTAAATATAATGTTTGTTTTTTATTCATTTCACTTAACGGAATAGGACTTGATCAGGGATAATAGGCTAATTTACCATGAATTTGGGTTTACTTTAAATTTAAGAACTTAAATGTCAATTGCATTGTAAAGATAACATGTAAAATACAAGAACATCGTCAAATTGTGTTTTACAAATTCTTTTTTTATAAAACCAAGATAAAATCAAGTGAGCACAAAGTCCTTAAAATGAATTTTTCTACAAGGACGAGATACATACTAATGTAACGTAGTCCAACAAATGCTAATCAACTTTATATAAAAACAAAGTACTTTATTTTAAGGTCAACACAACAACCCAGAGGTTTTAAGATAAAAACATACCATGGATTATCATTTCTCTAGTAATAACTACAATAAATGTTAGTAGTCTATCCACAAATCTCATGGTTTACAAACCAACTCAGACCTCAGTTTCAAGGGCTCCACAAAAGGGAGAACTTTTAGGCTTTTATTTCTGCACCTCTTTTATTGCTTACTACACCCCTAAATATTCAAATATCTCCAAAATACTCCTTCTCTTAATATAAATTCTTTCTTTCTCTCTCTCTCTCTCTCTCTCCTAATTCTTCATGCCCCATGAATCTACTTTGAAGCTTCTTTCATTGTGTTTCATTTGTGCACAGCTCCACTGTCTTAGCCTCCAAATTAATTCTTCACACCCCATGAATAACTATTCTAAAAGCTTGCTAACAACATATTTTTGGAATAGTTATTTTGAAAGTTTGATGATAGTGTTATGGATTGAATAATCCGGTAATCAACAACCATTTCAGGTTATTTTATTCGGAAGAATGATAACAAGTTTTTGGAATAACTATGCTTGAATATATATATATTGGTATTTTTGAATTACATATTTCAATATTGCGGATTTTGATTTTTGGAAAAGATACATTCCAAAATGTATAAAAATGCATGAATTGCTTCTCTTTATGGACAAATTTGCAATAAATGCTTGGATGTTCAGTAACATGGAGAGTTACTTCTCAATGATGTATGAAACAAGGGGTAGATGTCAAAATTCAAAACAATTGCTAGAACACCGGTTCAAGCTTGCAACAAGGGTTTGGAAACGGGAATATGCTAAATGATAGTGGACTCATACTTGTGCTCCCCATGGACTAGATAACTGTGGAGGAGGCTGTGGATAGGGGTGCTCATGATTTAGGTATTTATATAACTATAACCGTACCTAATAAATAACTAAATTATAAGTGGGTATTATAATTATAATCATAATTAATTTAAAAAATATGGATATGTGACTAGTTATGAATATATTAGTTATATAACCAATTATATATATAACAAGTTATATCTAAAATCAATTACATAACTAGTTATGAATGAATAAAAATAAGTTATTTGAAATAATATTTTTTTTTATAAAACTAGTTATATTTTTATAATTATAAATATTTTTAAAATAAAAATAAGTCATTCAAAATACCCATAACTATAAAATTGGTTATAATTTTATAATTACTTTAGTTGTTAATATTTTTTTAAAACTAGTTTTTTTAGCATCCCTAGTTGTGGAACTATGCCGCAGACGGGATGTTGTCATCGTCAATGGTAGCATGGCAAAGCTGCGGCAGAAGAGATGGTAGGGTTGAAAGGGAGTGCTGAGTACAAACGGAATGAAGGGCAATTGTGTTCAATCACAACCTTAAATGATTCTTGTAGGGTGCAGCAAGCGAAACATGTGTGTAGGAAGTAATTCCTGAAATTTTAATATAATACATTACGGTTGTACAAAAAAAATATTGAGCCCGGATTCTGGATTTCAAAGGAATTCGGGCCTTGTTTTTCTCGGCCTGTATAAATGGATAACTCTTTAACACATTATTACGGCTGGACCATAAAAAAGACGTATGGGTTGCGAGGCAAATGGGCCAATTTCGAACCACAATCCCCTTCCTGATAACAGAGATGTTGACGTCTCAATAGACAATGACCCGATTTTTTTATTTTTTTTTTTAATTCTCCATCATCAATTAATTCATCATATATATGTAGAGTAGTTGTAGGTGTAGCGATAAAGATTTTCACAAATCTCACATAATCTTCATATATATAACAAGATTGACTGCCTTACTGTATGCCCAACTTAAGAAATTTCAATCACTTTTTTGTTTTTGTTTTATGAAGTAAAAAAGGTACTACCCTCTAATGTAATAAAATCATGGTTAACAAGAACGGTAACTGATCAATGAGTGGCTCAATTAGGATTTTTTTAGGCAAAATTAGGATTTTTTTTTGGTGAGTTTTAGGATTAGGATTTTTTTAATTCATACAAATCGAACATATGTAGATTTTGTAAATCAATTCATCTAGACTCTTTGATTTTCTCAATTGTATGATTAAGGTTAAAATAAAAAAAGCTCTATTAGTAGATCATTTCTAATTTTTGTGTAAAAAAAGATCATTTCTATTTTTACTATAATATTTTTATACTAAAATTAACAGTCTGACATAACCTTGAAATGGACTCTCCTTTTTTATCTTACACTTTTTTCATTTAAAAAAATACTCTTAAATACTAAAGATTTTTCTAATATATTGAGCAATAATTTTCTAAAGATATTTGTATATACATGTATCATTTCTCTTATCACGTGCATGTTTAACTGTTTGACCAACCGTTAATTAACTAAACAAGCTAAGAGTCAATACGTGATTTCATGTGTTAACCATGCAACAACTTGATGAAAGGAATGTCGGAAAGTTTTCGACTTTTCCTTTTCTCCTTTTCTTTGGAACTTTTTGACTTTGCCTTTTTAATTATTCGACCAGCTTGCGAACTAAGAGGCGATGGCCAAAAAAATTAAAATAAATAACAATTAGGAAGTAGAATGCAAAACAACCAAGTAATCGATTTGGACCACATAATTAGCCTGATAACATATATTCACGTACATCTAAACACTTCATTGTGATTTCCCATTGGATAAACATAATTAGAACACAATCAAACCTTGTGCATCGAAGAAATTCTCCTAACTGAATCCGGCATTAAGATATGATCCACATTAGACAACAACAAACATTCCTCCTTTGTCCAACTCTTTTTCAACATTCTCTTGCTCTCATTTTAATTTTTTGTCTTGCGCCTTTAATTTGTTATAGTCTTTCATTAGTCATCTAATGCTTTTATGATCTCCAAAGGGGCTTTAAAGATTGTGTTTTCGGCAGAAATGCAAAGTAGTTGGAGATTAACAAACTCTCTCGCTAAAATCATATAACTTTTATTATGTTGGTGGATAAAGTGGCAGTTTTTTAATAGTGTAGCTGACAAATAAAATACAAGTAAAAACTCATATTGGTGTAAACACTAAAATTCTGTTCATACTCATAATTTGTAAATTAAAATTTATTCTCATGGAAATGTTTAAATAATTACTAGATTTCTTTTGGCACACTATTTTATTTTACACGTTAAATTTCATCCATTATAAAATTCTTTTAAATTGTGCATCCTTATATTATTTACTCTAATGTTATTACAATTTTTAAGAAACAAACTTATTTGTTAATTTATGTCTAAACCTTATCGGTGGATATTAATCACTGAATCGTCTATTCGTCCATTAATTAGGTAATCACATATCCCAATGACCGTTATAAATCATCATTATAAATAAGAGGATACACAACATATAATTCATTTTCTAACTCTATTATTTATTTAATGATTTGGACGTGGAAGTAACTTAATAGATATGATTTTCACCACCCAGAGAAGCTCGATATGCCGAATAGAAGAAGATCAATTTGTTGATGAAGATGAGTCTAGAGAACAGTTCAGAATATGATAATATCAATTTCTAAATTATTAATCTAAAGATCAGTTGCCAAAATAGTTATAAAGAAAAAAGGAGGAAAAGGAAAGGTAAGTAACAGGGTTATGACTATTCCACGTGTTTGCTGATGAGCATGCTGACAAACCCTCATGATTGCCACGTAGACATTCCGGAATGATAAAAAAAGGGTAATAAAATTGGAAGACAGAATGAGTTTGGGCGCAGAGAAACGCCATATGCATTTCACATGCTGGCCAAACCGCTTTGTCTTGCCATTTCTCATTTTATCATCATCTAAGATTTCAAATTTAAATTACTACCATGATAAAGAAAGAAAATATACTGAAAACAAAGGGAAAGAAATCTGATTCAGAACATGTGACGGTCATCGACGGAGCTGATTTTGTGGGCCCCAGGGGTAGCATAAGTCAGAGTTGCATAGGTGTCCGTACGAGGGACACGTGGTTGGGACAGTGTAAATGTTTGAAGAGGAGTTTAGTTTTTGCACTAATGATGCATGCATCCATCGTATTCATGAAGCATACCCTATCATACAGTTTGGTATGTGTTGGTGGTATGGACACTGGACATTGATTGTATTTGTATTTGTGAAACATGAAATGAATGATCAACGGTTCGGGTTCAGTGGGGGCTCCAATATAAGGTTGAGATTTAGTGTGTTTAGTTGAATGCAACACAATTTTTTTTATTTTTTTTTATCTAAGGCTGTTTTTACTTCTCCTTTTTATGCATTGGAACACACAAATGAATTTTTGGTGTCTCAAACGACAATTCAAACATGTTCTTAAATCACCCTTATGTTTAAGAATTGATGCTTAGACTTAGAGTATTAATAGCTCTATAAAATATTTTTACTATGTTTTATACATATTTCTAAAATAGAAAATAAAATAACGTTTTCTTAATTAGTTATAACAATGTAAGATTATTTACAAATTTTCATAATTTTTTTCTCTAACGAAACAGGCCTTGATATTAAATTCGCCTAAAATGCTATTTTTTTGAAATATTATTTTTTAATTATAATGATAGAAAAGGTAAATGGCCACAAACGATTTGCGTGCTAATTATATGTACACTCTTTAAAGGCGCAGACAGGGATTGGTGGGCCTTCACTTCACCAACCGCAATATCAATCAAAGATTTTTTTTGTAAATCTTTGAAAATTTATCTTCCCTTGCTTGGATTCAGGTTTTGTTTCTTTTTCTCAAGAAAAATATTAACTATATTTATTTTTACTTAAAACAGTAAACTATATTTAGCTCGACTTATGTCATCCGTATAACAAAAAAAGAATGATACATAGCTAGATTCACAAAAAAAAAATATAGTAAAATATTTGAAAAGAGAAATTTATGGTGCAGACTAGACCAAAAAAAAAAAAAAGATTGAAGTAAAAACACTGTGATGGTTGAAGAGTTAAATGTATTATGCTTAACACACATATAACTTGGATGAATGAACAAGACGTGGGGGGGACCAAGCATTGTAACAAGCACAGGGCAAGCTACGCTAGCTGTGGTAAATCAAAGCTGCACAATGTTTTTGTTCATTAAATAGAAGTAGCCCACTGCTAAACTGTGTCGCAGAGTATGCAAGTTGGAGAGATTTCGAAGTCTTTTCTTTTAGTATTTACATAAGATAAAAAGCCTGAAACCATTAGCCGTGACTTGTCCTCAACCCCAACAAGTGGCTTCCCATTTCCCATACAGAATCATCTTATTTTCTCTGACAAACGTAGATTTCTAAATGCTAATAAATTCCGAGATCTAGCATTATCAATACTTCGTATACTGTACATACCCACCCTTTCTAACTTGTTAATTTCTACTCCTACTTGTCAATGCCGCACAATATTTTCTTTTCACAAACAAGTAACCTACATGACTTATATTAGGATAACAAAAAAATGAAAGTTGTTTGAATGGCTCTATCTTCATTTTTTTGTTTTCAAATTAATTTCTTACAAACTAATAGATATTGGTCCGTTCAAGTTACAAACCTTAAATTGAATCAAATTAACATAAAAATTCCTTGCTATTGTCTCTTGTAGTTTATCACAATCAACAATATATATTGTCCCCGCTATCGAAAAGAAAACAGCAGAAAGTTCAAACTGAACGCTGTACATACACTGCTCGTCCCTCTTGTGACTCTGTGCCTTAATTTGTTTATTGTTGTGGCAAAATTTAGCACCTGCCAAAAGACACATTTAATGTAGCCTTTGGATTTTCTGTTACATTTGTTGCTTAACCAAAAGTTTGTGATGGCTTTAAAGTTACTACTAGCTTACAATGTGCCAAGTACTATGCTAGCTGTTAAATGACCGACAATAAGTTGTTGCCTTCCTTCAAATACTGTATTTTTTCAGGTACATCTTTTTTTGTTACCTTTCCCAAATTTCAAATACTCATCATTGCTGCCTCAAACGGAACCCAACAAAGAAGATAAAAGTGGCTCTCGAATTAAACCAAATTAGTGATGGTAACCTGAAGATAATGCATCTTTTCATTTGTTTTCAAGTTAATCATGTTTATTTTATTACTTACTAGCATGCGTGCGCAAAGTAATTGAACACGACCTGCATTCATGCCATGCTCAAATTTAGTATATAAGAGTCAAGAACATTATCTTGTCAGTTAATCAAATTAGACTGTGAAGCCATTCCGTGAATTACACACAAAGTGGAAATGTGTTAACCAAAGACCAAACCAAAATGTGTTAGACATTCTAATTATTTAATGTATAACTATAATGTCTATACTAATAATTTAAGTTTTTGCTAACAGAATTTTATATTAACGAAAGCAAACCTATTGTCCAATTTCTTTCATGTAATTTAGTATGTAACATTTTTATTTTTATTATTGTTGAAGTTATTATCATCTTTGTGTATATGGACAGTGGCAAGTAACTGTAGTTAGGAATAAAAGGTTGGCAACAAATTAATGTATCACCTACTCCGTCCGGGTTCATTTTATTACTATTATTTTGCAAACCTCTTCGACAAAAATGTAATAATAATTGGCCCAACTTCTACAACATAATAGAACCAGCCTATGGGCTGTGGCAGTAGGGCTATCAATGAAACAGATGTTAAAAATTTGGTGAACTGAACCCAGAGTAAATTAAAGTAACTTCTAAATATATTTAAATCGCAAGTGAAATAAGATATCAGCAGGAATCTTTGACAAGTAAAAATGGTAGTAACAATATTGCATTAAATACTTAAATAAACCGCGTAACTGCAAAAAAAGTAATATTTAAACTTCCCATAAGCTGTTGCAATCATGAAGTAATTATTTGGAACAGGTCCTTTTCCCCAACCATGCCTGAAGCTAATGAATAGTAGTAGCGACAGAGTGCTGGAGGGCAATACTAATACGGTGACTTGCTTTCAACATGCATAATATTGTGTCTCTATGGCTAGCTACCTGGCTCTATGACTGATGTGTACACCTTCTGCATTTCGTTATTTATTTATTACATTATGATCTTCTTATTCATATGTGTCAAGTGCATATCAGTCTAGCCGACAGCTTTCCATCACAATAAAAACAAACTATAATTTTAAACAAACTTTATTGATATTTTCATAAGTTTTAAACTTCGGTTTTATTTTTATTTTTGCCTATTCATGATTTTCATTTTAAAAATTAGTCTCTTTACTATCATGTGATAGTTCATTCTTTATTTGACGCAATAGAAATTTATGGGTTTGTTCATCAGAGTAGTATACAATCTATTAGACATAAAATTAATTTAGTTTGTTATTATAAGTTATTTGAGTAAGTTAGTGTTGATTACTCAAGTTAGTTATTTTTTATCTTTGTATAAATATATCAATTTTGTAATACTTTGAATGAATGAATGAATTGAATGAATCCTAAAACTATTTTTCATCTATCTTTCATTTCTTTCATTCTTAATATGGTATCAGAAGTTTTTGCTTCCGTGTCTCTTGCTTCCTATTGAAGCTATTTATGGTTCTGTCCAGTGGTGTGGATAGTGCTGCTAGCCCTCGCTTTGTGGCGTCGAGCCCTGACTCGAGGGGACGTGTTGCAAGTCCCACATCAGGTGGTTCACGAGGATGATTCAGTTCTTATATAACTGGGTAAACCACCCCTTTATAAATCGTTTTTTAAGGGGACCTTTCGGATGCCTGGTTGGTTCTTTTTTTTCTCTCATGTCCATGGATGTCATTGATGATTAAGTTCTTATATAACTAGGTAGGCCACCCCCTTATGAATCATTTTTTAAGGAGACCTTTCGGATGCCTGGTTGGTTCCTTTTTTTCTCTCTCATGGTCATGGATGTCATTGATGATTAAGTTCTTATATAACTGGGTAGGCCACCCCCTTATGCATCGTTTTTTTTAAGGGGACCTTTCGGATGCCTGGTTGGTTCTTTTTTTTCTCTCATGACCATGGATGTCATTGATGATTAAGTTCTTGTATAACTGGGTAGACCACACCCTTATACATCGGTTTTTTTAAGGGGACCTTTCGGATGCCTGGTTGGTTCTTTTTTTTCTCTCATGACCATGGATGTTATTGATGATTAAGTTCTTATATAACTGAATAAACCACCCCCTTATAAATCATTTTTTAAGGGGACCTTTCGGATGTTTGGTTGATTCTTTTCTTTTTTTTTTCTTTTTTTCTCTCATGGCCATGACTGTCATTGATGATTCTAACCCCTTCATTCTTCTGACAATCTTGGCATTGCTTTAGTTTCTCATCCTTTCATCGTGTTCTCTGTTGATGTGGTGTTGTGGATGAATTGGAGTGGAGCGGTTGCAGTACTCGTTTATGCCACCGCATTGTGGTACCTCTTCGAGCGTGTCGGTTACAATTTCTTATCCTTCATCACCAAAGTTTTTGCCAACAAGCTTTGATGCTTGCTTTGGACTCTTGGAAGCAGTCAAAGATTTCTCGAAGTTTTTATTTTGACCAATGTCTTTCTGACATGTTTCGTTATATTTCATGTTTTCATATTTTTCTTTTCTTTTTTTTTTCTCTTTCTTCTTTAAGGTTGATGTATTGTATTCTCCAAAGTTAGAAGTGTTTTTCAACACATTCCAGCTTGTGGGGGTATTAGACATAAAATTAATTTAGTTAGTTATTAAAAGTTATTTGAGTAAGTTAGTGTTGGTTACTCAAGTTAATTATTTTTTATCTTTATATAAATACATCAATTTTGTAATACTTTGAATGAATGAATGAATCCTAAAACTATTTTTCATCTATCTTCCATTTCTTTCATTCCTAATACAATCAAATGGAAATCATGTGAGGTATAAGTTTTGAATTTAAATTGAGCTTATATTATGGTTTATTTCTAGTTTTATTTATATTCTAAAATTAACTCTGAATGACTTAGTATTTGTTTAAAAACTCATCTACGTCGGTGCAAATAAAATTTTCACTTTCTAAATATAAAAATGAGAAGCAAATGTGTATGACTTTTCCGTTCAACGGATGTTGAGAGGTTTCTAACTAGAAACCAAACACATATGGTTGAAAAGGACAAATTTTACTATAAGTGTAATCAGTCATTTTTTCAAACAAAAATTAAATATTTTATACAGTAATATAATGATCCAAAAAAATAATTTTAATAAAATATCTAACTAATGTTTTTCTTTTATCAACAAACTAATGTAGTTTCAGATAAAATATTACGGACAAGTACAATCTCAACGATCACAACCTTCCAAAACTATAGTTGCATTCTTAGACTTACATATTTTCTGAGATGTAGATATTAAAGAACTATTTTTCATATGAGAGTGAGAATGGATATTAATTAGTTGATATTATGATAAATGGTTAAAATTAAAATATTCATGAGACTTAATTAAATATCGATCCCTTCTAAATAAGAAATGGTATGTCAGTACATTTTGTAGGATTTACTTATATAGATGGTAAAATAAAAATAATGTTTCGTGATTTTTTTAAAAACTCGCATAATTTGTTTTAATTTTGAAAATTCATAAATCTACCCCTCAATGTTTTTGCCAGCAAAGTGAAATGATTAGAATTATGTGAGTTTATATTCTCTTGGATGATGCTGGCATTTTTCTCTAATTAAAATTGTAATTTTTACCATAATAACCAATGTTAAACTTATTTATGCTACTCTTAAAAACATTTATTTTTGATAATTATTAGGTGAAATTAATTTTAATTGAAAAATAAAAACATTTAAAATATTTCACTGACTTTAGTCTTATCACCAATTTATGCCTACTTTTATAGCTACGCATACCAGAAAAGATTTTGTTAGGATAGTTATGAATAGTGTAGTGTAGTTGTTCTGGTGAAGGATTCAATTCTGAAGGCGACATTCATATAAAACGTGACAAATATAAAAGAAGGACACTAATTAACAAAGTCTGATATTATTTAATGTTATAATATATATATATATATATATATATATATATATATATATATATATGAATATAATTTAATTTGATTTTTATTAAATAATTGAACTCACTCGCTTTATTTGATGAGCTTACATAATCAGATTTCATCAAATATTATAAATAAATACTAAAAAATGTAAAGAAAATTATTGATAATTTATTATTATCACTCTTATTCGCTTTTTATTTAAAATATGATTTCAGTTTCATGATCAAAATAATTTATAAAAGATTATATAAAATTTAGTTAAATAAGAGTCTCAATACACATACTTTTTTCTTTCAAAAAAATATATACTTTTTTTAAAAGGAGCAATAAATATACTTTAAGTCGCAACAGACGTACACTGAACTCCCTAATTATTAAACAATATATTCATTGTTTTTTAACATGCATTATATTTCTTGTTTGTGGGGAATAAAAAGTAAATGAATAATACGTACGTTATTGCTAAAGATTTTGAATACTTCGTGAAGCATATGACGCATGGAAGTTATTACAAATATTTCTTTTCTATGTGAGAAACCCTTAATCTATTATGGAAGAGATTAATCTTGTTTGTGGTGTATGTTTTTTGTTGGTCTAAGAAAATTTTATAGACAATGAAAATGAAATACGAGTTCTTCCACTAAATAGATTGTTTTTATTCATGTATATTTTATTATGCTTGACAAGTTTATACTTTGACAGATGAGTAGTAAAATTTTGGCTTAATTAAAAGTATATTCTAAAGGATTTTAAAAGACTTTTTTATAAAAAATCTAGTAATATTTAATTAAAATTTTTGAATGATATAAATAAGTCTTATGATATTCAATTAACATTTTTAGGATTTTCTAAGGAATGTAATTAACAAAATTTGGTGGTATTAAATTAGGATTACTTATAAGTTAAAAAAGTCTTTTCATATTAAAAAATATACAAATTTCGATGAACTATTTTTTAAGATAGATTTTAATAGATTTCATATTACTTTTTAATATAAAACACACATACTTTGAAATTTTGTTAGACTCTTTTTTTTTCTACTAGTCTTCAGACTTTATTTTCTCTCACCACACATACCTTATTCTCTCTTCATTATCCAACACAAAAATGATATTTACTCAATTGAGAGAGATAAGAAACAATTGCCAAAAAAAATATTCTTAAAGATGTGTGTCATATATATTTCTTCTATTCTTTTGGAACTAAAAAATGTCAAATATACTTCTCTCCTTTGCATTTTTCTATTTGCTTTTTAAATTAAATTAATGTTTATCTTATGTGTCAAAACTAATCATATTTTTCTTATATTGACTATGTCCATCAACTGCTCATGCAATAATTTCGTGATTGTCGTCCTTAATTTGTTCTTCGATAAATAACTGAGTAATCCTCCTACAAATTTTCACTCTCTTCTAATATATGTTTATTATTGCATCCAATTTAAACATATCATTGAATTTAACATGAAATAATTGTAGTAATTAATTAATTTTTTATTCTTCAGAAAATCAATGTATAATTTTAAATTTATTATTCAAATCTAAAAGTAACAATGAGAAAATGTTGTTACAAAAAAGATTAGTATAAGAAGACTTAAAGTTAAAAGTAATTTAGCTATGAAAAAATTAAAAAAATTATATTGATTTTACTTCTTTTTTTTTATCCAAACCTCATCTTCTTATAACTTTTTTCACTATATGTTAGAATTTTGAATATATTTTTAAAAAATTTACAGAATTCTTTTAAATCTTATAAATTTATAAAATCTTTTAAATTGTTATGATATAAATTTATTAAATTTTAAACTATCATACTTGTAAATAAATATGATAAATCATAACGTTCTTAAATAATTTTTAAAATTCACAAAAAATATATATTAAAAAAATCTTTTAAAATTCTAATCTAATACATCTTAAAAGAAAATAAAATAGATTAGGTATATGTACAGTAGGCGCTTTATCAGAAAAGCCTTAAAAAATGAACGACACGTATGTTGAGGTAGTAAATACACTTAATTATTTGGATAGTGAAATTATTTTTTTAGGGAAAAATATTACTATCGAAAATTATTCTATTTAATAAATGAGAGCGATGTTTATTATTTGGATTGAAAGCGAATTAATTAATTAATTAAAATAAGAAAATTAATAATTAAATTGACTTAACATTATAAATAAATCTTAATCTAAAGTAGATAAAATTAGATGAAATTGAGTAATTAATCATTCTCATTGTGTGCAATGTTGCACACATTAGAGCATCTCTAGTGCTACTTGTTTAACAAGTTGTTTATTCCTAAATACGGTTGATTAATCTTTTTTTATCATTAGAGGTGATCATGTGATATTGGATTGCTTCAAATTAAGATTTGGTTGCAACGGGTGCTTATGAGTAAAAAAATATTTTTTTGTCATTTAATAATTATATAAGGAGGTAATTTAAGAGTTGTTTAAAATTATATCATTAGAACAAAAATATATATAAATTGTTTAGCTATGATATGACATTATAAAGATCAATTAACATAAAATAAACATCTTAGCAAGAAATTAGTAAAAAAAAAAAGAAGAAAATAATTGCAATCGAGAAAGCAACATATATGTTTGTGTGGCTCCATGTTGGGTAGCATCAACAAACTGCACTTTAGGGACCAATATGTTGATACAATATACATATGGGGAACCTGCACTTTAGGGACCAATGTGTTGATACAATATACATATGGGGAACCTGCAGGTGATCATTTTCCAGATATGACACATGCCATGGGACACCAAAGCAAGCACATAACTATGCACTTATATGTATGATACAAAGACAAGATGATTTTCCCTTTTACCAACCGGCAATCACCACAAAATATAGCCCAACTTCTGCAATGGTGGGAAAGAGCTTTCGGTTCATTATGTCCACACACAACACAAGCTCATGTAAATTTGACCAGCTAATCTAAAGCCATGCCTTTAACTCTGTCATGTGTGTATGGGCATATGGAGCCCATTTGGCAACTTCATCCATCAAATTTCAAAAGCCAATAACTTAAGATATTACTATATCAAATTGAAATACTTCTAAAAGAAAATATTTGCCCCGCTGACTTTCCTATTTTAGGTTCTAATAAAATTTTAAATTTAAGAAATATAATTACACCAACACCAAATTAAAAGAAAAGATTTGAATATCTCCTTTAAATTATTATTTTTATCAGTATCTCCTTTAAATTAATTAAGTTGATCCTGTAACGAATCTGCATAATTTATTAATTTTCACTCAATTTATTGAATTATCCCAATAATTAAAATCACAGTGTAATGGCATAAACTAATATATGAAAAATCTTTAATTGATTTACGGTCTCAATTCTTAACAAATCAATGTAAAGCCAGTAGTTAGTACCTCTAATGATATCAGTTTATAATTATACACGTTAAATCAGTTGATATATAAAGTATTATTATGCTGTTAACTAGAATTAAAACATCAAGTTGGAAACACAATTATGATAATGGAATTGAGAGAAAATATATATGTTTGAGACTTGAGAGAGAGATATATGGATTTTGGCAGCATGAGATGTGTGTGCGCGCGAGTGGAGTAGCTGATAGAGCGCGTGAGACTAATGATAACGCCAATTGGGATTGTAGCATGACGACCATCACTGAAGAGAACAAATGTGTGTAATTCTAATAATCTTGCTTCCGAGTTGCAACATAATCATTCAGTGGAGCTTATCCCTTATTCCCTTTTTGCTGTTGATTCTGTTCTCTCTCTTTCCCCCCCTACACGCACACACACATGTTATGGAGTAATAGTCAAGCAATTCAAATACTTTTATGCTATATGCTCATAGTCTCTCACGAGACATGGCCTCTCTCCCACCACGCATACCACTGTAGCCATGACATAGATACTACTACTTCTTAATTTTCGATATGGCCGCACCATCACCACAACATATCAAATCTTTGTCCATCCATGATGCAAATTCCCTAACGGATATTTCCTGCAAGAGAGCAAAAAAAGGATTCCATGGCTAATCATAGGGAAAATGCTAAACACTTTACTATATATTATTTTTTCGGGGGGATCTAAGAAAGTTCGCGCGTTTAAGCGCATATGATGGTTGTGCGGTCAACAAAACTAATTGATCAACAACGAGATGTATAATGGTAAGTTCGTGGGTGAAATAAATATTGTACATACATACAGTATATTTTATGATTATTAAACTGTAATATCAATGATCAATCCTTAGGTAGAGGTATTAAATTCCTTCAAATAAAAAAAAAAGGTAGAAGTATTAAATAGTACTCGTATATTTAGTTTTTTTCAGGGAAAATTTATTAAATTAGGAATCGTTTCCTTGATTTTCACCTCAAAAGGTACAGCTTTAACGGGGTGACAGCAGAAAAAAAATTTCTCTTAAATTTGTCTAAGTTATTGAGATTTATTCCTTCTATTTTAAGGATTTTTCAATTAAGATAATTGTACAGTAATTAAGAAACTGTTAAATAGTATTGTCTTTTTTACAAAAAAAAATAGTCACATTTAAATAAATTGCCCATTATTTAAAATTTAAATAATGTATAATAGCGGAGGTATTCTTCTTCTACTCCAAAAATGAAATCCTTGCAATATATAAATAGTGTTTTAGTTTAATGAAGTGAATGCAGACGAAATAATTCAACCACTGAAAGCAACAGAAGAGCGATACTAGGAATCTCCAATTGTGTCAATTTTAAGCTTCCTCTTTTGTCTGGTACACAATCTGCACCGCAAGGTTTTTTTCTTTCCTCCCTCTGCATGTATAAATAATTTATCTCTTTTACGATCAGAAAAACACTTTATCTTTTATATTGGAATTTATATATTTTTTCTTCTTCAAATTATTAGTATTGCTACTTTTTGACAATATTTAAATTAAGAACAGACTCTTTAATGTTTTAAAAATTAAGGTATTAAAAGAACATTATATTTTATGACTTCTTACAATTAATTAATCTATTTTTTAAAAGATTAAATATTATTAACTTTGTTTTTTTTATTAAATAATCTCTTAAAAATATAAAACACATACAAATTTAACCATACTTTTAATATTTGAATTGTTATTTTGGCCATAATTTTTATAAAAAATACGCCGTGGTCCTATTAATGATTTTGCGTCATATCAGTTAAACTCATTGTTCATTTTGTGTCATATCAATCGGATATAAATTAAAAAAGAAGAAGAAAATTATATGCAGGATTCACCTCTCCATCATTCTTCGGCCAGCTTGTTGAACCTGACTTTTCAGCCCCACCTTTGCATATTTTATGGGTTGACTGAAAGAATTATAATCCAGTAAGGATTATTTAGATCGAAATACTTCTTACTTTGAAACGCTCCGTATTGTGTGGGGGGTTAAGTGTTAACAAAAATAAACGTATTAATTTGTAACCATCAATTTTAAAATAAAGGCAATTCAAACTAAACAGGGAAGCGGCTGTGTGAGAAGTGTTACATTAAAACGAAATAAATAAATAAATAAAACTAAACAACCATTATAAAAACACTTTAAATGCAATGCACTTGTATAAGTAAAAGCAAATTCAATTGTGCTAAAAAAAAATCATTCAAATTGGTAAATACGACACCATTCATCTTCCAAAAAAAAAATGCAATTATTCGGCATTTTTATGCAATATTTGATTTGTTGAAACTTTTTTTTGTGTGTTTATATACGAAATGGTAGTAGTAATATATTAATTCAAGACTTTTAAATAGCGAGCCATGCCAAAATATCAAACGAAGACAAAGTCCTCGAAAATGTAACTTAATTTGAAGGCAGTTAAAATCTTTGCCGAAATAAATGGTAATTACATCTTAATCTTAATTAGTAATTAGTTATCATTATAATTGAAACGGCTCAATAGATGAAAAGATATAAAATTTTTAGCGCTTAGTTAATTAAAACGGCTCAACAGATTAAAGATTGTAGAAAATTTAGAGCTTAAACAGTTTTTATTCTTCCTGACCGAAAATTGAACAACTCTTGTGCACTGAAAAAGTCCAATCCCGACAATTGATACACTCTTCTTCAGTTCCACCTTTTGATGTACACACTACATACAATACACACACACGCACTCGTTTTTTCTCTTTAGACCTTTTTCTTTGCGGCATGGCTCCAAAGATTTTCTGTTCGCCCCGCGTGCGCTGCGTAACGTTTTAAACATTTTATTTTTTTTGTTTCTTTCGAAAACATTAAGACCAAACCAAAACCAATTAATTAAAGTCAAGTCTCAATTTCACATTATAACATAAAAAGTCATAAACAAAACAACTCTTACTCTGCTGCTCCTCACCGCACCCAACCGGCCCGACCGCAATCAGCGCCCCTTCACCATTTCCTTATTTTCTTCAAACCAGAACGCAATTTATGAAAAATTAGAGGGACAAATATACATTACATTCTCAAGTCTCAACGTACGATCCTACTTATTAAGCAAAAAGATTACAAATATAACTAAAATTTAAACAAAACTTCGCTCACAAGTTCTCAACTCATCCCCCCGTTAGCTATTTGTAACGGAGCATCTAAAACATCTAAATAAATACGCAAATAAAACTATATATATATATATATATATATATATATATATATATATATATATATAGTATTTTAATTAAATAGAAACTAGGCATTTTTTTTTTTACCACCGGAAGCAAAAATCTGCCATGAATATTGGGCAAGCCGTGAAGTGGACGATTGACGATTAACGAATGACAGTTTAGTAAGTTTTAAGAGTGTTCAGAGCAGAACGAGAGGATCAGAAGCAAACAAAATGTCTTGGAAGAAATCGTCCACTTGGCACAAGGAGGATGGTGAAGGGCAGGCTCTGTCGAAATCTATGAGCGAGTCGGCCAGCATGATACTGCTTTCATCACTGAACCCTTCCTCCGAGGAAAACTGCACCGTTTCGCCCAACATCTGGGACTGATGAAGTAGATTCAGATTCTCCTCCTCTTGAAACAGAAGAGGAGGGTACTCTGGCGTTTCGAAATTGAACACGTCATCCCAGGCAGGCAAAGGCATGTTATCCAGCGCCAAAAACTCACCCGTTTCCTCGAACAAACTCGTTTCTGTCTCACCCTCGCATTCTCTCAACACTTGTTCTGCTTTCTGCTGAGACTCGGAATTTTCTTCGCTCGAGTTGCTTCGGAACTGGAGAACCGAAGTCGGAGAGGAGAGGTTGTGGTGGCAATGATCCTCGCTGGAGTCGTAGCCGGAGCCGGAGGCTTCTTCGGTGACCACAACCTTCATCTCGCAAACCTCCGCCGGAGTCTCCGCCGCCGCCGGCGGTGGAGACGGAGACGGAGAATCTCTTTTCGGCGGCGTTACGAAGTTTGTTAACGCGTCAGGGCCACGAAGACGAATAGCGGCATTGTCGTAAACCATAGCAGCTTCTTCGGCGGTGTCGTAGGTTCCCAACCAGAGACGCACTCTTCTCGCCGGATCCCGAATCTCCGCCGCCCATTTCCCCCACGGTCGCTGCCGGACGCCGCGGAACTTCTTCCCGGAGTGAAGCTTCGCCGGCCGGCGGCAAGCCTCACCGGCGGGCCTTTTCCGAACAACTTTTTCGGCGGCGGCGGTTTCTATTTCAATCTGGTTAACATAGCGCTTCATTCTTTGGCGAACGAAGGGGAAACCTTCCTCGTCGCTGGAGGAGTCGGTTGCGTCTGGATCAGTGTATGAAATCCGCACTATTCTGCGCTCTGTCGTCGAATTGGTTTGGGATGATTTTTTGGGGGAGATGAGTTTCTTGGTAACGGTGTGATGCACTGTGTGTTTGCATAGGATACTGTCTTCCATATTGCGTTTCTTATTCTAATGTGACGCGAAATGAACACAAATAGGGGCTTGGTTTGGGAATAAGAGGGAGAGAGGGAGAGAGAATCGTGAAGGGGAAGGTTAAACCTTTAGGATAGGCACTCCACGGGTTTTATGTTGGAGAAAGAAATCTTCCAAAAAGGTTAAAAGAAGGAGAAAGCAAGAAAGAAATATTAAAAACGGAAGGGAGTCGACATGGTCGGGACTGATGATAGGAATAAAGAGAAAATAACAACTTTTGACATCATGGGGTGTGTGAGAGAAAAAGAAAGAGAAAGGGAATTATTGAGATGATGGTGATTCCAATAGTGTTGAGAAGAGAAGGTAGTAGCTGTTTGTTGGGAGAGGAGACTTTCGTTGAAACTTCTGGTTGCGGCCTTGAATGGAAAGGATATCTCCCGATTCAAAGTGAAGGCAAAAAAAGTGCAGATTCTGCAGGCTCAAGGGTACTACCACGTTGAATCGGTAAAGAACAACAACCAAGAGTTCAGTTTCTGCTCATAAGTCCGTAACACTCATTTCCCTCTTTTATAGGATCCAACACCCCAAACCGGAAAGGATTACAATATCAGATTCTAGTTAATCAAATTTAATACTGTCAGTACTATACATACACTATTTTTTTTATTTTAATTTTTTTTCGTGTATCAAATATTCAAATTTAATTTTTCTTTTTTCTTAGGAGAAAAAAAAAACGGTACTCAAAGGGAGGTGAGAAGGTAAAAGAAAGAATACGGCTCGCCGCATCCATGCGATTGAAACACGTTGCACATATGGTTCCACATAAGCGATCGACACCAATGATACAAGATCTAACGGTGATGGGTGTGCTGAATAATCATATGCCACAGTGTGATGTGAATCACGTGAGGCCCAAGATACCCGGCTATTTAGCATTAATCGGTCAAATTGCTTTGACTAATCAACCGGGTTTTTTTTTTTCTTCTAATTCCACCTTTTCCCTTCGGCTATGCAAAATCAATAGGGAGGGTGTTTTCGGGTTTTGGCTCTGGCCAACGGAGGAGAACACTTCATTTTGTGCTGGCCAGACACTGGTGGTGGGTGAGTCATGTGTATGTGTGGGTCAATAACTTTTTTTTTTTTTTTTTTTTGTGGCAGTGACAAACTGTTGTTTTTTATATTATTATATTTAACTTTTTACAGCTAGAGGTAGAACTTAACGTGGCGGGCAACCTAGAATTTGCGGCCATTTACAATTCGACTCTGTACGTCTCTGGGTTTTTTCTGCTCAGTGTTACTTCGAGATAAGCCAAAGTCTACGCGCCATATAACCCCGTGATAACTACACTCTTTTCTTTACTGGAAAGTAGTCGATAAGGTCGACTAAAAAAATTCTACAACATTTTTTTGTTTTACTGCTGAGGAGGGTAGCACACTCCAAATTTAAGAAGCATTTGTCCTATTTCTTTTTTAGTTTTCTCTTCTTGTTTTAACGAAAGTTAGATCATATATAATTTTGACTGAACTCTAAACACTATATGTAGTCAAGCTAGATCTTTGAAAAAAGGTCTTTGATATATAAATAGGTCCTAGGTCATATATTTTTAATTTAGATCAGACTCAAGTTTAATAAAGGCTAATTCTTGAATTTTTTGCTCGTCCGAAAAAATAAAATAAAAGAATAACTCTTTTAGACACATGGCGCCTTACAAATACAATCCTCATTCCAAAGCTACAGTACTGAAGATGGCGGAGGTGATGGGCAATGTGAACATTCCACATAGCTAATAGAGGTTTTTTTTTAAAAAAAAAAGAAAAAATTCTGATATATTGGAGGGGGTGCAACCCTAACCATCATGTTTGGCTCAATGATTGGCCAATGGTCATGGTTTATTCTTTGCTTCCATATATGCACTTGTTTCCAGAGCAATAGAATTAACCTAAGCTTTCATAATTGAAACTAACATCTCGAAATTCAAAGGAAGTGGAATGGATGAGCCAAAGAAAATGGGAGAGCAAACGCTTTAAATGGGTGATACAAAAAGGAGACTTCATGTATTTATCTATGAAGAAAGACACAGGAAAACTATAGAAATCTAGCTATAAAAGTTAACTACACTCAACTCCAATTGAAAATAACAATTATGCAACAAATGGCCATAATTGAATGCAAACTATATCTAACTAACCACCTTAACCATAGGTGGGGATATCTTTGTTATAAAATCCCTTACAAGATGAGTTCAATCTTTTATGAAGACTTTTTTCAATGACCAACCTATGTGTGTCGTCGATTCAAAGTTGAGTTACAAATTTGACAATTTAATTTTGATAACATTGATTATAATGAAAAAAAAAAATTCATTTCATTTTTTTGCTTTGTTTTGTTATGTTATAAAAATATGTTACTATAACTCTCTAAATACTTATTTCTTTTAAAATTTACAACTTTAATAAATTTTTATACAAAATAAAATATTGATTATTATCGTATATGTATATTCTTGTGTGTTAAATTCCACACACTCTAGTATTTTAAAAATCATGGATGAAATAAATAGAATATAAATTACAAAAAATACTTAAAATAAATTAGGCACCTGATATTTGTACGTAGACTCTAACGTGACACAAAACGACATTTATATAATTGTTTTAATTAAGAGGTAAATATCAAACAATATTCATTTTTAAGATTGAAAAGATTTAGAAAAAAGAAAACTCATAACAATCTAGAATGCTATTTTAAATATTTCTATTTCTTTAGTAGAATTGTTGGTGGTTTCTTTAAGGATTATTAGATATAGTTTTTAGATAGAGACAAACCAATATATATTTGTTGTATTAATATCTCAAGTTTCCTTATTCTAAATAAGAAAGTTAAGTATTTGACTAACTAGGTTATATTTATAAGATATTTCAGTTAATTTTTTATTTTTTTTTATTAATTGAAAGTTTATTTGATTATTTGATAAATAATTTTTTTTAATGATTTTTAGTATTTTTTGAAACTCTTCTTGAAATAATATTTTTTAAAACACTAATTTTTTATATTTTTTTTCAATTTTTATTCTTAATATATTTATTCATATTCTTTGTTTTCTTTTTAAAAAATAAATCATAATTTAATTATTTTTTTATTATTTTATATTTTTCAACTATTGAACAATTAGTTTTTCAAAGTTGATTTTTCAATTTTCAGCTAGTTTTTGTCAAACATAGCCTAAAGCCTTCTATTTTTTTTTTAAACTTTTTTTCCTTCTAAGAATGTTGCTTTTAACAAAGACGAAACATTAATCTATTATCTAAAAGTGGTTCCAAAAGATTCACAAACATGTTACAAGAAATACTATTCAACCTCGATCTTGTGTTTTTCAGCATTTTACATATTTTTTATAATGGAATAAGAAAACTATGGAAAAATTTATATATTCTGTTTTTAAGAAAATAAAATCACAGTCATACTAATTAACGTGTTAAAACTTGTACTTATTTTACTAACATTATTGATTATATGGTGGCTATTTAGTAATTATATCCAAATAATTAACTACCTTATGACATGTTTTTTAGGGCGGTGAATAGAAGTACTGAAAATAGGATGGACAATTCACGAGACCTATATAATATATCTAAAGAAATATCTAAAATATAATATATATAAAAAAAAGAGTTTTTCGATCATTTTTTTTAGTACAAGTATCCCTTGAATCCTTATGCTAAAGTACATACTTACTATAATTCTCCTTAATATTCCTATAGATTGTTCTTAAAAAAATAATTCTAGAGACAGAGATTCTTGTTGAGTACTTTAGACTTTTTTATGTTACAAACAGTTGATAAAAAAAATTAATGCATGCAGGCTAGAACTTCGTGAGTTATCTGTTTGTTCACCAAAAATTGAGTGAGATCGGCTAAAACGATAAAGTGAATACTTGGAGTTAAAAATAATAAATTTCTTTAAAATTATAAAAAAAGTTTAACAAATGTTTGTGTATACCCTCATCTTATAAAACTATTAAAATTATAGAAATGTCAAATAGTCAAACCAAAAGATGTCATAAAAATAAGGAGTTTTTTTTAACATAAGCTTGTTGGTACATGATATGTGAATGTGATACTCTATTTAATCTTTAAATTACTTAAAGAAGGGAATATTGAGCGATTTTTAACTTTTAATAAGATAACTTTAAAATATTTTTTTTGTTTTTTTATTTTTTATTAAAATGTGTCTATAGAATAGATCAAGTTTACAATTTTCATAAAAATTTAAAACTATTTAATACTTCATTAAATAACTTTAATCTAATGTGTAATATAGTAAATATCGATAGTAAGATTACATAAGTATAAATGTTTGATTTATCTGAAATTCGATAGTTGATATAATATTAAAATATTTAACAGTTAAATCAATAAAAAAATTATACAAGAAGTAATTAATAGAGTTACTTCCAAAGTAATTTGATTCTTTTCCTTCTTAATCTCTTTCTGTGTGTGTATAATATGATAATAGTTCTCATTTTAAGAAAGTATGAATTATTCTATCAAAAAATGTAAGAATTACAAATATATGAGCCATACAACTATCTCAAAATTAAAAGTAAAATGTTAAAAATACTAAAAGCTTGGTTATATTTTGGAATTTGGATCCTCTCCCATTAAAAATAATTGGAGAGTTTCCAATTTGAGAAAAATACATCATTGGATTAAATGGATGGCTAAGATTTGTTTAGTTAAACTCACAGTTTTACTAAAGTCTCTCCAATGTGACTACTTCCCATGTCTCCCCCAGTGGGAAAGGATATTTGGACCGTTAGGTATTTATTTTTTTAGAATGATAGTCAAGATTTTTTTTTGTTGGTGTACTCCTTTATTCTTTCTCCCCACTTTAATTTCTCCTTTCATCTTTCTCTTTCTTACATCCGCAAGACCACAACCATGAACCATTGTCACATTATGCAATTGTTAGTGGTGAATTTGTTTTTTCTGGTGAATTTCTTTCTTCATTTCTTTCGATTCCAACTTCAGATTTGTATATGCATAAATCGAATGGTTTCAAGTCCCAAAATAGATCAAATTTCAAAAAACAAGATCTAAAACTTGGATGGTCACGCGTCGATTGACGACGACGAAGAAGTTGATGAGGGGAAGAGATCCAATTGTTTCGCCCAAACTAAGTTAGAACTCACAAAACCAACCATGGCACAACTAGATTTGCAAAAAAAAAAAAAAAAAATTGTGATAGATGCGCCACACACACGGGGTCGCACTTGCGATGACCATGGGAGGTTACAAGCACAAAGATTGACATATATAGTGCGGATGAGTGGTGCAAGACGGGGTGAAAGAAAGTTGACCGTTTGTGATGGTTGACATATTTTTGGTGGTTATTGAAACAATAATTATTGTGATTGAGTGTTGAGTCACAAAAAAAATAATTAGGTTTGAGTTAAGTGATAGAGTGAGTTTAATTGGTATTTCTATAATTTAATCACAACCGTACACTTGATTCAACGGTGAATTTAATTGAACAAATCTCAACCGTTTATTTGATTCAATGATATATCTTTTTCAAATTGAAAACTCTCCAATTATTTTTAATGGGAAAAAATGCAAATCCTATATTTTGCTGTTTATCTTAAGCCGAAATTAAGTTCAGGGCACATCTACAAAAATATAATAAAAGCCAAAGAAATTTTCGTCAATATTAATTAGTAATACTTTGTATAACTGATCAAGTGGCTTACTTGACGACGGTTGCTTTACTTTCTGTTTATGAGAAAAATCCAACAACAAGCGAACTAACTGCTAGTTTTTTTTGGTGACACTAACTGCTAGTTTAATATATACACAACTATATGAATGAGAGAATAAATACACCTTATGAAAGCAATTTTATGCTTGGAAGTTGGAATATACCAATTTAAGTATAGCCATATATGTATTTTGTCCTGTAAAATGAGACAACCATGGCTAAGCATTGAAGTTTTGACCTCAAATATTCTAGTTAATAACAACTTAAAATAAAAATATAAAACTAAACTTAGAAATTAGAACGTAAATTCATGGGCATAGCTAGACTCCAAGACCGGCTCCATGGAAAGGACACAACAGTACGTGCAAGGCTAACAGTGGATAAAACAAATTGGCCGACTGTTTGGTTTCATTTCAAGATAATAACCAAACCAAAATAAAAGAAGAAAAAAAACACAAAAAAATTGTACTTTGTAAAGTTTAGTGTTAATGCCTGTGACTGGCTGCTCATAGGCCAACTATGACATACGTCTTTATGTGTCAGGTAAGTACTAATTGGTGGTTATGCTTTCTCAATAACCATTAGACATCTTTTAAAAATAAAAATAAACGCAACAACATTTAATTTATTTTTGTTCAAACTTAAAAATAAAGGAACTGCCTTGCCGTTTTGGAATTGAAAGGCAGTTTTGGTTTTTGCGGCATCCGTTCTTGTTAGATGGATGTGCTACTCTAAGCTGAAAGGTATATTAATACTTTTTTTTGTTAATATTACTGGCGGTTTCAAACATATTAGGTGTAACCAAACTTAAATGCATTACAATAATCAGATTGAAATCCTTAAAGAAGATGCATTTTAATTTTAGTTAGTAAGTACAGTTCAGAGTATTAATTAAAAATTTAAGGGTTAATTTTTTTTACTGAAGGGTTAAAATTTTAATAACAGCATAATTTGTTTTATATGTGTATATGCACATAATTGCATTATTAATCGTTAATTTTTCAATTCAGTTTTACAATTTTTCACTTGATTTTTTAAGTAAATTCCTTAGAATGAAGAAGAAGAAAAATCTATAGATTGCATACATATTTGACTTAATTTGTTTTAAAATCAATCACATATTTTTATTAATTTTAATAAATAATAAATAAGATATTACTTTTTAAAAAAGTTAAACCAATCGTTTCCTGTCATGCATTAATTAATATTAAGCAAATTGTACGTGCATGTTGGTCTAGTGGGAAGTATGTAATTGTGTACCTCTGCAGGGGAAAAACTGAAGGGTACGTGGAACTAAAATTTTGGAATGCTGGTTTGTCACTTGATTGTGTGTATATGTAACCATATATTCATATTTATTAGTTCTTGGAATTACTCACATATATCATATTAAGTATTAATTAACACATAATGCATGCAGGAGTGACTCGTCGTACGGTTGTTTGTGCTGTAAATGAGTTTATTTCACGCGGTTCATTTGTCTAAAACAGGTGGAGCTTATTAAGACTGTAATGCCCTTTTAATACTTTTAGATAGTTTATATTGGTTTACTTATTAACTCATGTATACTATAATAATTCTGATTTGTAGGTACTATCATTTAATAAATCATAAAGGTCTACGTTGTTTTTACATTATGAGAAAAAAAATCATTTTCAGTTGAAAAATTACAAAATGATAATAAAAGCATTTATAAGGACATGAAAGTGACAACTTCATATAAACCAATTTGATGATTATATTTAGTCGATCTGTATCCGAATACACACACATTTCTAATTCTGTTATGTAAATTATAGTGGTAGAATAGGGACTTCGAATATTATTGATTTTATTCTGGACAAATAATACAAGCAAACAAAAATTGAGTAGTATAAGACAACAGACGTTATATATACTTGGCATCAAGGAATGGGATAAAGAGGTATCCAACACATCTTTGGTTTGGACAAGTGGACACATATGAGATTTTCCAAAATATAAAATGATGTTTGCTAATTTCCTATCTTGTAAGGCTCTTTCCAGTTTCAATAATACACGGAAACATATTACTTTTTATTATTTATTTACCTCATTTGATAAAAGGAAAATAAAAATACAAGAAAAAACATTTTAATTCTATTTATGGAATAAAAAAAATTTCAAAGTTGACCATCACCCTTTGGAGTTTTTGAGAATGACTTTTTACGCTCACATAAAATTAAGCCTAAACTTCACTCAAACAGTATATTGTGTTTGTGTAAGTTATTGAAAGATCCCATGATATAGGAGAGGTAACCCAATCCAAGCCACCAATACAACAAGTATATATGGATCATCAAAGACAAAATCAGTGTTGAGAGTGATTCTTGGAAAGTGGTCCTATTATCAGTCTCTTCCCCCATTGACATTGAGCCAAGTGAAACAAACCTTTAGGCCAAGGCAGACACACAGCCAAGAACACCGAATTCGACAAATTACTCGGTGGGTTGTGCCCAACTCTTTCATTTATATTAAAATTTAAACTTAAACTCAACATCTCTTATCACGTTCTAACTTTTACATTATTTTATTTACTTAGTAACAAGATATGGGTGTGAGTCAATGAACATAATATCCAAGATATTTTCTCTGATTTTTGGTGAAATTGATCAGACTTAATCTACCATGTATGAATTTAAGTAATTCGTTGTGTGTCCGTATGAGATTCGATGCCCTTGAATTGAGTGTGACCGGCACATCACGCTCCTTTGTGTTCAGTGAATTCAACGCTAGCTAATCTGATGCATGCAACTTGAATCTTCAGCTGCCACCCACTATCCTGCATCCATTTGCATGTCCATAGTTTTCACTGCTTCTTATTTTGTAACTGTTTTCTGGTTTTTTTTCTTCTTATATATCTATTTTTTTAGCCATACATATACATATTTTTTATTTAATACTCATTTAATTCTCTCGTGTTAGATCAGTCCATTTTAAGGTAAAATAATATTTTCAGTTTTAATTCCGTGGTCATGTTTAGAATTTTTTAGGTCTTAAACAAATTTTGTATTTAAAAATTTAATAATTAAGTGATTTAAACATCTCATTCAATAATAATTTATTTAATCAATATATTTGCAATATATGTTATCTCAAGTTGATTTTAAAAAATACTTTTTTATTTATTTCTAGAATGACAATAATTTCTACCATTATTAATAATATTATGTAAACATAACATGCATGTAAAAAAATAATTTTTAAATATAAATTAATATTTTTAATAAAATATTTTTTTTGGCTAGTACTTCTTTGATTATGTTTGCTTCATGAAATAATTAAAAATCAGTAATATCAAATTGACATTTACTAAAACTTTTAAGATTAATATAATATTTTTTTAATTTATTTTTTAAAAATTTCAACTCTTATGAACTAAGAGCTTGGAGGGATCTAAGACAATAGTCTTATTGGCCTTGTCATTGCCACGACTTTGCTCCATGCCCAAGTTGAAAATCAAATCTTAAATTTTGGTTAAGAAACTCAAGTATCAAACTTTTAGTTCATATATTTATTTTACCTATGTAATTTTTTAACTAAGATATATTTGTAGTTTCTATTTGATATCTAATTAATTTTATCCTAAAAACTCGACCCGTTTAAAAATAAAGTGATACTCAATTAATTTGAAGCAGATATATTGTTTATTTTTTCATTTTACATAAAAACTATATGCATTTTTCTCTGCTCAACGATGGTTGCATTCCATTTGGTCAAGTTATAAGCTTGGAATTATAAATTACATGGAAATAAAATTATAGATAGTTTAAGAATTGAATGATTTAATTAATTTTCATCATCAGTGCTTGTGTTATTTAGTTTCGATCGAATTAAGTTGGCATGGATTGCTTTACAATATACTATTATTTTATGTAAAATAATTGTATAATTTGTTTAAATTCTATATCATATAACTACTTTATATTTAAATTCATGATATATTAATTATAATAATTAATTAATTTCATCCATTATAAATACAAATATGATGTATACTGGAGTTTCTCATGTTACTGCAATAAATCCCAAACATAAACTAATGAATTATATAATCTGTTCTAAAAAGCTGGGCCAATTGCCGCATAATTTCAAGCTTTAATTAGTATCTTGTCGGTATTAAAATTTGTTTCTCTGTTTGAGATCGAACAACATAGCTCGTATTTCCATGGAAGAAAAAATTTAAGTAACGGTGGCAAGCCTTCTGGGTTGTGAAGCTTAAAATAATACAAATGGTAATAATATTATTACAGAATGGAATGATATTAAATATTATCTTCGCTAAGAACGCGTCCATAAGCTTCTCCCCGAAGCAAGAGATGTTGGTTTCATGTGTCATAATTTTGATCCATATCAGAAAGAAATCAAATAACAGAAAAATGAAAAGTAATTGCTTCCATTTTTTCCTACTTAAGACTGGATGAGAACATCACACTTGTTGCGATGATTCGTTTTCTTTACTCAGCAAGTTAATTTCTATCACGTGATTCTTCGCACGTTCACAAATATTTAAATAGGAGAACAATCAAATCAAGCTTTTTTTTTTTTGAAAAAAACATGACTTACAAAATTTTAAAAAAATCCCTTAATAGGAAGGAATTTTTTTGCTCTTGGAATATAAAGATGCTGCCTGGATGACATATTGCAATGAATATATTTGCTAAAAGTAAACCAAACCAAAAGAAAAGCAAAAAAGTAAAAGAGCTACATTATGAAGTTTTCTCTCAAAGATAAAAGAATCAGATTTGCCTTGGTAAGCTTTTTTCGGGTGAGGGAGGAGGTAGGGTTTAGGTTAACTTCCTTTTTCTTTCTGATATAAAGTTGTTCTCAAACTTCAAATTTGAGTAAAAGTGAAATAAATTTATAAATTTAATAAGATTTTTTTTCTTAAAATATTAATTGGAAGAGTTTTTAATTGTATTTTTTTATCAGCCAAAAGTTTATTTAATAAATAGTACGTACGGGAGGTACTCTAAACTCACAAAACAAAAAAGTTAGAAAAGGTTCAAACTCATTTACACACACGACTTTAAACATAAAAAAGGATTGTGAATCCATAGAGAACAAAAACTAACTTTAAAGATGATCAATAACCAAGCATGACCAAGATTTAATTTGTATAAGTTCCAACACTTACTCAGTATTCAACTGCTGTCCCTACAAAATAATCTCATTTCTATAAATCAAAATAAATTAAAAGTTAAAATATATATTTTTTTCTTTTAAAATTAATAAGATTCAAATTTTATATCTAAAAAAAATTTGGTCGTTTTCCTAGAAATATAATATGTTACTCTTATTTTTTTTTTCTCATAGCAAGGTTTCGGTTGTTGGCAAATTTACAATAATAATTTTTTTACATAGACCATTTATATAATTGATATAAATATAATATTTTTTTACATCGATTATACATATATAATTGATATTAAAAAAATTATACACATAGGTTTAACTATGTGAATCTTGCTCTTTTGCTCTAGTCCACTAAATAATGATATTATAAAATTATAAAAACAAAAAACGATAACTTTTTTTATAACAAAAGAATAAAAACATATGTGAGCAAAAACCGAATTAACACTAGTCAAGTCATCATCAAGACCTTCCTTAACTTTCTCCCTTTTACTAATAGACCCCCAATTAATGACTCTGCAAATGAGATCCACGATCAATCAATAGACGAAGTAGGCTCACATAATAACCGTAAATATTCAATCAAACCTGTGATGAGAATTTTCAGCCAAAGAACATGATTTTTTATATCTGAAATATCACCTGTCCACCACATTCTCTATCTCTCTCTTCCCTAATTGCCATGCAAATATGCAATGACAAGTTCAATGGTTTAACCGTTTCATTTGACAATTTCAAACAACCACACTTTTTCTCTCTCAAAAAGTATACTTTACGGTTTAAAGGAGTCTAAATTTCACCATTTGAGTTTAAAGACAAGAAAAAAATATAATTAATTGTTTTTCGAGGTAATTTTTTTTTTTTAAATTATATCTCTTTCATTTGCGATTAAAAACACAAATATGGACTAACATTTATTTCTCATAAGCTAACGTCCACTCCTCCAAAAGAGCGACTGGCTTATTTGAGTTTTGACTCCTATAATTAAATTTGATAGCCATCTTTTAATGCCGAATTGTGTTTATTAATAAAATATTCTAAATTATTTTCATCCTTTTGGAAAAATAATTTCGAGTTTCGAATCATGAGATATAATTTAAAACATTAGTTATATATGATCATTTTCAAATAAAATTTGGGGTTAATTTGAACTTCAGTGGGATCAATCCTATTCTTTCACAAAAAAAATTAAGTTGTAATGTTCTATCTTTAAAAGTACTGGAAGTAGATTCATGTCAACTTCCATCATTGTTTATTGATAGATCAAAACCTTATTACACTTGTTGATATGTTCTTTGACTAACTCAAGTTATTACTTCTCTTTTTACCAATGAGCATGAAGGTTTTTTATTCATACGATTAAGGATCTTATCTAGCTAGCTATCCTATGTTGATTGTTCCTATTTTCATCCCCATTATTCAAAGAAGCCTTTTGGTGATAACATTAATTATACTGGTGCTCATATATACATTCGATTTTATACAAATTCAATTCGTAGTAATTTTACCTGTTCATTTACCTTTATACATATAAACGGAATATTGTCAGAAATCAAACCCTTTCCAGTTCAATAACTTACATATATTTAAAAATTAATAAGACCAAACTTTACGAAAATTTTCCAAATATCTACTTTAACTTTTTACACATCTCGCATCAGATTATTCCCGCAAGCATCACGTAAACATTAATATTTGAGTAGATGCAACGTTGAAGCTTTAAATCAAAGGCAATATGCTTTGCATATGCAATTTGTATACAGAATTGGGGGGTACATAAAAGCAGATTGCTGGTTGCTTTATATGTTGGGTTTGTTTGAAGTTTTTTTTAATGTATTGACTGAGGATGAAAGATTAACTTATATTCAGGCAGATCGATCACGTGCCTCTCTATGGAATTTAAGTTACTTGAATAAAAATATCTTGTAAGCATTATTCCAAATTTACTAATGCAAAAAGAGACGTGTATGGGACGTGCGCATGAATGTGTCAAGACGAAGATACCAGTCTTTCAGTTGCACTTAGTCAATCTCACATAATTTATTACAACATCTGATGAAACACACAAAAAATCTTATACTTCTCAGTGTAATTTCCCTTTACTTTTTTCCATTCAAATTTTAATGTAGAAATATTTTTCTATTGTTAAAAATAAACAAAAATCGGTTCCTCTAAGGTTGTATTATTTTTATTTTGTCTCGTATAGTATAAAACACTATTATTTTTTTGTCTGATCTAGAAAAGATCGCGTCTGGTTTATCTTATCAAAGCATCCTTGATAGCATAATTCGTTCCCCCAAAAAAAATGCTGGAACGGCTTTGACATGCACGTATCATATATGTAAGTGATCTTAGGAAGATTTCATATGCTTAGAAAATATATTTAAAATTCAAGGTTTTTGGTTGGTATTAATTTCTAACATGCAGTGCATTGCATAGTAATACGGTTTGCATAATAATATCTTGTTTTAAATAAAGTTATGTGCACTGTAGAGATAAATGAGGGATGAAGTATGTATGGAGTGTGGTAAAGGCTGCAACTGCAAAATGAAAGTAGAGAAACATGGTCGCATGGGGTATTTGTCTCGAGACTAGAAGACACAGAAGGGGTGAACGTTGAACCGGTTGGCCCCACTGACAATTCACCGTTTATTACCGGCTATCGGCACCGTTTGTGAGTGATACCTGCACTCATAGTGAAAGTGGAGACTATGTGCTTGACATCTACTTGTCCAATCAATAACAATTAATTATTAGTATTTTGGCTCAGCATCATGATATTTGATATTTATGTGAACTATCTATCAGTTAATTTTATTAATAACTAATATTTTTTAAAGAATTATTTTTAATTATATTTTTTCATTCACATGAGTTAAAATTTAACATTTTACATAAAAAGATTGAGTCTAATATTAATATTATTCGGATGAATGATTTATTGATAATTAATTATTAGCTTAATGTAACAACCAAAATTCCAAGAAAGAGCATAAGGGAAATGGGTTGAAGGGATTAGGACTTTGTGTTGATTGGTTTGGAATTTGGAATCCCAATCTGCTCTGAAAAATAGGCAGAATGGCGAGGATTTGGTGGCAACACAAAATTTTCTGCATCAAAATGGGGGTGGTGGAAGGAACATGCTTTTGCTCTCACTAAACTTTATATTAATCCCATCATCATTCAATAATAGTAACGGATATGTTAGAAATTGGGTTTGGTTACAGATACTTAGAATATTGTGATGTTTATTTTGGTGAATTACAAGAGAAGGGAAAGAGGCAAAAGAAAGGAGAAAAATTAAATGAAAAAAGGGAAAGGACGTGGTAACAAAGAACAAAACGAAAGAAAGACAAAAGTGAACTCAGAGAATAAGGGGATTTGGTAGAGGATAAGCTCAAGTCCAAAAAACCTGTCCTGCAAAAGCATAACTTGCTCGTGCTTTCCTTCACGGTTTCTGGTTTTGTGTTTGAGAATTAATTGCCTAAATGAACCAAGCTTTATTCCCTTATAACAGCATATTGTATCATTAGTATGCCGTTTCCTATAAACTGCAAGACATGTGATTTTCCTTTTCTTGTCTCGGGGAAAAAAAGTTGGTTCCCACTTCAAACTTGTCACAATTCATTTAATTAGTCACTATTATTATTAGAATTTTTGAGTGGGCTGCATGAGAACCAACTTCATTCCTCATTTAATTGTTCGGGCCAATAATTTCAAGTGAAAAGCTATATAAAATCTAGATGATCATGTTATTAATGGAATAGATTACAGCTCTTAATAAATAATAATGACAAATTATATAATAATAGACGACAGTTCCAGCTAAGGAACTGCATGCATTGACTCAAAGTGATGACTTCAAATGACAAGTGAAATTCCACTGATGAGAGAAATTCAGGTAGCGAAAAATTCAACCGTGCATTGTGGGCTTGTCCTCACAAAGAGACAAGGCCACTAGCAGTTCATGGAACTGAGATTAGGTATTTGGGTTTTAGTTTTTTCTAATTAATCATCCGGCTTTTCAGGGGCCTTGCTCTCTCTCGAAACCCACCCGTGGGCACGACCCATTCGCAGAACAAAAATTAATCATATTATTAGAGAAAAAGGATTATATATATATTTTCAATGTAAAAATATTATTCTATTCTTTAATTATAATCTATCAGCTATATTATAATAAATTTGTTGACTTTATATTAATTATACTAAAAGATATATTAATTATGAATTGTGATTAAATAATAGAATAAAAATATTTTATTTTGTGAAAGTTTTAAACGGACCGTTTATAATTATTAATAAACTCATATTATTACTATTATTATAAAAGTAGAGTATCGAACAGATTCATGTTCATGTTGGACACGTATACTTGTGAATATAAAAATGAGATATTGAGTACCTTCACTCATTAAAGAAAATATAAAAGCATACACGACATGGGTCACGATGTCCCTAGATATTTATTAAACACCCAAATTGTTGATATAGTCGGAAAAGCTATGCTATGTCTTGGCTTTTTCTGAACAGCGGCATATATATAAAATAAAGCACACAAGGAAATTGGAGTTTGAATTCCCAAAGTATGTATACCATCGTTACATTGTTAAGATACTTATCATTTTTCACGAATAGCAAGGCGACATAATATATACGTATAAATTCAATACAATAATAACGTATATACATATTAATGCATAAGGATCGACTAATACTATAAATTCAATTATTTTGTTAGCTTAAATTTGTTACTTATTCGCTATTATACAAGAGAAAATATCATATACGTTTAAATATTAAAATAACCTCCAGTGTTTTAGCTACTCACACATGACATATAACACAATAACCCATACATATTCTTAATTAGGACTGCGATCTAAAATTTATATATATTTCAACAAATACATTTTTAAAAGTATATATTTGGATAAGTTAATTACTTTATTCAAAGCATCGCAACTTTTTTATGAATTTTTTTAAAAGTATATAAACTTATAATTCTATATAATCTTTTAAAGATGTTTTTTCAAGATTATAACTGTATCGGGACAAGATTAGATTTTGTTATTATTTTCCTTTATGGTGTTTAATTGTTATAAATTATAAATTTAACAAACTTTAACTCGAGGATAAGTGTTAGATATCTCCTAGTAGGTCTTTTATGGGTACTTAAGTTTTTTAAAATATTTTCATAGGATTTCATTATATATCATAAAATCGGTAAGTTATATACTTAAGGAAACAACCATAGTTGCTACTTCCTCATCATTTTATTTTCTTAAAGATATATTTAGTCAGAGTTTGTATTTTTAATTATTATGTATTATATCAGTACACACTACACACCATATTTATTCAAGCTAGTGGCCCGGCTTAATACAGACAAAGGGGGCTGATGATGAAACTATATTAATCAAGCCGAGAGACCTAGAATAAGGCAAACATGCCAGTAGATCAATCGTACGCCCACTTTTATACTCATATATCATTAATGATAAATGATTAATGAAATTATTTACCTTACATAACATGATAATATATTTATATTGATCTGATTTGTTTTGAACTATAATCTATAAAACTTGTTTTAGTTATAGTTTCACATTTCTACAGCTTCTGACTTAACTATGCATAAAGGCTCATTTTATACATTTTGTTTAAATATCAAGTCAGCTCAGTCAATGGGTAGAACACGACTAAGTTAGGTTAATATTTAAAAAATTAAGAAGCTAAATTATCTCTTTTTTTTTTTCACTAGGACAAAATTGTAACTGATGCGGCATCTGTGGTGCCATTACATAATATTATTTCTTTGCATTAAAAAAAAAAACTAATGGAGAAAAGTGTGTGGATGATACAGGCATAAATGATAGTTCATTTTTTTTGTAATATTTTTTTTAGCTGTAAGAATTAAAGACAATTATTTGAGATCCATGGATTTATTTGAGCTAATTTTTTTATTTCTTATAATATAGACTAATTCACAGTGGCAGAAAGCGAATCCAGTTTAGTTAAGTTTCATCAGCTAATTTAGTATATATTACACATCATTAAATAATAATATACAAAATTCGAAGATGCTTTGTGAAGACTGATTAACTGTTTAGAATTTACAACTTGTAGGTTGAAGCGAAACAAGAAACATAGTTTGGTTTGGTTATACTCTGCTGAATATGTCATCTTTGATTAACTGAAACTTTCTATCTACTACATGAAGAAAACAGCATAGAACCCATCCATGAGTGGTTAGAGGGGCAATTCCGGCTAATATGGCGGATGTCATTTGATGTCGCCGCCAGAATGTAGCTATCCTGTTTTTTTATACTTTAATTGTATATTAGATGGTATGTCCTTTATTAGGTTCTTAATTAGTCCTTTGGAAGTTGGGGCATCAACGGTTCCCTACTCACATAAAATAATGCTCATTGTCTCCCCAATCCTCCTTTCACCATGTAAATGACATGGCACGTTGCCTATTCTTAGTCAACAAATTTTGTTGAACAGAATTTATGGAGACAAGTTAAAACAAACAAAAGATAATCAAAGCATTTGAATAAATACCTGTATACATAGTATCTTTTTTTCAATATCTACTTTTTTATGAAAAAAAATATTTAAACAGTTTTTAGGTATTTTTCTAAAAATTATCTAATTGTCTTAAATTTTTTAGACATGTTTTTAGTTAACTAAGTTTATTTTGCTTTGGAGAGGAAGAGTTTTGTTGTATTGTACAGACAAGTAATATCAATATGGAGGAAAATGTATTTCCACACAAGATTTTAGTACAAATGCTATTGTAAATAATCAAATAAAATTGCTACACAAAGTTTTAACACAAAAATAAGTTTTAAAACATGTACTATGTACCACTTAATTGCTCAAAGAATTACATCTATGATATTTTACTTTAGCAACAGTGATATGAAAAACAAAATAAAAGAGGTATTTAATATTACACCAATGTTATTGCAGAACTTTATATATGTTGGCCGGTGGCTCAGTTTTCATCTACCTCCCCTGACATTGCCAGGCAATGCAGGTGAGGGAGTAATTGAACTGTTTGACAAATTTTTGGATTTTACATTGCCAAAAACTTCTCTCAGAATTCAAAATAACTTCACTATAGGACTAGGATCGAAAGTCGTTGTTGGTGTAACTAAACCCGTTTGGGATTGATTATTTTAAGGCAGTTGCTTCTTACACCTCCATGAATTGCTTCCTGCACTTATTTGAAGTCACTTGAATTACGTAAAAGGTTCAGTCCAGTTTAGCATGGGCCCTGACCCAAAAAAGCTCACTTGCTATTTACAACTTCGGTTTGCTAACTACACTCCATACCCCGTTTTACCTCTTGATTACCTTATAGCTTAACCGTGCCTTTTGTTTTTTATATTTTCGTTCATGTATGATTTCAATTTTCCTAATTTTAATTTTTTACATTTAACCTTTTTAGTATTTAAAATTTATGTTTATTTTCTCAAAATTTCATTTAATTATTAATAAAAATATGTTGTGTCATTAATTTATATACATTAATAAAAAGAAATGTATATCTAAAGTAACTCAATTTAGAAGATAAAGTAATTTTAACAGTCAATGAAAAATTAATAATTGATGTTATTTATATATACATAACAAATTATAAATATATTGAAATATCAACTATTAATTTTCTCTTCAACTATTGAAATTACTTGTTTTTTTTTAAGAGACAACCTTATAAATTTAAGCAACTGTTGTTATCATGTTAAAGATGCTTAAAGGTGGGTCTGCTTAAATTTGTCATTTTTTGGTACATATTATATTAGTCAATTAATTATTTTAATATTTATTTTACAATTTTTTTATTTTTCATAATTACATCCAGGAACAAAACAATGTTGAATTACCTTAATGTCTCCTTATAAATCTCACATCACCAAAGGCCTAAAACAATAGAGTTTGTTTCATATATTTTACCTGTAACTGTAAATTAAAAGCAATTATCGATCAATGTGGTTCACTATAATTATAATTAGAGCATAGAAATTAAACAAAACAAGAAACAAACAAATCAGGCATGAATTAATCCCAATGTTTCTAACTTAGTCTGCTACATAAAGGATGGCGCAGGGGCGAGTTGCGACGAAGTAACAAACAGCAAGAGCAGACTAGAACTAGCAGAGTTCCGGAGAAAAGGGGGAGGGAAGCTTATGACATAATATCATAAACATATTATAACAAGTGAATGAATAATGGGACGGAACTTGAAGGATACACTCCTTTTTTAATCGACTAATGTTAGTGAGGAATCTTTTTTTATCGACCAATGTTAGCTTTTGTTAGGGATAAAATTCAAAACCAGACCTCTACCTCAGTCCCTCATCCTTTCTCCTTTCTCCCTTTGCCCCCTATGTTAGTTGAAGAAAAATAATAGAAAAAATGCATTATTAAAAATTAGATATTTATTTGTAAAATCAGACGTACTTAAAGGTGCATTTTCCGAAAGTATAAAGTTGTTAATGAAAAACAATAATTCATTAAGGCTCAAGTTCATAAACGGGGAAAAAAATTAAACATGAAATAATGGCACTAATAGAACGGTTAAAAATTTGAGCATATTTGATTGGGGGCAACATTTCACTGTTCTAAATTAACATTTGCAGTACAAACAACAGGAGAAACGTTTTGCTCCATTAATCTTCAACTGGAGGGGCCTTATTAAAAACGACAAATATTCATACAAGGGCTGAGAGGCCTAAACACTGGGAGTAGAAAGGCTCTTCCTCACACATACCACAGGTCACTTAACCCATGGCATATTTCTGGGTCCAGCTTCTGGCAGTTGACTCGTACTTGTTTCTGTCTGTCTTGTACATGTGGGCTATTTCGGGGACCAAAGGATCATCAGGATTAGGGTCCGTCAACAGGGAACAAATCGAGAGCAACACCTAAACATGTAAAAGTCAAAGTAAACAATGCTTAGTTGCAATTTAACATTTTGTTCTGAAAAAGGAGTGTACTTAGACTGGTGATGGTTAAAACTCCAACTGCAAGAACTAAACAACTGCTTGAATGCTTGAAAGAATCCACTATCAAGCTACATATTGTGGTCCCCTTCCATGAGTTACTCAAAATTAACAATATATATATATATATATATATATATATATATATATATATATATATATATATTTTTATTTTTTTTTGAACTGCAAAATCAAAATTAACAATATAATTGCAAACTTCATGCAAAATCAGCCATTCAGAATTCATTTCGGAGAAATACAATGATTTTAAGTTTGTCTACTAACAATTAAAACGATTTTACACTGTCTTTCAATTCTGTGTTAATATATCATAAAAAAAAAAATTGACTACAATACTAACTATCTAAGAGGTCAAACATCTTTTATGAGGCAGAGACACATGATTACATAACTTCAAAAACTTATAGCCTTATACATTGTAAATCAAAATTGAATACAAGTATTAGAATCATGAGCCCAATAAAAATATTGTTGGCCATTAAAGCTGTGAAATTGTCACATCTAAGTTTAAGCGGTTTACATTGGAGGAATGATTAAAACATAGTTTCAGGAATAAGAGCTGATATGAGATAATCAAGAAACATACCTTTGAAATAGTTAGCGCAGGGCTCCACTGCTCCTTCAATATGTCAAGGCAAATGCTTCCATTGCTATTTATATTTGGGTGAAATACCTTTGTTCTGAATGCAACCTGAAAGGCATTTACAATCAATGAGTATACACAAGATCATCTGAAGGAGCTCCACAGTGTTCATCATGGCATACAATATAGATTTTTTTTATATACACAGAAGGCAGAATTCTCATTAAATCTTTCAACAATATAAATGCTGGAATTTGTACTGCCTTTGAAAATTGAGATTAAACATAAAAAATTAATTCTTGTTAGGAAATGAGTGTTTCAAAGAAGCAGCAGTCACTACTAAAAGGATCCCGTAGAACATAACACCTCCAAATAAGCCAAATAAGTGGGAAAAATGTATCATGACATTATTTTTTAAGAAATAATAACCGGTACAGAATTAAAGGAAATGTAGAAACATTACAGAAATAGACACCTCAATAAATACAAACCTTGGGTGGCTTGAAGGGATAATCTGGAGGGAAATGAATAGTGACTAGGAAAACACCTCCAGCATAAGGACTGTCTGGAGGACCCATAATTGTTGCTTGCCAGTGAAACATGTCTTCAGCAACAGGACCTGCAATGTTTTGGAAAAAAAAGAGACAAAATATGGGATAAGCACAAAGTCCTTCAACTTCTAAATGACAGCGCCACATAACTATACTGGACAAATTCCTTTGTCCTAATAAAAAAAATAAGCACAGAATAAAGCTACCGAGAACAGTTTTATCCAACTAGATTTATAACTTAAAGACTAGCAACACAACTAGGAAGCTACGAAATAATATACTTCTTCAAGATAAACCAATCCAAATACACATAAGAATTAAAACATTAATTGTCTCTCTAGCAAATAAAGATATAGGTCATACGAAAAACTTAAAAGAGATATTACGTAACTTAGCAGAGAAATAAGTTTCAATCACCCTCCAATCAGGTTACAGAATAGCATAAGCAGAGATCCAAAATGAGAAAGAAGAGTCATAATAGTGCAGAACATTAATGATCACACAGATTGTTGGATCACACTAAGACGGTAACAACTACATGTACAATTGCAACACTTATCAGTCCAAAACTGCAGTAATTCCAAATTCTTTATTGCAAATTTGATCATGAAGCGCACAAGCAAGGCAGCACATAACAGAGGCATGATCCAGGCAATAACATTATCATTTATCAAGCAACAAAAAATAAACCATATAAGCTTAAATAAAAAGGAAGAAAAGCACAGAAGTCCACAATAATTTGTTGAGAAATCCACATAGAACCACCCGATCATCATAAGTCCCTCATACAAGTACACAGATTTTAATTATTAACACAAAATCAGAACAATCGATTCACCTACAGCGTCACCAAGTCATGCTTAGATCATTGTTAACCTACACGGAACTATAGCATATGAAGGGCTAAAAAATTGTCCGAAAATTCCCAAAATATTACACACGATCATTCAGCGATAGAAATCAGGGATCGTATAAATCGTTGCATAAAAAAAATACCGGCGCTGCAAGAGGTAGGAGGATCCTTCTGGAGATCCTTGAGTTCCTTCAAGATCCGTTTCGATGCCATCGCGAAAACCTAACCAAAATCCAAAATCAGATCAGAACCTAAACACAACGCAACGAAACACAAAACAGTTGAATAGATCTCGGTTGATTGGTATGATTATTACCTTCTTCTTCTTCTTTTTTGTTTTGTATTATTGAGCGAGGGAGAAAGGTAAAAAAAAAAAAAAAAAAAGATTGGAAGAGTATGAGCGATTTGAGGGAAGGGAAAGAGCTTTTATAAATGTCTGGTGCTGCTGAGGAATCGATCCACTCTCCTTCCTTGCCTTGCTTCCTTCCCCTTTCCTTTTTACAATTCTAATTCCAATTCCTTCTTTCTCTTCTCCCTCGTCTAATTATTTATCTATCGTTCTATGGCTATTGCTATCATTATTGTTCCTCTTTTTTTTTCTTAATTTCTTAATTATTGTATTACTTTCCCAAAGAGAACGGTTGTGGGTCCTACTTTGGCGTTTTCTGTACGAAATCCATTCCTTTTTTCCTACCCGAGGTCAAAAAGTGGCACCCCAAAAGGAACGGTCTTTCCTTTTTTCCGCTTCTATTATTCCTTAATCAAAATATCAACTGCCTATGCCTAACCGTATTCTCTCGTCATAATGCTTTTTTAACAAATTCATAGTTTTATTAGTATCATTTAAAAATCTTTTTTTTTTATGTAAATATGCAATGAATTACTATCATTTTATAACATTTTATGGATTATATTTCTTAGTAACATGATGATGTCTTCTTCTTTAACTCATTTTAGAGATAACTAATTAAAATTATCATGTAGTATTCACTTATTTGGCACCTTATCTTTATCAATTTATGTTTTGGATCAACGATAAAAGATGCAATTTTATTTTTATCATATTCTTTTTTTATATTTTTAATAAATCAAAATTAGAGTAAGAAATCTACTTTACAATACTACGGACGGTACATAATTATTACTGTAAAACATTAAAAGTTTCTCGTGCGCGTGCATTAATGCATTATTGAATTTTATTGATAGATGCATATACCATACAAAGAGCTAAGGAATAAAATCATTAGGTAAAAAACAAAATACTACGCATTTAATATTATTTATAAATCTAAACATCATTTAATACTTTTTAACCCAAACTCATGAGTTCTAACTTATAAATAAAGCATGTGATTATTATAAAACTCTTAATATCATGTTTAATATTAAATTGATATTGTATTTAATTTATACGAATAAAAAATTAATACAATTTATACATGCATCGTTTTCTACTTTTTTTTTCTTTTCCATATAAATAAATATGAAGCATGTGTTCTTAATTTTCTACCTTATCCCTGTGTTGATTGTTATTCTAGCCTAGAAACTTTTATTTCAATTCAACTATTACAAATCAGTGGATTTTGATAGGAAGTAGAAATTGGTATTAGTATTTACAATTTTTACTTTGCTCAATGCTTTTACGGACAATTTTACTAATAAATGCATAATTTTATTAATAATGATTATTATGAAAAAATTTTAATTTTATTTTTTTAGCGGAAGGTGGCGGTCACAGATAGAAGACTTGGTAAATTTTTCTTACAAGGAGATGTGTGTTCTTACTTTTTTATTAAAAATTTATTTTAATTATTTTGTATAAAAGTATACAGGTAATTAAAAAAAAATCCACATAAGTGAGAGCACTAGAAGTAATGAGCTAGAGCCAGCTGGGTGGGGTCCACTTCACTAGACCAAGACCAACACACGGTTGAACGCGGGCGAGTTGGCTCATTGATCTCAACTCGTAACCACATCCCATCTTCTCAACCTTTCTTTTTTGGCAAACACGGTTGAGAATGTCGAGGCGGGTCCAAATCGACGATGCCAAAAACGACGACGTACCAGACGGTGATTCCTCTCCGGTTGAACCGGACAAGCTCCGTAAACGGGACCACATCAACGTCCCTTCTCACCCCTTCTTGATGAAGCTTTTGAACAAGCAAGGTTAATATATATGACTTTCTCTTAATTTTAATTTCGTGTCTTTCATCATTTAATTTAAGAATGTGGTTGCAATTCAATAATGCATTACAATTCTGAATGGTCTTTTTTCTTAAATGTATATATATTATTATAATTGATTAATGAAGAAAGCGAGCCCATAGAGCGGCGATTCGTGAAATTCTTAAATGTTTTTTGTTTTCAGGGGACCAGATTGTTCTATTTGCGGATAAAGTTTTGAAGTTCACGGGTTCAGGGAAGATGAAATGCCGCATTTTGTTGATTACGGATTTTGCGATTTACATTGTTGACCCTGAGACTGATTCGCTTAAGCGGAGGATAGCCCTCGCAGCGGTTGAGAAGATTTATCTCAGTGAACTAAGTGATAACTTTCTTGCAGTTATAATTCCGACAGAGTATGATTTACTTATAGCTAGCGCTAGGAAAAATGAAATCATCACTGCTTTTGTTGAAGCTTATGAACTCGACGTGGTTTCTTCCAATAGGTAATTGGAATTTACAACTATTGCTCTTACATTTCTTCACCCCTTATCATTATTTGTATGTGATTGCTTACATGATCTAGCCACAGGGCATGTTTAGGTCGTGCATTTCCACTTCCAAGTTTCAACACAAAAATGCTCAGACTGTGGAGCAAAAGTAAAATAAAATAGCGATGCCTTTCTGGTCTGGATTAAAGTAGTGTTTCCCTGAGGATTTCTACAAAATGTGTTTATAATTTTGTATATACATTGCTCACAAACAATTAAATTTTTTTGGCAATCCTTCATTTTGAAATTAAAGGGAAATGTTAACCTTTGTTGTGCTGGTATTTCGTCTTTGTCTATCTCCGGTATGTAGGATTATATCTGGTATGACTCTTGTAGCTGTATAAAATTATTGATTATGTATGAGAATTATGGTGCATTGCTAATGGGAATTCTAAGTAGTTTGTTATACCATTTAAAAGATATTCTTTGACTCCTATAAAATAAAGCATGCTCCTCATTAAACCATTTCTGAAGTTCTAATACTTGCAAGGTAGGTCCTGATGTGCATGAAAATGACACCTGGGTATACACACACTATATACCTGCATGGCAGATGTATGCAACACCACTGCATTCCCTAATCCCTTGACTCAAGGAATTATTATATAGTTAGAATTGTAATGACTTATGCCTTTTTGTAACATTTTCTGACCCCAAGTTTAAAATTGTTTATACAACTTTGATTAGTGTTTTCTGCGGTCTTCATAACAATTTTGCTGATTCGTATTGTTTTAACAGTTACCGTGAAACTTCCTCGACTTTAAATCTATCACTAAATACATGTTTTGCAATTCCTTTGTAGGTTTGAGTATAATGCAGCATCTGACTTGGTTAAGGAAATTGAATTTGAGGAAGTTGAAGGTATGTGGCTTAAATTTTTTTCCTTTAGTTTTTTTGAAGATGCAGTAGGTGCTTGGAAGGGGAATTATCATCTGTTGCCATTCCATGCTTTCTTATTTCTCTGCTTGGTACTACTTTTTGCTGTATATTTCTGAATCTTCTCTTATTTTCTATTTTAATTTATTTCAGGGGGTGTCAAAACAAGAATTTTGAGGAAGTGAACTTCTTTTACATTTTCGTGATAACATCTGTAAACTTGGTAGGAGGTACGTACAGGAAGTAATTGTTAAGCGATTGTGTAGGAAAGTTTCTTTTGGTATAGTGTTTCCTTTCCAAAGGTTAATTATGCTATTATTCTTTTATTAGAAATTTTAGAAGAACAGAAATATATACGTGATTTAAGTTGTCACTGAAACCAGATTCAGCTGGATGTATGAAATGGAATTAAATCAAACTTTTTTAGCTAACACGATATCATATGTAGTTTGTTTCCTGTCTTTAGTCTTTTACTCTTTAGGCGTTCGTTGCTAAACTTCACGACTTCCCCCAAAGTCCATTTACATTCAATACCTTCCCCATCTCCGTTTTGTGTGGACCTTGTTTTTATGATGGTATCACCAACCATGTTGATGTTTAATATACTTTAACTTGCTTCAGCACCCCAATATAAAGGCTGAGTCTCAATTTGCCTCATCTGATCTGAGTTGTTGCTAACTGGAATGATATCATTGAAGTTGTGAACGCAAATGGTGAAATTGCGTGTGCTAAGTCTTTACAGACGGAACAAAGCTATCAATTACATTGCAAATCGTTGAAAATGCTTTGCATTTCCTCCTTCAACAAATAGGTGGTTCTGTTGGTTTGGAATTTGTGATACATATGATGCTAGCACATATTTTATTATACTAATAAAAATTCCCTCTATTTCAGTTCTATAACGATAAACTTTTTGTGGCAGAGGCACATGAAAAAATTGGTAAAATTGTATGAAGGCTGAAAAAAGAAAACGTGCAGGTTTTAAGTATGCTAGTATATTTCTGATTTCTTCCTTTCAAATGTTTACACAAACTGCCCTGGTGAAATTACCATCGTATGCTTTATAGTGTGTTTGGATGGAGCAATTTAGTAAGGGAATTCATTTTTTCAAGGAATTTAAAAGGATTCATGATAAAATAGTTTGTTTGGATAAAGTATTTGAAAGGAGATTTAATAATTGATATTTTTATGAATAATTTTGATTGACTAAAACAGTGAGATTTCAAATTCTCTAAAAAAATATAGAATTTGAAATTCTATTTTCAGAGATTCTTACTCTAACTCACGTTCTGGCTTGCGACTCTTTCTCGCTTAACACTCACAATTACGGGTGACCAAAGTTTTTACGACCGACATCAACATAAGTTGTTTTTTACTGATGTTGATCGAGGTTTTTTCAGTTAGAATTTTTTTGTATGATGTCAACCAAAGCTACTTTTTGTCGATATCGACTAAGATTTTTTTTAGATGATGTTAGTTAGGGTTATTTTCTCACTGACGTCAGTTATGGGAAATTTTTGCTAACGTCAACCAAGGATTTTTTCGTCCGTTGTCATCTAGGTTTTTCCAATTGATGTTGACCAATGATTTCTTTTGTCGACGTTAGTTAGATTTTTTCTATTAACATCGATCATGACTAACTTTTGAGTAGGCACCTGCTAGGGTTTTTTAGTCGACGTCAGTTAGATTTTTCCAGCGAACATCAGCCAAAGTTACTTTTTAGCCAATATCGGCTAGGGTTATTTTTTAGCCGATGTTAGCTAGGTTGTTTTGGCTGATGTCAACTAGATTTTCTTAGCCGACGTCAGTTAGGATTTTTTTGTTGGGTTTTCTGGCTGACATTAGTTAGAGCTATTTCTTAACCACATTAGCTAGGTTTTTTGGTTGATGTTGGTTAGGGTTTTTTCTGCTAACACCAGTTAGGTATTTTTGATCGATATTGGACATGATTATTTTTAGTCGACATCAACTAGGTTCTTACAGTCAACATCCAGTAGAGTTATTTCGATCGACATCGGTTAGGGCTATTTTTTAGCCAATATCAGCCAAGGTTATTTTATAGCCAATGTTGGGTAGGGTTTTTGTCTAACATTGGTCAGGGCTATTTTTTAGCCAACTTCGATTAGGAATTTTTCAGCCAACGTTGACCAATGATGTTTTTCAGCCGACATCGGGTTGGCATCGATCAAGTTATTTGTTAACCGATATTGGATAGATTTTCTTGTCAACACCTGCTAGGATTTTTTAGACCGATGTTGGCTAAAAATAGTCTTGGTCAATGTCGTTTGAAAAGACCCTAATCAATGTCAGTCAAACAAACCCTAGCCGACGTTGGTAAAAAAACCTAGCCAACATCAATTGAAAAATAGACTCAACCAATGTTAGTCAAAAAATAGTCCCGGCTGATGTCAGCTGACAAATATTCCCAGCATACTTTGACAAAAAAAACCTCTATTTGATGTCGATCGAAAAATAGTCTTGGTTGATGTCGGTTTAAAAACATCATTGATTGTAGTGAGACAAAACAATCCTAGTTAAAATTATCAATATTTTGTATTTATATATTATTAAAAATTGAAAAATATTTTTTAATTAATATTTCAAAATTAGATTGTGTTTATTTTCTATAATGTTTAATATTAAAATTTCATCTATTTAAAATATAAAATTGAAATTTTGAATATGGAGGAAATTGAATTGCCCTATCCAAATAAAGAATTTAAAATGAAAAAAGTTTGAATGGATTTATCCAAACAAAGCATTAAAAAAATGAAGGAAATTAAAATCAAAGCAATTCAAATTCTAAGCATTTCAAATTCCCTGGAATTTTGAAATTCCTGATCCAAACACAAGGTTAATCTTTTATAGCATGTTTGGATTACTGTTATGCATATGCTGAATGTATTTTTGGTGAAGAATATTCTTTGTATCTTTTACTACATTACTCTAAACATACTTTTTGAAGCTTTCAGAGGGTAATGCAAATATGCTTTTAGACTCCTTTTGTATTGAGTTGATATTGATGGATTGATAAGTGCAACAATTCGTTTTAAGTAGTAAAGTTAAAACGAAAGTTTGAGTGTCAAATATGAAAGTTAAAACAGTAATTTAAATTGACATAGAATTAAATCAAACAACGAAAAATTAAACATGAATTTAAATTAATTAATTAATTAAAAACAGAAAAGTAAGGAAAAAACAATTATTATAGAAGTTAAATTTAAAAGATGAGAATATTGGAAACTTAACCTACCAGAGCTACCCTTTGATGTAATGTTAATAATTTTTCTCTATTTATAATTATTCAAATTTACACCTATATTTACTAGTATACTTTAACTTTGGTCTCCCGCATGAAAAAGTCTATTTTCTCTTCCAAATCCCTTTCCCTAGTAATAACTTTATTTAAATACTCTCTCTCAATTCTATTAGACAATAATGTTTCCCAACGCTATCCTTAAAACTTACCATGCAAATGAGTGATTAAGTCATAAACAATAATATTAAGTACAAGAAAAAATAATGCAAATGTAATATTAAATATATAGGAAGAGAAATTACATAAAGAGTAGTTGATTGACAAGTTTACAACAAAAGAAGTTTAGTCTCTGATTGTCATGAAAGTTTTACAATTGCAAAAGGAAAATATTTAGTAAAGAAAAACAAGACAAGAAAGGGAATGGATGGAAGGAATGACTCCCAATGACTTCCAACTATTCTCTTAGAATTTTTGTGTTTTTTTTTCTTCTTCTCTCCTTTTTTTATAGGTGTAGATTAGCTTAGTTAAGCGGGTTTCTTGTGCTAAGCTCGCTTTTACTGTACTACATTAACCTGTTTTCCTTAATTAGCATGTTTTTCTTAATTGTCCTTGCTTTCCATGATTATCTTGCTTTTTTGGGATTTTATTTTACTCACTAAGCATCATAAATTCATCAATTTTAATATTTTTAATGCAAAAATTTAAATGATGTTAATCTAACAATTATTTGCTCAAAAAGAAAGAATTATGAGAGAAAAATTATAAATTCCTATATAATTTAACCCCAAGATATATTTATAATTAGCAACTATCAGTTGAAACTACGTTCGTTTAAGGCAAAATTATGTAGCTGCTGTTTGACATGGGTAAGAATTCTTGCAACATACAATCAGATGTTAGTTGTCTCCTATGTCCTAATTTTTGTCCCGGTGGCAAAAAAATTAACCAAACGGGCTACTGCAGCCCCCAAAAGTCTGCATCCCTTTCCCCAAATATAGAGGAATTAATAAATTTTCCCTGTGTTTGTTATTATGGAAGTTTATACCGATCTGTGAGCGTTAAAATAAAACAAATCTGGCAGTTGGCTGCAATGTTATTTTTCTTATCCCTTTTAGCAATTTAGACAGAATGGCAGATATTGATTTTTCGAACCACTTATTAAAAATATTAAATTTACGGTTTAGTTTTGATTTATCAGATATTACAAATTGGTGAAATTTTAGCTTCGTGTTAAGGTGTAATAAGTTCTACCAGATAAATTCATAAAAACAATTCATGATTAAGAACTCCAAATATAAAGAAGAAAAAAAATAGGAAGTATGAGATGTTTTTTTTTTTAAAAAAAAAATATTGACTAGTGGACAAATCTTTCATTGACAGAATGACTAGTTTTAATCGATCAAAGTGGTCTGAGGGAATTACTGAACGTATTAGGTGTCCTATGTGCAGTTCATGACAACACTAGTCAAGGTAGTTTTAGACTATCATGTGTCTAAGTGTCTATACTCCGAGTCTCCGACTAATGTATATATAAAATGTATTTAAATTTTTCAATGTTTGAGAAAGAATGAATAGCAATACAATAATCACTTGCAAAGGGACCCAATTTGATACGCAATCAGCTAAATCTGGTAGCTTAACTACTCAGCACCAATTTGTTTTTACTAACTTCCAAGGACCATAAGTCCATTAGATTGGTTTCATTTCTCCTGTTATGAATATGATTGAATTGATTACATCTTAACAACTATTGAGCAGAACAAAAGAATCTCATTGTTGAACAGAGGTAGAAGGAATGTCAACTGCACGAGGGGTTGGTGTAGAAACTTCTGATCTAGACTCAGTGGATGGTGGATTTGGCGTATTTACTCGACGAATCTCCTCTATCATTCTCACCAAGTCAGGCATCTTTGGTCTCTGATCCGGTATTCTTGCAGCACAAGCCATCCCTATTTGTAGCATCACCACCATTTCTTCCTCTATGTTTGGATACCTCAACAATTCTACATCAAACACTTCTGCAGTCCACTCCTCTCTAACCACAGAATTCACCCATCTAACCAAGTGGACAACCTGCTCACCTTCTGTGCTGTTTATGGGGGATTTCCCAGTCAGAAGCTCAAGTAGCAGCACCCCAAAGCTGTACACATCCGATGCATGAGTTGCTTTGCGCGTGTCTGTTACTTCCGGTGCACGGTATCCAGTTGCTCTCATTGCTGGCATGGGTATTGGACTCATCAATGTTGCCAAGCCAATATCAGATATGCATCCATATCCTTGTGAGTTGAGGAAGATGTTTGAGGCTTTTATGTTTCCATGAACGAGTTTCCCTCCATGTTGAGCGTGGATGTGAGCAATGCCTCTGACTGCACCAATTGCAATTCTCAAGCGGCTATCCCAGTCTAAAGAACTTCTGCATTCCCCTCCTTTGCCTGCATAATGCGATAACATGCTCACATTAGCCATTTCCAGAAAATTATATATGTGAAGAAAGCCTCATAATTGAATCCAATTAATTTGTTAGCATAACTTATAAGGAAGATACATTAGGAAAACAAATGAATATTAGCCAAAATCAACACAGTGGCAGACTGAATTGCTTCCCTGACTTATGCACTGTTTGGACAAACTTCTTATAAGTGGAAAATAAGAAGGTAAAATGAATAGAGCTTCTACAAAAGTTAAGTGTATAAGTTGATTTTAACTTGTCAAGAAGTTTAATGCATTTTACATTCTTATTTTCTTCTCCCATAAATACTTATGGAGAAGCTTATCCAAACAAGGACTTAGTAGTATTCATGATTCATTAAGTTAATGCACAGTCAGTGACAAACTTTAATTTAAAACATCCCTAATGACATACTACTAGGTCCGAATTCTTCTACTGCTAGGTTAGGTTGACATGTGAGACAGAGACACTACATAGGAGGACAAAACAGTTAGTTGTAAGTTGCATTATATACCAAGTGGTTTAGACCTGGGCATGCTGAATAAAACAATTCCTATTATATGATTGCAGAAAACCACATTTCCAGTTTGTAACCCTGTTGTGAAAAATGAGAGAAGCTGAAGATAATTTAATTAGATAAGAGAAAAGGTTCAACATACCATGTAACATTGCACAAACACTGCCTTGTTGATAGTAATCATATACTATGAGTTTCTCCTCCTTTGAATAATAATATGCCCTCACTGCATCCACATTTTCGTGCTTAATTTTCCCCACCACCTCCATCAGCTGTTCAAAATCTCGTTTTCCAACTGTGACCTCCTTCAACCTCTTCACCGCCACAGTGGTTGCATCCTCTAGAGCAGCCTTATATGTCATGCCAAAGGTACCCTTTGCAAGAATTTCAGCAGAAGCTCTCAACAAATCCTCTAGATCAAATGCAAGATTGCAACCCTCAAAGAAGACAATTTTGTTGTTTTTGTCTTGACTTCCAGAAGATTCTGTTTTCAGAGTGGCTTGTTTTTTCTTTGATTTTACTGCTTGCGCATTTACACCAGCATTCTGATAGCAGCACAAAATCATGAAACCTGCAATCACCACAAATCCCAACACACAAGCACCAATGATGATACCCAACAGTGCAGGTTCACCGAGTCTTTTCGATTTCTTTGCTGGATAGGCAGCCGGTGGCTCCATAGGAAAAGCTGGAGGGAGAGCATCTGCTGATGTAAGATTGTTACCGGCAAAGGCCGAACTAGGAAATCTAAGAAGGGATTTAGGCACAGCCCCACTAAGGTTATTGTTGGCCAAATTCAGCTCCCGCAGGCTTGGAATATCGAGATCAGGAATCTGACCCGAAAGGGAGTTGTTGGCAAGGACTAATGAGGTGAGATGAGTCAGTTTTGAAATTGAAAAGGGGATGTTCTCATTGAAGGAATTGTTTGACAAATTGACAACACTAAGGTTATTCCAAACCGAAAAATCCAATGGTAATTGTCCAGAAATGTTGTTGGATTGGAGAAAGAGGCTGGTCAAGTTTTTCAGCTCAGAGAAACCATGAGGGAAAGGGCCACTTATACCATTTGATCTAAGACTAACAACCTCGAGTGCCGAGAGGCGACTCAGAGTGTTGGGAGGGATTGGACCACTCAACCCAGCTCCAGGCAATCGAAGTTCTATGACTCGGGACTTGTCGGAGTTGCAAATCACTCCTCTCCAGCTTTGGCAAACAGAAGAGTTCTCATCCCAGTTGACATGAGGAGAGTGACTCATGTTGTCAAGGAAATCAAGCAAAGCTTGTTTATCTTCCACTGGTTCAGCTCCAACACTAACCAACAACACTGCTTCCATCACCAAGGCAGCTGAAAAAATGAACAAGAGGGGCAGCTTCTTGTCCATTTTCGGCTCTAACAGAGAATATCAACAGTTCACCACAACTTGGACGTAAAGTAGTGCCTCCACTAAAGATATTGGTCACCTTTACAAGAAACCAAAGTGTTGAAATAACGAAGGATCAATTAGACAATTAATAAACAGGACTACAGGAGTGTTTTCCTTATATACGCAAACTTGAACCAAAGACAATTGTGTATGTGGCTTGTTTGTATGTACCGTGTGCATTTTACTAAGATTATGCTAAGTGTCTGTTGAGTCAAAATATGCAGCTCGTGTAATCGTGTTTGACATGGACATTAACCCTATTAACATTTTTTTCATTCGCCTACTCGATTGGTTTTCCTTAATGACTAGAACAAAAACGATGCAAACCTAAACTTGAAAGCTAAAAGTCAGTTTAATAGGCAGCCAATAATAAACTGCTGATGACCAAGACTTTTGACAGCAGACAAATACACCATTATATGGAACCAACCAGAAACATGAATAGCTGAAATATTTTTTATCTGTATAGTGTATAGTGTATACAGAAGAAAAGCATTAAAAAAATTAAAATTTTGGGGTTTATTCTTTCCTTGCATTTTGGAACTAATCCAAGTGAACACAGATAAAAAGCTAAAAGGCAGAGCACTTGCCAGTTGACACTTAGCATAAAGAGAAAAAAAAATGGAATACTTACAACTCACTTCTTGATCCCAAAATTGAGCAAACTAGTTAAAGATCCACAGACAGAGAGCATTGTACGAATCTTCAAGAACAAAGAAAGAGTGATGAATTTGGAGGGGTTAGCTAGAAAAGCATGCTGCAGTAGGTCCAGGACCATATCAGACACATGTCCATCTTGTTTCAGAAGCAGTTAGAGGAAGGAAATCTAAACTGTGGTCGTTGCAATGATGGTGTATTGGTAGTGATGGAAGATGAGCTGTATTTGCTTGCTAGAACAGCAGTGCCACATGCAATTGAAGTCTGAGAAACTCATTCGGTAATCATTTAGAAGCCTGATAACTGATAAGTTAGTATTATTTTATGCCGTACAATTAGGAGAGTGCATTTTAGAGTTATGAAAAAAGTGTTTGGTTGACCAAGATTTCATCTCTTAGATGCCATTTTTCTATCCACAAAATTTTAGACCCAACTCATTATCATTTAAATCAACTATTGGTGTAATGAAACAATTATGCAGTCTTATATATGTATTATTTTTAATTTTTTTATGCACACTTATATATGCATTGTTATATAATTTTTTTTTAAGCAAGCATTGTTATATATAATTCAGTCACTAACTTACACGTATAACCTTCCTATAGGCTAAAATAAAAGGAATCCCTGCTGGTTTAACGCATTTTACGTACGGATATTGCTTGAATCAATTATAGGTTTGTTTGTTGGAAAGAATGCAAATTGCAAAGGCAATCATAAAAAAAATGTTCTCACAGATTTTTGAAAAATTCTTACATTTTTGTTGGGGAAGGGATCTTCACTGTTCCTTTCTACCACTCACCTTTTCTCCCTTTTGTCGTTAAAATCTATATACTTAAAGAATCTTAAGATTAAGATTTTTCTACAATACGAGAGAGGTCATAAAAATTTCTCCCAACCACACTCTAAAATAGTAGTATATGATGGAGGGTCATTAGATTCTAACCGACCAAAAATAAAAAAAAAATATTAGTCAAAGAATTATCATGGCTGTATTTACCTTTGAATGAAATATTTATATTTATTTGACATTTATGCTAATTAAATCCTCATGGCTGTATACTATATATAAGTAAAGAAACATTTTAAATAAATTTCATTTATAATTGATTTTGTTACTAAATTGTAATGATATGAAATAAATTGAAGTAACAAAAAAAACTCTTCAAGGCAAGTGCTAAAATACTATATAAACTATAAAGTATTTATTGAAAACGAAATCAGTTATTTTACCGAAAACAGAAAATATATTTAATATTTGTTTCTTAAGTAATGCTTTGTTTTTTGGTAATATTTTTATGTTTATCCATTCCAGTACTTTTAAAAAAATATTGAAGGAGATATTAAATTTAATTAATATGTAAAAGTAATGTTTTATTTAGTAAGAGAACTAATAAAAAAATATTATAAGAAGAATTATAAATATTTTTTACTCATTATTTCTTTTCATTTATCATTTAAAATTAAAACATATAAATATATAATTTAATCAATATTCTTATTTATAAAAAAAATAATTTATGTTTTCTTAATATATTTTTTATTTCTATTTTTTATTATTATAAAAATATTTTTTACAGCATTGTTTTATCTTTATTTCTTGATAAGTATATGACATAATTAAAAATATACTAGTAATTATTGTTATTTTAAAATAACAAATAGGAAAAAAATGTTTCAAACAAATACACAAATCGAAGGGTGAGCCAAAGTAATTGAATGCATTATTTAATAGGATATATTAAATACTCTTTAATCAATTCTTTTTGTTAGCAGTGTGAAATATTTATCGCGGATGACTTGTATTCATTAAGAAACCTAGTTGACTACTTTTAAAGAGTCTCCTCTCTTAATTATATTATTTTTCAAATTACAAAACTCAATTTGAGACCTAATTATTGACAAAAAAAATTGGGACGCAATTAATTAATAGATTCAGTTCCACTTGAACGTATTGGTAACTTTTTAAGCAATGTGTTGTTTTATTGTTAGCAAAATAATTAATGTTATCAATTCCCAAAATTTCCTTTTGATTATATTATATTAAAATATATTTATTTCTAAATCTATGTATGATTTATAAAATACAATTAACAATATTTTGAAAATTTTTATTATTAATAGAAGTTTAAAAAAAATTAATCCTTATAAAATACAATTTGTTTTAAAATATATTTATTTCTAAATCTATATATCTGTGTGTGTTAACCAACAAAAATTATAACTATGTAATATTTTAATAATAACAATAATAAAAAAGAAGGGTGGGTAGGAGATGCTGTAGGTAATTGTATTAATCGATAGTGGGATGGCCTCCTTACAAGTCAAATAATTTGCATGCATTTATTGTAATTATAATATAATTGGTGACTCGTGGGTGGTGCTTAATTGGGGCCATGACAAATGCTGCCCTCCTTATTATAATTATAATTAAACAAAAAAAGGCAGTATAATTTATATATGCATGTATGCTCGCATAATAAAACACCGGGAATCAAATGAGCAAATAGATCATGACTTGACTAAAGGTTTTGAAAGGAAATTTATTGAGAGATTTGTGTAAGACTTTGTTAATTAACGATTAAAATGTAATCATATCAAGCCCTTCGAATCTTTCCTTTGAGAATTTGTATATACCACCATTGAACTCTAAATAAGAGAGGTTTTATTTAATTTTCTCTTTTTTTAAGGGCGTTTCTTGCTGCATCTTATAAATCTCAAATGTCACCTTCTTTCCATTCTAAAAAAATAATCCGAAACGTAATTCTATTGGAAATTTATAGAGTTGCAACTTACAAGAAGTTGCGACCTCTCTTTTTTGGTTGCAATAAAGGTACGGGCGGAAAACAAGAAGTCCAACAAGATGCTGAACAGGGCAAAAAATAAACTAGCCCAACAACAAACAATATCACTAGTCCACAAAATGGTGCAAGGTTTCCAAGCTGTATAACTTATGATATCTATATTCTTTTTTATCCACGAGTGTTAGTTTATTAATTGTAATTTTTTTGGATGATTCCAACTCATGACATATCTTATCCTTTTCACTTTCATAATCAAATCAATCTTATAACCCCTACTAAGATAGGCAATTTGACACGTCTTTTATTGTTTTGGGCACGTTTTGATAAATTTGTTCAAAAGCATTTATAAGAAAATAAAATTAACTTCCTCATAAGTTAAAAATTAACTTATGTATAAGCCAATATGCAGAAGCTCTGTGATATTAGGCTTTCTAAAAGATATGATTTTCAACTTATACGTAAAAATAGGTTAGGTCATACCATATTTTTTAGTAAATAAATTAATTTAAAGCTTTTATCGAAACCTATTTAGTTAAAAAAAAAGTCAAGATCCAAGTTATTTAGAAAGTCTTATAGACCTGGTACTAACATGCTAACTTATTTAAAAAAAAATATTATCATCCTATTAATACGAAATATTTATAGACTTTACAAATAAATATTTATTGTTAGTATTTATCATTATATTAAATTTGTTATAATTCACTAAATGTTACATTTATTTATCTTTTTAAATGTTAAGTATATTGATCTACATAAATCAAGTTAAATTTTATAATTTAGTTTATTGAAAAATAAATTTATATCTAATTTATAAGTCTTATTGCAAGAATATATATTATAACTTATCATCGTAAATATTATATTAAACTTAAAAAATATACTTATATCATATAAACAAGTTAGATTTAATTCCAGTAAAATTTAACATACATATTTTTCACATTTATCTTAATATTAAATTATCAAAAATAATTTTTTATTAATAAGCTTGTTGATCATACTAAATTTTTACATAGGTCAAGCTAAACCTTTAAAAATAAAATTTAATAGGAAAATATTATGTCATGTATTTTTAACAAGATAAGGTTTAGTTTAACTATTTTCACTTCTAATAATATAATTTGCTAACATAATTCAATTAAAAAGCAAATGGGTGTGTTCTAATTATATATTTAATTAGAAAATGCTAACAAGTATTTTAAGAATATTAGTTAAGAAAAATAATTTTTTGAAAAATAACTTCTTCTTTTTTTTTACTGTACTTCACATTAACTCACTTCATACGAGGTAAATCCTCTGGTCTGATGTAATAATGATTTGTCGCTTCATAATCATACATAAATCTTCTGCTTACCGAATCCCACCTGGTTATATACCAGTGGTTAAATATGCGCGAGATATCGCCGAAAGGAAACCCAACACAGACACAGAGATGCTAACAACCAAACCAAAAGTTATACTATAAAATAAAAAAAATCGAAAAACGAGAAAATACAAGAGAAGATAAAAAAAAAAGTTAGTGAGAGGAGAAAGAAGAAAAGATAAGAACGAAGTTACGCCGAAGCATAAACCCTAGTTCGAAAATATCGCGATAAATCGAAAAAGTTATTCAAATCTGCGATCTCCGTTTATCTCTCCGTCGGGATTGACCAATCTCTCACTCCCCGTAAGCTCCAAATTTCTCGCTATCTCATTCTTACCCTTTTTTATTTGTTTCGTCTTTTAATTAGTTTTAAATGCAATTGATTTTCTGTATCTATGAAATGAAATCTGTTTTCGCAAAATAGATTTAATTCACTGTGTGATTGGGAGGAAGATTTAATTCAATTTATATGTGGTTTCAAAATGAATAAAATGAATGATTATTTGAATCTGATGTGTTTTCTCTTTCTGGTTCCATCCAAGATTCTTGAGTTTTTGACTTCACTTAATGCTTTTACAAGCAAAGGAAGAGTTACAGTAAGTGATGGAACTCTTTGTCTCTTGAGAAAATTCACTAAACCACTTAAGTTTTTATTCAAGTGCATTGCTATAATAATTGAATTATCACTGTTGTGCTTGAATGATGTGGTTCATGTTAGTGTGTTGTGTTTCTGATGAGATTCTTACTCTATTTTCTGGTTTGATCTTTTCGTGTAGGTTTTCATATACTTATATTATCCGGTGGCTACGTTACTGCATCCTAAAGTAAGTTGAAGCTTATGTTCCGCTATATTTAAAATAAAACGGATGCTAATTGCATCATTAATGGACATAGCAGGATAGTATCACACCACAGTTGCACCTTTTTTGATACTCACAGGAAAATCCACAACACAGTGGGTGAAACGGCTGCAACAAGCCACAATGTGCTTCATAGTCCTCACACAATTAGTTCTTTATTCTCCCTCTTTATTTTGTAGATTTAGGAGGGTTAGATATATAGTAAAATGATAATGAGCTAGTAACAAGGGAGAGGTGGAATTTGGGAGGGAGAAGAGAAGAACAAGAGATGTACAATGTTTAAAATGAGTCACAAATCACAATGAAATATATTTGGTGCAAACATAAAATAAATTCACGCTGCAATGGCCATAATAAGCATTGCAACAACCACAATCACCGTGGCTGCCTATGAAGCACCGACACTGACATAGATACCGGACACGACACGGACACAGACACGTGGACACCTGTCAAACACATCAAACTCAACCTGGACACGGGCGTCGGTGTCGTGTCGGACACCGGACATGGCAAGGGACTGGGATGTCCGTGCTTCATAGGTGGCTGCAATTGCGGTGACATTTGCAACTGCAACCGCAATTTGAAACCATGAGACTTAGTATTAACTAATTATTGTTTATATCCTATAATCCTAATGACTTCATCACCTTCTACATTATTATTTTTCTTACCATATGAATGCCATTTTCTTTAGGGGGCCTTAGATATCAATTTTTATTTTGCAAATCCCTCATTTTTAATTTGAATATTTTGTTAACTTACTCTTGGTTACTCTGATGCAAATGTAATAAATTAATAGAACCAAAGAACAACTTATCATATAATGTGCTGACTTTTTTTTTTTTATTTGAACTATGGTAGTGGTTCGAGAAAAAGATGTCTGTTGGGAATATGCTGAGAAATTAGATGGAAACAAGGTAAGGTGTAAATTTTGCCAAAGAGTTCTGAATGGTGGCATAAGTAGGTTGAAGCATCATTTATCTCGATTCCCAAGTAAAGGGGTAAATCCTTGTAGCAAGGTCAGAGATGATGTTACAGATAGAGTAAGGGGTATAATAGCATCAAAGGAAGAGGTCAAAGAAACTTCTAGTGCGAAGAAGCAAAAAATAGCAGAAGTCAAGTCTCCCAGTAATCTTTCAGCAAGTAAAGCTCTTGTATCTTTGGATGCAGCATCCCCTGTCATGAAGATTTTCCCTACTGGCCATCCTATGACCCCTTCCTCTACAAATAACCAAGAGATTGCAGAGAGGAGTATTGCTCTATTCTTTTTTGAGAATAAGCTAGACTTCAGTGTTGCACGGTCTTCATCCTATCAGTTGATGATTGATGCCATTGCTAAGTGTGGTCCTGGATTTACTGGTCCATCAGCAGAAACCCTAAAAACAATATGGTTGGAAAGGATGAAATCAGAAGTGGGATTACAGACAAAAGATGTTGAGAAAGAGTGGGCCACCACAGGTTGCACCATTCTAGCAGACACATGGACAGATTATAAATCAAAGGCCATAATTAATTTCTTAGTCTCATCTCCATCCAGGACCTTTTTCCATAAATCTGTGGATGCCTCTGCGTACTTCAAGAACACCAAGTGGCTGGCTGATCTTTTTGATTCTGTAATTCAAGAGTTTGGCCCAGAAAATGTAGTACAAATTATTATGGACAGCAGTGTTAACTACACTGTTATTGCTAATCATATTGTGCAGAGCTATGGAACGATATTTGTATCTCCTTGCGCCTCTCAATGTTTAAACCTAATCTTGGAGGAATTCTCCAAGGTTGATTGGATTAGTAGATGTATTTTACAAGCACAAACCATATCAAAGTTAATATACAATAATGCTTCATTGCTCGATCTTACGAAGAAGTACACTGGAGGCCAAGAACTTATCAGGACTGGAATCACAAAGTCTGTATCCACCTTCCTGTCTTTACAGTCTATGTTGAAATTGAGAACAAGATTGAAGAATATGTTCCACAGCCATGAATATGCCTCAAACACCTCCTATGCAAATAAACCACAGAGTCTTTCCTGTATTACAATTGCTGAAGATGGTGATTTCTGGAGGACAGTGGAAGAGTGTGTGGCCATCTCTGAGCCTTTTTTGAAAGTATTGAGAGAAATATCAGAAGGGAAACCAACTGTAGGTTCCATATATGAGCTAATGACCAGGGCCAAAGAATCAATCAGGACATACTACATAATGGATGAGAATAAGTGTAAGAAATTCTTAGATATAGTCGATAAAAAGTGGAGAGACCAACTCCATTCACCTCTACATGCAGCTGCTGCCTTCTTGAACCCCAGTATCCAATACAATCCTGAAATAAAATTTATTTCTTCTATAAAAGAAGACTTCTTTAATGTTCTGGAGAAATTGCTTCCTGTACCAGATATGAGGCGTGACATCACCAATCAAATCTATACTTTTACGAAGGCACATGGCATGTTTGGCTGTAGCCTAGCAAAGGAGGCAAGGAATACAGTTGCACCTTGTAAGTTTTAAATAGTTTTCCTTGATACATTTTCTCTTAGAGAGCCAATTTTGTGATGAAGTTCATTTTAAGCTATATCTTTCAATCTAACATTAACTTTTGTAAATATTAGTGACTGACTTCAACATTGATTTTTAGGCAAAGAAAACCTTGTATTTTGGGAGTAAAATGTGCATCAAGCTACTGAGCCCAATTCTAGGATGAATGATGTTCCAGTTTGGAAAATGTAGTTTCGTTTTTTATTTTTTTGGTGAGGGGACTCGTGGAAGACTAGTAAATTAAATCATAAATGGAATGCATTTGAAACGAAGTTCATGTGAAACTAAATGAAGGCCTTTTTTAGTTCATTTCTGGTTAATAAGATTCTTTTTTGTTTCATTCACTGGACAACTAATTAGCAAATGAGTTCAGTTGCACTGAGAAACTTGGGTTCAGCTGATGTCAATCATGGGAACAACTTGCCTCATTTGGTTTAATTGTTATTTATGTGTTTTTTTTTTTCTTGGTAGGGAGGACCACATCAAATTGAAATGCATCTGTCACTATGCTTTGTGCTTTTGGTTAGTTTAGAGAACAACAGAACAAAAACATCACAACAAAATGTTTCTGATATGTCTATTTTTAGCAAATGCTGGACCATGCTTTGATTCTCAGGCATCATAACAATTGTATTACTGAAGCAGTGGCAGAGATGCTGATTATTTCAGTCTGTTGTTTACCTTGTACAATGGATTTTGAGCATGTTCTGATAAGAATGTGATTTTTGTTGTTTACTATTTGCTCTTTTCGACTATTTTATTTGCAGATCTGCTGGTGCCATTATACAGTAGGGTTAGTTATTCTGCAGACTCATTGCGTGCTTATTCGTTGCAGGGCTTTGGTGGGAGCAGTATGGTGACTCTGCTCCGGGGTTGCAACGAGTTGCCATTAGAATATTAAGTCAAGTTTGCAGCACTTTCTCATTTCACAGGCAGTGGAGTACCATTCGGCAAATTCACTCTGAGAAGCGGAACAAGATTGATAGAGAAACATTGAATGACCTTGTTTATATAAACTACAATCTCAAGTTAGCTAGGCAGATGAGTGCAAAGTCTTCAGAAGTTGATCTGCTTCAATTTGATGATATTGACATGACTTCTGAGTGGGTGGAGGAAAATGAAACTGCAAGTCCAACACAGTGGCTGGATCGTTTTGGTCCTGCCTTGGATGGCAATGATTTGAATACAAGACAGTTTGGTTCTTCTATATTTGGTGCAAATGACCCTATATTTGGATTGTAATTTTGTATTAATCATGTACAATAGCAAGTGTGCTTTCTAGTTCTAGGTCGTGTTCGGCCTTGATGAAGTAGCCAAGTAGGTCTTAGTTTTTTTTGTAGGAATGTATAAGTGATGTAAAGACAGGACTCTATTATTTGTCTCCCTTTCTCTACTCTCAGCCAACATGTGGGAGCATAGGATTGTTGATTAATGTGTTGTAAACTGTAATTTTGTTGTATTGGAATATAGAAATTCAACAGTTTTCACATTTGATTTTCGAGTTACAAGTTTAGCAGAAATTATCCGTTTCACATTGATAAGTTAAAAAAAATATGATATAAATCAATCTTATAAGTCATAACAAAGATGATTTAAACTCATAACTTTTTATTCTTTCCTTTATCATCAAATCAATCTTATAAGTCTCATCTGATATTAATTTTTGATATAAGATATGATGGATTGTATGATATCATAAACATAAATTATTTTCTCAATTTTATGATAAAATTTCTATTAGACTTAAATATGTTTTTGATTCTTAATAAATATTCAATATTTGAGTTTGTTTTCTAATAAATTTTTATTTTCCATTGAATATCTAATAAAGTAATATAATTTTTATCTTTAATATTTTGTTTTAGTCTCTAATAAATTAACAAATTTTGTATTTGTTTCTTATAAATTAACAAATTTTGTTTTAGCTCTAACTAATTACAAATGATAAAATTATAAGGAGTAAACAAATTTGTTGATTTATCAGGGACTAAAAAAAATATTAAGGACCAAAAATAAAATTATTATTTTATTAAAGATGTAATGCAGAAAAAAATTATTAAAAAAATATAAAAATTGAATATTTATTAGACATAAAAAATATATATTAAACCTTTTGATTATTTTAGTATTTTAGTTTATGAAAGATTTATGAGTTTAGACAGTTTTGTAAATATTTGAGGGTAAATAGTCATTTTTGTCCTTGAACATGTGATTCGCTAACAAATGTGTCCCTAAAAAATGAAAATACAAAATTTAATTCTCGAAAGTGTAAAAAGTGCAACAAATATATCCGACTGTTAACTTCTGTGTCCTTCACCGTAAAAAGTGTCCCCTTCACCATTAATAAAATAGCCTACATGACACAAATAGACGAAATTGTCATTGAAATGATTGTCAATGTGATCATCTTTAATTGTCAACATAAGGGCATATTTGTCGTATAATATTTTCTTAATTTTTCGTCTTCTCACTCGGCTGACAAATGTGTCCCTAAAAGATAAAAATACAAAATTTAGTTCCTGAAAGTGTAAGAAATGCAACAAATATATTCGGCTGTTAACTTCCGTTATTCATCGTTAATAAAATAACCTACGTGGCAGAGGGATGAATTTGTCACTGAAATGATTGTCAATGTGGTCATCTCTAATTGCCAACATAGAGACATATTTGTCATATAATATTTTTTTGACTTTTAGTTTTCTCACTTCACTTGACAAATATGTCTCTGAAAGATAAAAATACAAAATTTAGTCCCTTTGAGTGTAAAAAATGCGACAAATATACTGAGACGTTAACTTATGTCCGTTACCGTTAATAAAATAGTCAAGATTTGAAGTAGTGAAATATGAGATATATTTATCTTTTATTTATAGATTGTGACTAATTATTATAATTTGAAAAAAAAAATTAATGATTGGTAGACTGTTACAATGTTTATTTTGGTAAACTAATACAATGTTTATTTTCGATAATCTCTATTGTAACAAACAAATTATGGTTGATAATCAATATTATCGTTATTATTGTGTTTGTTTTAAATTATGTTTGCTAGTATATTTTTTAAGTGATTATTGTAATGTTATATTTGTAATGATAAAAAATGATGAAAATTTACTCTAAAATTATATTTTATCCTTGAATGAAACAAAATTTTGGGTATAACAAATTAATCTAATAGAAACATAATGATATTTAGGTTCAATAAAAAACAAATAATATTTTCTACCAGTAATAATAATTTATTGACATTTTAATTCAATGAAATACACTAACATTTAGGTCAAAAACAAATTATTAATATTTTCCTCCAATAAAACATATTGACATTTTTTGTTCAATAAAAAGTTATTAACTTTTACATCCAAATTCGTCCATTTATATTACGTAAATTATTTTATTAATGATGAACAAAAGTTAGGTCGAATATATTTATCGCATTTTTCATATTTTTAGAGGCTAAATTTTGTATTTACACGATTTTAGCTCTCAATAATTATTTTAGCACTCAATTCAACTTGATTAGTCAAAATTCAAATAAGCTACAATAATTATTTTTATTTTGAGTAAATGTTTTGTTTGACCAGTCAAAACTCAAAAGTCAGAACAACAAACGCGCAAAACTTAAAAGTTAAAACGCGTAGTTGTCATCCGAATCCGAAGTGGGAAGGCACACGCTTGTTTACGCAACGCAAGCGATTGTTAGTTGTATTCGATGGACTACGATTTCAGAAGCAGGTCGGGCCCACAACCTCCGATGTACCGTCCGCCACCGCCACCGTCACCGATGTACCGTCCATCACCGTATCAACAGAATCCTACTCCTTCTTGTAATTTCGAAACTGATTTTAGGGCTCTGTTTTCATTTGTTTTCCGTTTTTCTTGTAATTTATGGAATTGGAAGGAAAAATTAATTTTGTCGCTTTTTCCCGGTGGAGAAATTGATTTTTCCTACTGAATATGCAGCAGGACTTGGCGTTAGGGTTGGTATAAAGCCGGAATATAGGATCACACCGCCGGTATGTTTTGCTTTGCTCGATTCTCGTATTATTGGGAATAGTTCAACTCAAGTTCGATATAAACCTTATTTTAGCTCCAATTAGATTCAAACTCTATACGAGAAAATAGTTTATGCACTAACGGTGTAAAGCAATTTTACGTGGTCATTTAATCACAACGGTTGCGGTGAGTGAAAAAACTTTTACGATGCAGAGAATTGCGGTTAATGCGGCCACAATTTCGATCGCAATGCGGTTGCAGTGATTCAAAATATCTCTACGTTGTGGTAGCAATTGCGGCTGCGGACTGCAATTTAAAACCATACTTAAAGAAATAATAGGTGGCCAATGCCAAAACTGAAGCATCGTTAATGCAGATTTCCTATGGTTATTAGCCTACCATTTGCTTGATGGGCACTCTGTTTAATATCACAGTTTGTGTTAATTTTCATTTATGCATGTAGCTGACCTTGTCTAGTGAGATAAGGATTTGTTATTGTTGTATGAGCCTAATTTAACGTCAATAAATTGGTTGAATGCAATGAAGTGGGGCTTCACATGCTCTTGCTAAAGAACATGCACCAGAAAGAAGTTTATGGTTTACAGGAAAAAACCAGAGAGCTTATGTTGTGCAGGAAGTTTGTGGCTTATTCTTTTGTGTTTAGGTGGGGCAAGGGTAAAATAATAAGATTATAATAAAATAGAAAAAAGAAGCCGTTCCATCACATACCTCCTGATTTGGGGTAAGAAAAAAGGCTCAAAATAATGGAATAAGATGGAATGAGCTCCATTAGTTTCCATTCTATCCCATTCTTTATTTTTCAATCCAAGCAATGGACCTTACATCTATTCCATTTCATCTCTTTCCATCAATCTAAACATACATGGTTTACCACTCATGTTTGGGAATGTGAGAAGTGCTTAACTTTGTCATTTGCATCTGTTGTACCTCATTAATTCAATGGGGTTTATTCATATTAGTTTTAGCAGATTTTTTGCGTAAATTTCATTTTGAGGTTTTTCTTCTCCATGCCAAGTGTGTGAAAATACTAAAGCTTTGCACAATTGACTTGGGTCTGTTCCAATAGTTGAATATGGCTTTTTAATGTTTTGACAATTTTGCAGCCTCATTTATCATCACTTGCTGGAGATAATCCACGGAGCAACTTCCAATTTGATTTTGGATTGGAGAGAAAAATTTTAGCTGAAGCAGAGAAGGATAACCCAAATTGGAGCAAATTTGGATCAGAAAATATTCCAACTAAAGTTTCTGATTCATCAACAGCAAAGGTTTGTTCTTCATTTAGAGCGAGTTCCAATTTGTGCTATTGTAAACTAATAATTTTGTTTTTCCTGAATTTATTGTACAGAGGTTATATCTTACTATTTGTTAGTTCATGGTTATTTTGGTGCACTGTTTTTGTGTACATAGATAAATCAATTACTGTTTCCAACTCACTGTAAAATGAAACATTTTTGTTCAGGTTACTGCTTTGGATCCCATTGTGAGCAAATTTATGGCCATGGGGCTTAGCCGAGAGGCTGTTCTCATTGCCGTTGAAAATTATGGTGATAATCCAACCAAAGTATGTTATGATCCCTGTAACTCATTATTGACATGATGTTTCAGATAATAGAATTGCGGAAAAAGTATGATTATGTTTCTGAAAAATATTGTCATACATCCTTCTCTCTGTATTCTGTAATGACCATTCTGATTGAATAATGCTCTGAAACCCAAATGGTTCTTCCCTTGATGCTATAATTTCTCTCCAAATTATTAGTGTGACTTGTTTTGGTCATCAAGTTGATTGTTTTTCCAAGAATGATAGAAACTCATCAGTGTGATAAGATGGTTACCCTAAACATTGAATACAACTTTGCATGACTTCCGTGATTTGATTTTCTTCCTCTGGTCACTCATCCTTCTGTGTTGGTAAGGAGGGTAGCTTTGGTGTTCTGTGGAGTCTATAGTTCCTTTCATTTACTAGCGATAATGATCAATATGGGTTTGACATGTTATGCTTTAAGCCTAAATGGAAGAGTCTCTATCTATGTTTCTATTCAACTAGCCTAGTTGTTGGCTTCTTGTTTGCATTCTGTTAAAGCTTTTCCACCTCTCAACCTTGAAGGAAAGGCCTTAGCATGAGAGAATTTCAGTAGCTTTTCCCAGCTTGGATCTGAGTTCTAAGTTTTTCGCTTTGTCATTCCTATGATGACCAGGACTAAACTGCCCTAAAGGGGTGTCGTACTGAAAATTACATACACTGAATGGTTCTTTGTATTGTTTGTACTGTGACCACATTGGCTGCATGTTTATGGTGTTTAAAGTAATCATTGCATTTTATTTTCTATTGATTTCAATACCATCTGATGGGTTAATTTTTTCTTATTTAGACTATTGCTAAAATTCTTTGATTTTACAATTTGCATTGCCAGCAGCCACAGTTGTAGCCAGAAGATTTGTCACTCTTTACAGATTACATTGTTTTTCTGACTTGATGTATTCATTTGAAGGTTCATGAATTTGTCAATGGCTACACCCTTTTGCGTGAAATGGGATTTTCATCAAATAGCGTTGCTGAAGCCCTGGCTATGAATGACAATCATACGGACAAGGCACTAGCACAATTGCTCAATGGCTCGTCGTGAGACTCCTGAAGCAATATGTTGGGTGTATCGTTTATTGATTAAGGAATGTGTTAGTTCCTTTTGTATAAATGATAAATAATGGTCAAATATAGGTTGGAACATGGGCAATATGTTGTTGTCTTTTGTTTTACATACATATATGTTGAAGAGTCGTGGAATTGGTTTGAATGGATTGGTAGTTCTTTAGAGATAACAAATAGAATGTATGATTCCCCCTATGTTATGTTTGCTTTTGGCCAAGACCTTAACTTCCTAGCTATTCCGTTGGCTACTATAGAGCAATGGAAATGCGTTTTATTGCTAAACCAAAGTGGAAGAAGAATAGCTTGGGAAGGGCTATGGTGGTTTTTTATTTTTTTATCAACCAATTTTAGTAATTATTATGTTATCTTAGTGGTAAGACTCAAATCCAAGACCTCCTTATCACTCCAACTCTTATGCCTCTCCTCCCAATCACAAGATCACCTTATATCTCCCCACAGCTATGGTGGTTATAAATTAAATTTGGAATAATAAAGGTCTTTGAAAATTTTATTTTAAAAGAATAAAAATAGAACAAGGGAATGGTCAAACGCAATGCATAAAAATCCAGTGACAATGTGAACCTCTTGTTTTAGATGAATGAAAGTATATCGTTTGAACAATCAAAGAGTGCATTCGGGGTTTATTTTAGTTTCATTTTCATAGTAACTTAAGTTTATCTAACTTTTCAATTTCATTGATAAGAAACGGTGGAAGAAATAGAATAAATGATAAATCGTTGAATTGTAAAATTTGTGTCAATGATATAGAATCACACTGATTTATCCGTGTATTGCAAGATTCAAAGTTAACATACGAATCGTTGAATAGCTAAATTATATCAAACGATTCTGTCAAAACTATATATCAAATGATGAATTATATGATTCAAATTGCGAATTGTATGAATAAAACATAATTACGACTCAAATTTCCCTGCCTATTTCATATACAAAAACAAAAGTTCCCTTTACTGCAAGAGAGATTGTCGTTCCTATAAATATCACTAGTACATTTTTGGAAGTTCTTCTACTCAGGAGTCATCTTCCCCTACGCTCATGAAATGAAGGAAAGAAACAGAGTATGATAGAAACCAACTTATAGGTGGCCAGCTCTAGTAAAAAAAATAAAAATCCTTATAGGTGACAAGCTGAATTTTTTTATTTGCTGTACGACGTTGCATGCCTATAGTAATAGCTGCTAGTAAACCTTCAACCGCACACCTTGCCACCCGTGCTCATAAGCTAATGAAACTATATTGTTCGATGGACATCAAGTCTATAATCAGAAGCAACTTTTCAACAGACATCTCTATGAATCACTTCGCTTCCAGTAGATATTAAAAAATCTTAGGATGCAAACCTTCTAACAATTGATGACTCCTAAGAATTACGTTTGTCGTCTGCTCACAAGAATGCACTGGAATCAACTCAAACACCGGCACAGATTGCTCCTGAAAAACGTAATCATGTATATCACCTTAAGGTTGCAAAATAAAATTTGACGTATATGTCAACCATTATGCTAAGTAAATTCTGTATTATATACTTTAAGTCAGGCCATCTATTCGATGTCTATAAACTAATGTTGTGAATTTTAAACTAGCATGCATGCACATGCAACACACTCATGGAGAGAGGGAAACCTGTCGACCAAGATGAGCAACAAAACTTGGCCTCATCAACATGCTTCACATCAAGCCCAATAAACCAGGATCCAGCACTCACATCATCGTGGGCATAGGTACGAAGAATAGATCTGTCAAGTCAACAGATTTGAGATTGATGCATAAATGGCAACCAACAGTACAGGTGCAGCTAAGAGTGTATCTGACCTGTTTATTGATATAAATTTAGCCAAAGCTCGTGATATAACATACATTTCTCCCGATGCATGACGAAAGTATCTGTTGAACAGGAAATTTGATCACCATTTCAAGAGGAGATAAATAGATGACATGAAGAAAAATATTTATGATACTTAGTGCACATCAATGCATTCAGAGTTGTGCATCAAAATGCCTAGATACAAGAAATATTCAGCTCGCACATGATAGGGATACAGTCTAGCTATATTCCGCTGGGACTGGATATTTTAGCACTATAATGTATATTCATGTCATATAATGGCTTCTGCCATAAAGATTGTTTTATGAAGCAAAAGTAAAAAACACGTATTGCAGTTTTTCATATGGGATCAACAACTCAGCTGCCGAATACCATGCAAAAAACCTTTGTTTCACCAAAGATCCACTTGTAGCTATTCAAAATGGGTCAATACTGTGTCATACATGACTAATTTATTAGAGTTTGACATGCAGTAAAATTAATGCAGTTGTTCAGTCATATGAAATAATTGTTTGCTTGGCTTACGATTTTTTGTCACCAAATTTCCACCACTCTGGTTCATACCATTTATGGTTCCTGTCATATTTCACAGATACCAGTATGAGAATCATAAAATATTCTCTATAAAGCACATAAAATAAAAACATTTTAAACAACTTAAGGGGCTCACAGCTCAGAGAAAACTTCGCCTGATTTCATGCATCCCATGTAAACACGAGGTTTGTCCAAATGAGTAGCAAGTGTAGCTCCCAAGGCATCTGTGCAGGAAAAAACAAGTCGTGAGACATATATACATCTAAAAATGGGAAAAAATTTCTTTGGAATTTTATTAAATAGGGGGAAAAAGCACAGAATAAAATGTTATCATATAACCATAAAAAGGAAGATGCTTACTTTTCCTTCTTAGAAGATGAGAATATACAAGGATCAATTCCGGGTTAGGAGTTAGGAGACAGTATTCATTTATACAATTTTTTCCCTCCTAATATATGGCCCTTATTCTTGTTGGCGCTTTTATAGGATACTGGAACTTGGTAATTTTGTGGCTTAAGCACTTTGTTGGTGAGTAGTTTCCAGGCAGAGAGACTCTTTCAGCATGAAGATAGTGTTTAAAAAATTGTGATTTTAAGATAGCACAAAAAAGTTATTTCTTTTTTTTAGATCTTCTTTTAAGGATAGTGGTTGTAATTACAAAAAATCATCAGGTTCAATTTTATCCATAAAAATATAAAACCTGATTGCCAATCTTCTCTATTCTATCGCAGTGAGTCTTTTAAGCTAAAAAGTGTAGCTTTAAGAAAAAAAAGTGATAATTTAAGGGCTTCTCCTTTATCCTAAAAGCCCATCCAAACACTCTTAAGTAACTTCACTTTTAAGAAAATGTAGGGTTTAAGTTAAGTTCATGGAAACACTCTTAAGTAACTTCACTCTTAATGTAGGATTTAAGTTAAGTTCATGAAAAACCATTTTTTAATGATAAAAAAGCACTTTCACTTTTAAGAAAAGCCCATCCAGATGGTCTACTGTTACAGGATAAAAATAAATGGTAAAATTATCCACAACTCAATGAAAATGTTATTAAGCACCACCGTATGTTGACAACAGGAAACTCGAGGTCATATGATCATATTCCAATTTGTACCAACTAAATTTTCTAATGCATGGAATGCTTTAACAGAGGAGTTCAATTAAGAGATAAAAGGAATATTACAATAACAATGAAATATTAGATAAATTGCATTTTTAACAATTATCACCTCATCAGCAGTAAAAACAAACAAAAATTTATCACCTCATTCAGTCAAAGAAAAACTAACCAATATTTACATAGACATCATCATTGACTTTTGCATAAAACTCAGCATCCCATTTGTCTGCAGCATGAGCAAAGAACAATTTGACCTTCTTTGGGAATGCATCATTTGTTTCCACATGATTATCCTGTCACCATAACTTTTGAAGGTGAGCAATCAACCTTATACTCTTGAACCTTATTATCCACTCAAAAGAAGCCACAACATACAGAACATACTAACATAGTTATGAGCCCCAAGCATGTTAAGCAACTACAACCACAAATGAATTACTTTTAATCTCATATCTACCTGCTTATCTAGACTACCGTTTGAAAAAACCGTACAGAGTATAGCATGCATATAATATAAGAATTGATGTCAACTCAAGATTGGTGACAACTCAAATATAGATCCATACAGAAGAATAAAATATATGTGATTATAACCATTGTCCATTGGAAGCACACAAAAAAAATTAAAAAAAATGCTCATATGTAAAAAAATACAGAAGTTATTGAAACAGGTTTTTCTTAAACTGCTTGGTCTAACTTTACCAGCACAACTGATGAGTGGTGACAAATTGCTTGCAACAGAATTCTCAGTGGTGAAATTTTCCCCTATTCTATATTTTATGATTTTATCAACTTGCTTGATTCAATTTTTGCATGAGCCTTATTGAATCAAATCTATAAAAATAAACTCTGGAGGCTACATTTCAATTTTCAGAATGAGACGATTCACTAGGATTTTCATAGAAAAGCAAATGCCAAATGATATACCTAGAATGTCCTGTTAAATTTGCAGTTCTATAAGATAATAAGTTTCAAAGCACATGAAGATTGAAGAGATAAAAAAATCCTTAAATTAACTGAACATACGAGAATTAAGAAGTCATTAGTCAGCCTATTCTCATGATCAATGTCTTTATCTTGACTGTCTCCACGATTTTCACTGCAAAAGTGTATGTAATCTATAAGCAATGTTCCAATTGACAAACCCCAACCCCAACAAGTTTAAAAGTAGGAACTTGAACCTTCTACCAATAACAAATCGCACAATGATGCCCTTTCCTTCTTCAATTTTCTTCAAAGATGCACCTATAAAGATAGTAATGTAAAATTTAAACTTCAATCTTAGTGCAGGAAGCTGTAAACTAACTATTAAAGCAAGATACATTTGAAAACAGTTTTTCAATATAGCTAGAAATAATTTTCAGAATCAATGAAATAAATCATTACATGTGATATACTATAAAACATAATAGCATTATAGAGTTTTCTTATGAGTCAGGACTCATTATCAATACCAGATATTAAGGTAAGGGAATACTGACTCTTCTTTCTAGAGTGGAAATGAAGAGAAGAGCCTTCTCCTTAGAGGTAGAAAAATAAAAATTGAAAGCTCCTCTTGTTTCTTTATCTGTACCTTATGTCCTTAACTCATTATCAACAGGTGCTGTGCAGCAGAAGTATAGAGTTCAGGCTTCACATAAATTCTTTACATCAAATTTCATATTTACTGCTATTTTATTCATTTTGAAACCAACACATAGACAAATGTATACTCAAGACAAGTGGCACCAAGGAAGACAAAGCAAAGAATATATTTACCACTCCCCATCCATGCCTTGCGGATTGCATCTCTATTCTTCTGGCGGCCAAACTTTGTCAGTATACCTATCACGACCAACGGCCTTCTCGTCGAGTAAGTTCCATTAGTCTCTATCAAGGGATTTGAAACAAAGCCCTCTTGCCTAGCTCCAGCAAGTTCCGTCTCAAGGGCATCAAGCTTCTTATGTTGTTCCCTACAATCAATCACCATAATTTAATGTCACGGCCACGAAAGAAGTGAACAAACGTTCGAAATCCAAAGGAGATCATCAATAAAATCGAACGGCAATCAAAAACCTTTAGGAGCACATTTAAGGAGCACATTTAAGTATAATTTAATTCATACCTGCAGGCTATGATCTTCAATGTATCATCCACAGATATAGCAGATTGTCCCTGGAATGAAAATCTCGCAGTTAAGCTAGCTAGAACAAGAAGTAGAGACACGTGTCCATCTCCTAATAAATTGAATTATATAATACAGTATTCCACAATTGATCTACCACAAAGAGTGAATCCTAATTCCTTAATAATAAATAAATTAATTAATTAATAATAATACACACGCGATCAACCAGTTCTCAAATTCAGAAAATCGCCAGTGTCAGATCACATTAAATCATGAAAACGCATTAATTGAATCGCGAAAATTAAATCCGGTGCGAGTGATTCGTCCGTGCAGAAATTGCGATAACGACGAAATTGAAATTGAAATTGAAATTGCAGCGAAAGAATTTGAAGGATTGCAACAGATCAGAGAAGAAGAATGTGAGGAGTGAGTGGTGGTGAGTAACTGACCTGGCCGGTGATCCTATCAAGCTCTTTGATGAGATAAACGCGATTCTCTGCGTCCAGCCACAGCCTGAAGAGGAAGAAAGTTGAGAATGATTAAAATAAAGCGCAAGGGAAATTATTTAAGGAGGAGAAAGAGAAGAAGAACCTTCCAGCAACGTAGATAGAAGCGAAAGCAGCGAACATGGAGATGAGGAGCGCGGGAATGCGGGATCGATTATTGCCCATACTGGAGACTCTGTGACTCGATCCTCTGCTCTGCATTTTTTAATTCAATGCAATGCAATCCTATTAACGATGGATGCAAAGCAAAGGAAGAGAAAGAGAAGACACTTTGCTTGTGTGGTTGGTCAAGAAGGTCACCACTCATTCACTCTTTTTCACCTCTCTTAAATATGATAAAAATAATTTATTTTTTTTTGGGTAAAAAAACTAAAGTACCTATTTCTGAAGTAGAAAAGGAGATTTCAAATAATTATACTTAAAAAAGTACCAAACTATTAACTGAATGTAGAAGAAATATGTTAAAAATAATATGATTATTTATAATTTTTATGGTGAAATATGATTAAATATTGCAGTTTATTGAAATTATTTATTTAGAAATTTTCTATAAAGTATATTTCAATGTAATTTGTAAGCTTTTTTTTTTTTTATCTCTTTCAATGATAAAAATCGCCAACTTTTTTAGCAATGTAATTCTTGCTAATAAAATATATAATTAACTGTGTAGGAAAAAATAAAGATAATGCTATTAATTATTTTTGTGAATTTTATTTCAGCTTTGATATATTTTTAATAATTTTCTAATTATGCCAAAAAAATATTATTTTATCTTGTTGTTTTAGGATTTTTTAATTATTTGAAATCTCCTTTTCTACTTCAGAAATAGGTACTTTAGTTTGATTATTGTTTGGATTGGATATTGATCTTATTTCAATTTAGGAAAGTGTTGGTTTAGTTTATTTATTATTTGGATTGGCCTACATGGGGAATTTTTCACCCAAATGATATACATTAATAATTATTTCATGCATGATATAATTTATTGTTCATAAGTGAAAAATTGATTTCCCGTAAATCAAGTTTTTATCCCGATATTTTTTTTTTCATTTTTATGTTAAGAAATTAGTTCATAGGGAGGAAATCAATTTCTTAACGTGTTATATATATTTTTTTGGAATCAACCTTACTAGGGTGAATAATTATGTGTTTTGTTTTTTTAATCCTTTTGTATTTTTTTGTTACAATTTTTTTTAAAAAAATTGAGTTTTTTTATTTAAATATTTTTAGTTTACTAATTTACATATATTAAAAAAAATATATAATTTATCAACACTTATGTCAACTTGAATTTAAAAATACATATTTAAATTAATTAATAGATCAAATTAAACTTTTAAATAGATTAAATCAAAATTATTTTTTTTTATCACGGATTATAGATGAAGCTCAATTCTTACATTGTTTCCTAATTATTAACATATTTTTTTTACATGTTTGTTTTGTTATCATATCATAAATCCGATAAAAGTTATATTTTTTATAATTATTTTTTCTCTCCCTAGATGTCTTAATAACATTGTGAATGTTTATCAAATATTTTTTACTATGAAATGATATTACTTATGATACTTATACATATTAAATGTTTTGAATTACTAAGAAGAGAGTAACATTAAATAAAATTTTAAAGCTCACTTTTTAAATTACAAAAAAAAATAAGTTAATAATAAAAATAATTTTATCTTACTTTCAAAATTTTAATTTAATAAAAAAAATCAGCTTATTAAAATTAAGTGGAAAAAATATAAATGATAATAAAAAGAAAAAGAGTATGTAGCAAACAATCAAAAGAAGATTAAAAATATAACAACAAGTTAAATTTTAGATAAACAAAAACAAAAAAACTCAATAAATAAACATAAAAAAGTTCATTTTTAAATAAAAAACTAAATAAAAACAATTTAAAAAAACAAAAACAAAAAATGTCAAATAAATAAATACAAAAAAAATGAAGAAAAAAAACACATTCTCAATTGTGCTTAAAAAAAGGTATTATTACAACATCGATTCCCCCAAAAATTGATGGACTAAGGCTGGTTCAAAAAAATAAAGGTTAAATTACTCATTTAATTCTTATAGTTTCATTTCATGATTCTTACTTTTTTAGTCTTTATAGTTTGAAAGTGGTCTTTTTATTTCTCATGATTTATATTTTAATTCTCTTTTAATCCTTGTAATTTTTAAAGTGGTCTTTTTAATTCCTATAGTTTCACGATTCTTACTTTTTAGTCTTTATAGTTTCAAATTATATGAACTAAAAGAGAATTAAAATGTAAACTATAGGGATTAAAAAGAACACTTTTAAACTACAGGAACAAAAAGAGAATTAAAATATAAACGGTAGGAATTAAAAAAATTACTTTCAAACTATAAGGACTAAAAATATAAAAATTATGAAACTATAAAGATCAAATGAATAATTTAACCAAAAATAAAATATAACATGGAAAGAAATAGGTCCCATAAAAATGAAAAAAATTAATCTAGAGGCGAGAAATCAATTTCTCACCTATCAACAATTAATTATATTATGCATGTAAATTGTTGGTTTGTATCATTTGGATAAATTTTTATTTTATTTGTATTATTTGAATTAAAAATTCACTATTTGGTTTTTAGATTGAGCTGGTTGCTTTTTAGGTATGTATTTTTTTTATAAGTATCTTTTATTAGAGATAATGATGTTTGACTTGGGTAAAATTGTTATATAAGAAAATTCTTCCTTTAAGTGTTTAACTTAATTACATATTTAAATTCAAATTTAAAATCGCCTATTAAGCTAAAACAATCCCAATAGTTAATTCACTTGCTTGGGGTGGTTTAGATTTACTTAGTTGCTTTGTTTAATGTATTATTTATTATTGTATGTACTTTATATGAAATCCACCGAATAAGAATGGAAACATATTAAATATGAAATTAAATTCGTATATGACATTTAAATACTATTAAAAATTATGTCATTAATACATAAAAGAAGAACATGATATTAATATTTTGACAAGTATGTCATACCTTAAAAAGAACTTTCAAAATATATTTAGTTTTTTTTTCTTGTTTCAAAAAAATCATTCAAAAATTTTTAATTCTTAAAATAAACAAATAGGCCCTTGGGAAATTTCTTGTTGTTTGTTTTAACTCTTATTTTTTTATATTTTTAAAAGGATATTTAAATGAAAAATTATAAGCAAGAGGGGAAGGAAAGGCTTTAAGTAAAGGGTAAATCATAACCTAAAGAGTCCTTTTTGTAGAGAACAAATAGTAGGAAAATGGAGAGGAGTGAGGGAAGATGCGGAATGAAGGGTGTTTGGTATGATGGGAAGAGATAAATAAAAAAGATGTGGATTTCATATGTTTATAATTTTTCATTCGAGTGAAAATTCAATAGTAACAGTACATCTGAGAGACTTTGTTGGTGATTTAATTTATTTTTATTAGTTAAAAATCTCTACAAATTGTTTAATTAAATGCATTTGACAAATGACAAGTATAACAATTTTATTACAATTTAAAATTGACAAAAACACATAATTTTATTTGATTGAAGGCTAGGTAAGCTATTGCATCATAATATACCACCTATGTAGGATCTCAATTAGGTTGGCATCGGATATTATATTGGTTACATGAAGATCAGTCTAAAAATAAAACAACTAAAATTTAAATTTTAGGTCTATAAAAAAATACTATTAGTTTTATAAAATAAAAAGTCTCATCATAAAAAATTCATGTATGTTGACAAAAAGCCTACTAAATCTCTATCACATTTAAAGTAAAATATTTTGGTTAAATTTTACTTTAATCTCATTGGGCATTGGATACTTGGGTCACATACAAAGCACGCACTAATTTTAAAATACATGCTATGCTCAATAGTGGCCCTGACAGGAGTTGAAACCTGGGAAAGTCTAAAAGCATCGCATAAGCAGTAGCCAATAAACTACATGAATCAACATATAATAATTAATGGATTGTTACCTTCAACAATTAATTATATTGTAATTTTTTTATATTCTTTTTCCTATTTCTCTCTTTCTTGCTATATAGCAATACACCCGAGACAAAGTTTTTTTTTGGAGGGGGGGTATAGAAACAAAGAAAGAAAAAGAGAAACTTCATCCCTCTCAGAAAATTAAAGCCACACTTGCAGCATCAACAGTTAGCTGCAAACCAACTTCAGGGGGAGGGTTATCAAAAAACATAAGCTGTAAATTCATAAGCATCTTTCTTGGCTAAGGCATCGTCACATTAATTAGTTGCCCTCTCTATGAGTGTGCTTGATTTGGACATTCCACTGATACTGAAAGCTGCATACTGATGGCAGCAATCAACATGACCATAGATTAGCTCAATATGTTTAACTTCAGGGTGAGTGTCTTTTCATTGTTATGATAATATATACAGATTTAACTATTGAATTAATAAAAATAGGTAACAAGTTATCATTAAAAATACCATTTTTCCAAATTTAGTTGATATTTGGTTCATGTGATTATATTCCAATTATAAGAAATTACTCATATGAGAACACTTCATTATCGTAAAAAATGACAATAGTAAATATTATAGACCATTAAATCTTATTTAAATAGTTAAAATCTAAAAATAAAAACACATATTTTTAATAATCTTGCGATCACTAACTTTTTATTTATTTAGATAATCTATATATAACTGCACATGCTAAATTTATAGTTATCAAATTAATTACTAAATAAAAATTATAGTTTATTTTTATGTATTATTATAGTGTAAAAAAAATTATACTATCACTCAATTAAAAATCATCATCAATATAATTTTTAAAATGTTATTATAAAATTCAATAATCTTATTATATATAATAGTCATTCAATGATCGACGGCATAAAAATATTTACATTGTTAATATATTAATTTAAATTAAATTCTAAAAATTAGTCACATTATATAAAACAAAGTTCTGGAAGTCACTGATCCAGTCAGTTTCTAACTGATGCCAACTAAAATCTCACATTTGTTTTCAATTATTTCCTCTTTCAAGCACTAGCCATTATTATAATGCCAGATTCATCTTGATTTGATGACTTGTGTTTAACTATTTACTAATTAAGCATGCTTTTTTTTTTTTACATCTCTAACTGCTCCCATATCTTGCTGTCAATGAATTATAAAATAATACAGATCTAGACAAATTTTGGTTGAGTTTTGTGTTAAACTTTTGACTTTGCGGTTCCGAATAAGGATAGTGCATGAATATACGTCTCGTACGGGGGAAGGAACACGACATGTTTTTTTTTTTTTTTTCAGATTGAAAGTGCTCGTCATTTTGCATTTCTAGAAGCCGGGTAAGTAAAATACCTCCATTTTTTCCCATGTAAAGTCCGATTCTAAAAGCCAGTCTAATATATGGTTGTGAAACTAATACTCTTTGAAAATTAACTGCTTTAAAAACAAAGTTATAGTTGATAATATTTCAACACCACATGTCGAGAAAGTTATAGCTAAAATTAGAACGGTTTAACTGCAATACCTGAAGACCTATATACAGATGTTAAAGAATTAATAATAAAAAGGTAGAAATGAAAGTTGTTTTCGAGTCTATATATGCCAATTTGATTGATTAGAGGTTTCGGGTGCTTAAAAATTGAAAACGTTCGTAGGGTCAAGGGATCTGTTACATCTGTCACATCTCTGTATACGGGGGCTTCTCCTATATATATGCATGCATGGGGATTTAACAAACAACGTTTTTTTTTCTTTCTCAATTAATTAAGGATCTATGTTTCTTTCTTTTTCCTTTTTTATTTTTTTTTATTTTCAGTGTTCTGAATTGTTAAATGGTTATTGTTATTGTTGTTGAAAAACCTTTGTATTGTGTAACTGGTTCAAAAAAGTAAAAGAGAGAGAGAATATTATTCACTTATTTGGTTTTTGTTCAAGAGAATGGAAGAAAGAGGGAGTCTGCAAAGAGGGGGTCTGAAAAATATATAGTACCATACCTTTACAGATTACAAACAATGTAAAATAAGATCTTAGCCAGGGCAATTTAATTCATAAAGTCCAAAAATATAAATTGTTTTCCTTCTTGTCCATGCAAGTCCGAAGAAACAAAAATATAAGAGTAGGGGATTTTGGCTTCCTTTATTTTCCTTTCCATCTCACTTGATATTTGACCCAAACAAAGTAAAGAAAGTGGAATATTTTTTGGAGGATAAAGAAGGGAGAACACCTTTTTTTTCGCTACAAAGAATTATATAATGTTTAGAAAAATAAATAAAAGACTAAAACAGTAAGTTTATGTTAATCTATCGTTTCTTATTGTAAAAAATCATTAAATTAGATATATTCATTAAAAATAAAATAAAATTTTATCCTCTTTTCTCTATGACTTTAAAAATCAAAGTCACAAATCCTTACGATCACGCATGCATGTAATCATATATATATATATATATATATATATATATATATATATATATATATATATATATATATATAAATACAAAAAAGTATTTTATATATTAATGATTAATTTGTTCATAAAGTTTGCTCCCATTCATATAAATTTTATTTTACAGAAATCAAATTGTTAATATAAACCTTATTTGTTTACACTAACAATAAGCATATAATGAATCGTACAATGAAAACGTGATGCACCAATTAATGGTGTATATTACTTTCATATGCCCATGAAATTGGAAGTTAGTACTGTACTAGACTATTAGTATATGCATAGAAGTATGTGATATTTATAATACTATTAGTTTCATTTCTATTATGAAGAAAGTTTATACCAGCAAGGCTTACACCAAACAAAAATTAGTTTATTCCAACGAGAACAAACATTGTTTTTTGGTACATGGAGATAAAGAAAAAGGAAAAAGAAAGACAAAATACTAAAATCCGTCAAATTTAAACCAACTTCTTATTTATCAAATAGGAGAATACTCCAGAAGAAAAAACACGTTTTTTTTATATATTTTACTTTTGCATTACTTTGCGTTGAGTATTCGAATTTTTTAAGCACATATAATCTTGGATCTCGTCACGAGATTTAGATATGGGTATAAAAAATATTGAAAGAATTCGTTATTTTTATTCCAAAAAATGATATTTTACCTAATTAAGATGATATTCCAAAAGCTAAAAGAATGCAAATCACGTTATTTTACCTATAAAAAAAACAAATGACGTTATTTTTCTTCCTGAGTTTTTTTTTTTGCTTTAAGGGTTAATTACAACACCCCTCCAGTCCAGTCACTCCACTTTTTCAACCGCAATTAATATTGCACAACACATGTATTAATGACTCACCTAATTCTTATTCCAAAAAAAAAAATGACCCACCTATTTAGGCCGGCCATATATATAACTGCAGAATACTGAAATAAAAAATTTAGAAATGTATGGTAGATTGTCATCACTCTAAAAAAAAGTAAGGTAGATGCTTTCAATGATCAAAGGTTGCCAGATTAGCATACATGTGATTATCTGATCATACAAAGAGAATATAAATGGGATTAAATATATTTAGTGCCGACATGCATCAGCAAACTAAACGCAATGTACAATACATGCCAAAGAATGATGTCAACGGCGAAGGCCATAAGAAATTCGAGAGCACAAACATTGCCCTAAAAAAAGAAAGAAAAAAAATTTCCAACAAAGAAGTTTCCAAATTGCAGCTATCTAGAACTATAGTCACCGAAAGAGCAACAAATTCCACTTTTCCCCCTCCTCTCAAACTACACAATATAACTCGACAAACCAATCCTTATCAATCTCCGTTCGAATCCAATTTTTTTATCAGTAAAATAAAAAAACTAATCAAATTCAACAATAAACGCCAAGAATTCGAATTGAAGGTCGAATTTGCTAATCTAAGAAATAGTTGAATAAGTCTATAGAAGGAGTATGCGGTGAAACAAAACTGAAGTTTGAAGAAGGGCTAGGCAAGACGAAAGAACTACCACCCTCCGTAAAATTTCTTCCGCTTTGAAACATAGGACTCAAATCACGAAGGAAGCTAATCATGCTTGGATCCGAAGAAGACGGTGGAGAGAAAAAATTCGAAGGAATGGGAGATAGCGAAGCTGGACCCGGGGACAGAATCCCTTGAAACATATTTTGTTGTGATCTCTCAAGTACACCATCACCTATACTAATCTCTATCCCTTCCACATCGCTTATAATATTGTTCACACTTGGAAGAAGAACATGTTTTTTCCCCATAGGGGACATGGCCTTCTCTATGGTGGCGTAACGCGCCGCCGGCGACACCATTCCGCCGCCGCCGTTGTTGAAAGGGTCGACATGAGTGGTGTTGTTATTGTTGGACATGACCACTTCAGCAGAGGAAGAAGAACTGGACCCAGTGAGGCGTTGGACGAGGTTCATGAAGTCACTTGGGGTGGTGTGAATCACCTTGGGGGACACGGTGTAGATTATTATAGGTTGGCGCGGTGGAGGTTGATGAGGGTGTGAAGGTTGTGGTGCCAACGGTGGTTTCTTGATTTTATGAGAGTCTTTGTTTATTCTGAGAGGTGTAGGGCGTGGACCTTGAAGTTGGAGTTCTCTTCTAGGTGATCTTTCTGTGGGGATGATGTGTGAGAATTGATGATCCATGTTATTGTTGAGGTTAGACTTAGAGGGGAAAGATGGTGGTGGTGATAATAATATTGAGGACTGGACAAGCATAGTTAATTTGGTACTTTGGTTGTAATTTATGCTGGAGGGATAACTATATAAGGGGTGTGACATGGGACATATAAAGAGATCTGGTCAAATGAAAAAGGAGGGATTATTATAATGAAAGATTACAAGTTTTTGGTAAAATTTAATTTGGCTTCTTATGAGGTAAATATTTTTTTTAAGGTTTTTTCATACCTACCGCCGGTTTTCGTGATGTTGTGGTTGTCTGAACGCGTCTGGGGAGAGTTGGAAAAGGTCCTGGCCCCTTCTCCTTATTCTCCTCTTCCTCATGTTAGCATGTGATGACGTGGGATGCAAGTGGATAAGTGTTGACAACTTGACAATGGCCCATGTATGTATGTTGTGTGTGGTTTGTATTAGTGTCATTCAATGTGGGTTAAGACTTTTAGAGTGCAAGAGGCTTATGCAGTGAATCTAACGGGAAAGCCATCCCTTGAACCACTAGATTTCTTTCTTCCTTTGGTGGACATTAATAAGTGATTGTATAATTGGGTTGGTTTGATGGTTAATTTAGGTTATTAATGATTTGTCCTTATTTACACATGTGCCATTTGTATGATTTGTCAATATTTAGTAATGAAAATGAGATTAATGGGCATCCATCAATTACTGAACTTATGAGGGAGGATGTGTATAATTTTCACAAAACAATTTTGGAGGGAAAATACAATTTGGGAGGGAAAAGAGAGTTTTAATTGTGTTAAAGTTTCAAATTAAAAATTAATCTCATGATAGATTAAAATGACTAATCCTTGTGAAAATATCTTATAGTTCTTAGAAATTATTAACTAGACGAGAATTATCACATGTCCATGATGTTAACCAATTTTTATATCATATGTATTTAAGTTTTTTGATTTTTTAAAAAATAATAATACTTGATTATTTATTATGAGAAGATTAGTGGAGAGTGAGGACTATAATAATTTCATACGTACCATCTTATAATAATTTCTCAGAAGTCTCACTGTGGACACAAAACCCTAACCATCGTGGTTAAAGAAAGTATTTAACAATTTGTTACACTTTCTATTTTATGAGTTCATATATTATGCTTATGCAACATCATTTTTATCATTTTTTTTTCATAATTTTATTAATTTCAGTTATTTATTTTACATTTTTAATTTCCTGGTTGTTACCTTGTTTTTTTATGGACTAGTTGGTGAGGGAGGGAGAAGGTTACAATGTTTAATTTGTGGATGGACTTGGTGGCATGGCGAGCTGAATGATTTCTGTAGCTAGAAGGGGAGTGAGAGTGAGTCCCATCGTAACTTTTATTTCAGTCTGGCCTGGGTCCAAGTTAAGTCTTCATCTTACGTGTTCTTTTGATTTGTAATTGGAGCAACAATGAAACCAAGAAAATCAATTTTAAATTTATTAAGTTCAAGTATTACGTTTATTATTATGTTGCAGTGGAGGTTTGTGAAATCTGTTCAACAAGATGATAAAAGAAATATACTACTTTTTTCTTTTATAGTAGTATTAACAAAAACACACCGAGCAACCTCTAATATTTATTAATTTTTTTACAGACTCAAGAAATCTTTTCCTCATAAAAATCACCAAAGTCGATTATGTCTCCTTCGGTAGAATCTTTTCATATGCATGGTCAGGAAAATCTTTCTAATTTCTTGAGATCGAGTTAATCTCATAATTTTTTTATATAAAAATATCTTATTTATATTTATATATATATATATATATATATATATATATATATATATATATATATATATATATATATATATATATATATATATATATATATAAAACATTAGCTTAATTGTAAAAATAATTTTCCTATTTATCTCAACTCACTAGATCGATCTATTTGCATTTTAATTTATTATTAGAGCCTTCTTTAATTGACTATTTGAGTTTTCATGATTAAAATTAGATGTTGACGGTTAATAAAAAGATATTAACGGTATGCATGCATAATGAAATTTTAAGATAGACGTCATTTGAATCCTTTCGACTTTCACATTAATTCTCCCCGTTTTGTTTTGGCAAAAATAAGACTCGATACAGCCTATTTAGAATGTATTTTAGTCAGCACGGCATTTTAATTATTGTTTGGTAAAACGTGTAACTGTGATTTCTCCCACATATTTGTTAAAAAGTTATAATAATCTTCCTTTAAATTGATGTTGGTGAATCAATCAGGATAAATTTAATGTTTTTTTTTTCTGAATGAGATAAATTTAAGGTATAGAAGTAATACAATATTTTTTTAACGAAGGAATTTCATTAAAATTTATTAATACTATTTTAAATAAAATTCAGTAGCTTGATTATATAATATAATTAAACAATTCACTCGATCATATGTATTGGTCCAAGTGAGGACGGGAAAAGAAAGAAGGAGCTTGTAGATTTAAATCTCTCGTTTTAAAAAAATTAATAATTAATGTTTACTTGAAAAAATGTATTGGTCCAAGTGGATGGAATTCTAATATATTGAACATATTATTTTAGGTTTAATCTCGAAATTCATATATATATATATATATATATATATATATGTATATATAAATAAAAGATTAGTTTCATGTAAAGTTAAAGATAATTAAATAATAATATAAAAAACAATAATATATGAAATATTATTTATAGAATGTTGTACTATTACTCTATTATGTTACTATCAGATCTTCTCTGCGTGCCTTGTCCCTTTTGTTCCCAGGACATGTAATCATTTACAAAGATTGCAGTTGTATTAGGCAGCCCTTAATTAGGAACTCTTATGACTCTCAGAAAAGTCTCGTTTTGACGGCTTTACTTGAAACAGCATGCATGATTTTGCATTTATAACATACACATCTAATTATGTAGTGGTCAGTAGTCTACACGTTTTGGGCAAGACTCTAGTCTTTACTTAAATAACGTCACGAATACAGCATTTATTTATCTTTAATAAAGATAAAAAAAAAAACCCCAATATTCGATCCCTACCTTCAGTAAACAACATCCTCATCAAATTGTGCTGGAGACTTGATTTTTTTTTTGGTCTGAATTCATCAATAGAGCAAACAAAAAATAAAAAACATTTTGGTTACATATTTTGTGAACAATATATTTAATGGTTTTTACTTTTTGGTTTTTTAGCATTTGTTTTAGCAGACACTTTTTTTTTAAAAAAAAAAAAACTTACACTTGGCGTAATAGTAATTTTTTTCTTCTTCTTATACTTGGCCTAACTAAAGAAACATTTTTTAGTTAATTGTTATAACTCAGTGAAGGGGAAGATCTAATTAAAGGCATGTACATGAAAACATTTTTTTTTTAACTATATTAATTTCGTTGAAAGCAACAACTCACTTAACTACAATGAAGTTATTGTCTATATGAAAAATAAAAATAAATTCCCTTATGTATGTAGGTCATGTTGAAACCGTGTTTATTTCTCATAAATGTTCAATAGGTCCACCTATTTAATTAATGTTTCCAAGAAAAAAGAGATAAAATGTTTTAACGCGATCACTTTCTCATATTTATATTTGAAGCAAGAGGATCTATATATTCTCATAAAAAATTATATAATCATCGAACAAATTAATCATAATCAATTCAAAATTGTTATGGAGCATAAAAAATCGTTTACTTAAATATGTATAGGAATTAATTTATATTAGTATAAGACGACTAAATAAAAAATTCAGTGAAATGAAAACTTTTAATGTAAAAGTATTACTCTGTGTGTGTCTGTGGCTTAAGAAGCACCTAATTAGCTAGGAATGATTTAGTCTTCTAGATGATCCATTTACTAGTTAAGAAAGAACACCAGGGCATAACAAAATGGAAATAGTAATCGAAAAAAGGTCTTACTCCTACAGGTCAAAGTAGTAGTAGTTTAGATCAACGAGAATCTGGAGGTTGATTAGTGGGACCATATGGTACCAGAGCACTTGGAAAGGACATGGTCATGTGAGAATTGCTGAAACGGTCTCTCTTTCATAGTTTCAATTCATGTGTGAATTTAAGAAATAGTAACAATACCAATATTTAACTTTACTCGTCTTACGGATATCAATTATGGCATCATAACCACACTTTACCAAACCTTTCACCAGTCCTTCTCTCGTTTACTATCTTACCTTATTGAAGTTGTCAATGAACTGGACCAATCAACCATTTAATCAGTTGTTGTGAAATGAAACAAGCAAGTAGCTTCAAATAAACATAAACATTATTTGACTTTGACTTTCGGCCTAGAGGATGAATGTCAATGAAATTATTACTTAAAATGTTACGGAATTGAGGCAGAGTTCAACCTTTTTTTTTAATAAGAAAGAAGGGCCATTAAGAAACGTAACTAATGAATATGATGATGGAGGACAAGAAAATCTTAATTAAACCACATATGGATATTAAAAACTCTGTTGGGGGGGGGGTACTTGAAGCGGCTGCATGTATGTGGTTAGAAACATGTGGGTTTCACTAAATCGTCCCTAGGAACCTTTGATAATAGACTTTTCCAGATATTTTAAAAAGTTGTTTATGCTTTTTTTTTGGACGTCAAAAATTGTATATGCTGTGATATACAACATATGATTTTTTTTGTTTTCTACTGAAATTGAAGATGAAAATTAGGCAATAATCATTGCCGCCTAAGTTTATGTTTGACGATAGGTCAGAAAAAGTACGGAAAATAGAACAAACCACAATGAGCTTTACAGTTAATCATCAATTATCAATACTGAGGAAAGGTGCCTTTGTTTTATTGTTAGGCCTTTACAAAAATTCTTAAAAAAGAAAAAAAAAACTGACTTTTAAAGGAATTTTTAAAAAAATATCTGTAGTATTTTTTTTATATTGAAAAATCTGTAGTATCTAATCTAACTCAAATTTAAAGTAGCGTATGGGTTTGAGTAAAGCCCGGCAATAGCCCAATGAGTGTATAAAGTCCAATACTTTAAAATTTTGGTCTACCTGGAGCCGGATCAAATAAACGAAGCTCCAACATGCTCCCACGTATACTTACTTATTATCTATATTATATTAAAAATTTATTTTATGAAATAATTTAAAATTAATAATTCATGTAAGTTTTAAATTTGTCGCAGTATGATACTTTAACTTATTAAGTTAATAGACTAATTATATTAAAAAATAATTAATGTCATTATATATAACGTTAAAATTTATAATGTATATTTAATACACATATAAGTTTACATAATTAATTTTGTAACACTTAATTTTGATCTAATAATTAATGTATTTTTTTATATATATATATAATTTTTTTATTAAACTTATCATTTTTATTTAAACCTATAATTTTTATTTAAAATTTATATAGGTTAAAAGATACATTAGAAAGTCACAGGTTGTATGTGCATTAATTGTTACAAAATTTATTATGTAAACTTATATATGTATTAAATATATATTATAAATTTTATTATTATATATAACGACATTATTTTTTTAACATAATTGACTTATTAGTTTAGTTGATCAAAATGACATGCTAATAATATGAAAAATCACATATTTGAAACTTGAGCCATTAATTACTCATTATATCCTTTTTCCTTAAAGGAACACACTCCTTCGACCATCCTTTTTCTCTAAATGTCTTTTCAAAATAACATATACATATATCAGGAAAAAAAAAACCTTAACTTAAAATCAATACAGGAAAACACACAATTACATGTAATATACACAATATTATATAATAATAAATATGGATATATAGTTTTAAAATTAGAGTTTAAAGAATAATAAAGATAGGATACAAAATAAGATTTTAATTCGGATTTAAAGAACAATAATGATAAGATGGAGAAACATAATAATTTGAGGGGGGAAATAATAACTTTTGTTTAAAATAAAATAAAGTGAAATAATGAATTGGGAAGGTTATCCCAAATTAATACAACTAAGTTTTACATGGAAGGTTATCCCAAACGCATCCTCATAAAACATGAGAAAACATAAGAGAGAGAGAGGAATATATATCCATCATATGGAGGCTATAAAAAAGCAAAATTTGTATGGTCCGAGATCATATATGATCTCCACCGATCTCCACCGAATACTAATCACACGTTTTAGTACAAAAATAACAAATATATCACATAAAAGATTAGTCATAGTTTCGAACCTACAATAATTTGTCTGTGGAACGGGTAAAATTAGCAAATTATTTTAAGTGGAGGCTTATATTTATGCATATTCAACGCCATGTTTGTGATACGCAACTGCATGGGTATCAATTCCGGCGGGGTGGTATTCCAATTGTTCGTGTGCTTCATAGTGAATCAAGAATTTATATGCTACTAAATATTTAATAAATAACATCATAAAAATTATTCTTTATTTGATGGTCAAATTGTGGTTTCTTATTATATCAATCTTGTAATTGAATTTTATAATCAAGAATGATATTGACACTCTCCTTCTTGACATTTTTTTAACACTATCTTTGATGGACTAGAATTTATTTAAAATTATCAATTTTAATGAGTTTTATTTTTAAATTAAGAAAAAATCATTAAATGAGAATTGAGATAAAGTAAATTGATAATTTTCAATAAATTTTTATGAATCGCAAAAAAAAATCTTAAAAAAAATGTCACTAACAATTTTCATAATGATAATTTCGAAGTTGCCTATATCCCAACTGTGTCCTCGAGTACCCATAGGCCATTGGGACTTATAATCTCTCACCGCCCTGATCTGTAGTCTACAATCATGGTATAGTGGCTTTATTTTTACTTCTGATTTATGAACTTCAATATTCATCTAGCTCCATGCACATGTGCCAACTGCCATGTATGCTACTATCATATAGCATGGAGCTACATAGCTCGCTCATTAATATGTTGATGCATGCAAGTGGACGTATGAACTTCAATTTGATTTTTTGGAACATCGTTAGCTATCATTATTTGACGGTAGAGCATTATTTTTCTCTCTTTATTTTTTTTTGCATATATATTACATTTATGAGGTGTCCATAAATAATACAATAATATGCTTTGATACCATTTTATCCTCTTAAATTCTAGGTCATTCTATTCCCATTGTACAGATTATAAATAATGTAATCATTATTATTATTGAAATACAGAATTTCATACCAATTCTCTTTACCTCTGTTAAAGTATTATATTGTGTAGACAACTATATGTAGACAATTGTATTGTATAGACAGCTGGTGTAGGTGTAGATAACTATATTGTGTACTACTTGTATCTTTGTAAGAGTAGTCTTGACAGGTTTTGAAAAGGTTGTTATTAGTATGGATTCTGAAAAGCCTAAGTAGGAGCAGGTTCCCAGTCTGAACCTATCTTTTCTTCTTTCTTATTGTACTCTTTTTGTTTTATATAAATATATACAATGTGTGGCAGAGTAATGGAACTTAGCACTTCTCTAATGTAATATGTATCTCAAATCCTTCAACAATGTAGTTCTTAACTTTAACATGGTATTAGAGCGGGTACGATCCCGTTTTGACTGTCTCCGGCATTGCCACCGTCTCTGACCATCGTCTGCCGCCGTCTTTTCTTTCGACGAACCCAGAGTTAGGTGCGCCTTGAAGAGCACGACCCATCCCTAGAAGTCGCATGGCCTGAATCTCTATCACACGCCTCCACGCGCCGTCACAGTATCACGCTAGATCTGGCACGTGAAGCTCACACGCCGTCCTCCGTTGATCAGAATCTTACTGGACCAGCCCAGTAGCTTCGTTGGTTCCTTCTGGGCACATTCCAGTCCTTGTTTTCATTTTTGACGCACTTGACCGTTCTAGCTGAATCTCGTCGTCTACCATTGTCTCTGCTGGGCATGTGTGATCATGTTCCGCTGTCTTTGTTGCTTCTCGTCATCTATCACTGTCAGCCACCGTCGTTAGCTGCTCAAACCTATTCTTTTGGCCCTTCTTCTTTATCTACAAAACTATGGCGTGTTCTGATCCTGTTTAAGGCCTCGCCTAGTTTCCTGGCTCTCTCTTTTGTTACAAACGACAACATTGTTACCAAGCCAGAGAGTACCCATTGCTTTGGCTTCCTCAAAAGCAGTTGCTCAGTTTAGTATGGCTTTGAATGTTGCCAAGGCTCCCCTTCCAGCTGCCTTCGAAGTTCCATTGTGTTCTGGTTCTGAAAAATGTCAACTTCAGGCCCCGTTCTTTCTATTTCTGAGACATCCTCCATTGGACTTTTGAAGAAAGATTGGTAGAGATGCTACTATTTTTAAGTTCTCTTTTAGTTTGGCAAGAAGTGCTCACAAGGTTTTTGTGCATATTCCTCTTTGAAGAAAAATTTGAGTTTGTTCAGTTTGGGTTTGGAGTTTCTACCATGCTTGCAAGATGTTTGAGGTTATTCCCTCCTCATTTGTCTTTCTTAACTCTTTGTTGTGCAGCTTCATTGTGTCCTGCCCTTTTATTCGTCTGTTGTGTGGTCTGTTGTTTAATATTGTTGTCCTCTTCATTCATCAAGAGGGTCTCAAGTGTTTATATTAAAAAAAAGAGTCATTAGTTGATCTTGTTGTCCAACAACTTCTTCCTTGTCTTTGTCCTTGAAGCAATTATTGTCCCCGGGGTTCAATCTGGTCAAGAACCCCTACTATATATTAAAAAAAAATCATTAAGCTTCTATCCATGGTGGTTAAGCATTGATGTCAAGCTTCTACCATGGATGGTTAAGCATTGGTGTGTTGCTTATGCCTTTATAGTGGTTAAGCATTCAAAAATTGTGTTTTGCTTCTGTCTTGAGTGGTTAAGCACCATGTTTAGTATATGCTCTTGATGGTTAAGCTTTGTTGATTCTACCTATATGATGGTTAAGTACTTGTTGTCGGCTTGCTTTTGTCTTGAGTGGTTAAGCACCATGTTTAGCTTCTGCTCTTGATGGTTAAGCTTTGTTGATTCTACCTATATGATGGTGTTGTTGGCTTGCTTCTATCTTGAGTGGTTAAGCATCATGCGTAGCTTCTGCTCTTGATGATTAAGTTTGGTCTGCTTCTACCTTTTAGGTGGTTAAGTGTGTTTGCTTCTGTTAAGTGGTTAAGCATTGTGTTGTGGCTTCTGCTTAATGGTTTAGCATATTCCAATTGTCTTTGAATGTTTTCAGTCATTTTTAATATGTTGCCAATGTATTTCCGGCATGTTTCATTGTCTTTTTTTCTACTTGTATTGTTCATCCCAAGCTGGAAGGTGGAGTCAGCTGGAAGTGTTGACTCCACCTTCCATCTTATGAGGGGGAGTGTGTTGGTTGTCTCCTAATCAATACTAATCATTTTGAAGGCCAACTCCATTGTGTTGTTAGCTGAATTTGAGGATCTCTCCTTGTTTTGGTCTAAGGAAGTTTATCATGGCTTAACATCTGAGTTTCAGTCATGGGTTTCAATCAAGCTTTACCGCAACATCTAACTTAGAAGAAGAATCTTTCTGATGCTTCAGCTCATGTTCCATGCTTGGAGCATTTAATTTATATGCTCCAGCTTGAGGGGGAGCGTTAAAGTATTATATTGTGTAGACAACTGGTGTAGGTGTAGACAACTGTATTGTGTACTAGTTGTATCTTTGTAAGAGTAGTCTTGACAGGTTTAGAAAAGGTTGTTTTTAGTGTGGATTCTGAAAAGCTTAAGTAGGAGCAGGTTCCCCAGTTTGATGTTAGATGGCACCTCCATCAATTAGATGTTAGCAACGCTTTCTCATACGGGGACCTCAGGGAGGACGTTTACATGGAGATCCCTCATGGCTTGCTTGGTTACACATCAAGTCAGAGTTGCAAATTGAAGAAATCACTCTATGGATTAAAGCAATCAGACAAAAAATGGTATGAAAAATTATCTAATCTATTGCTGACTTATGGTTATTCACATGCCCATGCTGATCATAGTCTATTTATCAAGGCTCATAATTTTGAATTTATTGCTCTAATTGTATATGTTGATGACATTATGCTAACCAGTAATTCCCTTGCTGAGATTGAACGCATTAAGCGTATTCTTCACACTAATTTTCACATTAAGGATTTAGGGAAATTGAAATATTTTTTGGGGATTGAAGTTGCACATTCTGATAAAGGAATTTCATTATGTCAACGTAAGTATTGTTTGGATTTACTGAAAGATTCTGGTATGCTTGGGTGTAAGCCATCCTCCACTCCTATGGATAGTTCTCTTCGACTCCATAATGATTCCTTTGGTTTTCTTGATGATCCTCTATCTTATAGACGCCTAGTTGGAAGACTGGTCTATTTGATAAGCACACACCCTGATATTGCCTTTGCTACACAACAACTAAGTCAATTTATGTCAAAACCAACAAAAGCCCATCATGCTGCAGCTGTCCGCGTTCTTCAATATCTGAAAGGGTGTCCAGACAAAGGCTTATTTTTTCCATGGACTTGCTTTCCTCATCTACTTGGATTTAGTGATGCTGATTGGGCAACATGTATTGACTCTAGGCGCTCTATTACTGGTTATTGCTTCTTTATAGGCAATTCGCTTGTTTCATGGAAAACCAAGAAGCAAACTACAGTCTCACGTTCCTCTTCCAAGGCTAAATATCGAGCACTTGCTTCTGCAACTTGTGAATTACAATGACTTTCTTACCTTCTAAGAGATCTACTGATTCCTTTTTCCAAGAATTTTGTACTTTACTGTAACAATCATAGTGCTCTTCACATTGCTGCCAATCCGGTCTTTCATGAACGCACCAAACACTTGAACATTAATTGTCATTTAGTCCGTGAAAAGTCCCAAGCTAGACTCATGTTATTGCTCCCAGTCCCTTCTTCAAATCAACTTGTGGATATATTCACAAAGGCTCTCCCTCCTCAATCCTTCAGCACCAATCTTTCCAAGTTGTAGTTACAAAATATCTTTGCATCTCCAGCTTGTGGGGGGCTAACAGAGAAAATATATAATCCTAACTTAAATACTACATAAAAACATTATTTAACAGTAGAACATTATATGACAGCATAGCATTATTTGACAGTATAACATTATTTCCCTTTCTTTGTTTTTCTTGTCTCTTTCCTTATTTTTCTTGCAAATATATTACATTTATGAGCTGTCCATAAATAATACAAGAATATGTTTTGATTTCATTTTATCCTCTACATTCTAAGTTATTCTATTCCCATTATATATATTATAAATAATGTAATCATTACTATTATTGAAATACAATATTTTATCCCAATTCTCTTTGCCTCATTTTCCTTTTCTGTCAGTTAGATTCAATCAACTAATTAAAACTTTACTGAAACATAGAAAACAAAACAAATACCGAAGGAGTTTGAGACGTGGAAGCCACCGATCCTCAAGTATGAACACGTATGATAGCATCTTTCGTGAAAGCAACGTTAAACCCCCCCACGTGCCTCGAATGTTCTCTTCAGATCGAATCTCCACTCTACGATTGCAACCTTTAGCTGCACCTTGCTCATTATGTTCCTTTGATGTAACATCAATTCCCTTCGAACTTTATTGTATTTTAATTCCATATAGCATCGCAATGCATGTATGGCTAGCTATTATACATGAATTATGGCGAAGTTCCCCAATTGTATATTTTTAGATCACGAGTACAAGGTCACTTGGACTCGATCGGTTTCAGTGGAGAGGGATTTATATTTTTAGAAAAAGTCCTATCATGTGTGGCAACGCATATATATAATAAATAGATAACACACTTGTCACATATTCTTTGGACCATACGGGTGATGATATCCATTAGAACAGATGACAGAATTTAAGAGTAGTATTGTAGTGTTGTTTTTTTTTAATCAAACGTAAACATTAGTTAATTATTAAAATAAAACTTTAGTTTTGAATAAAAAGCAACACTAAAATATTGTACTTTTATCTTAAATAAAAATCTTAAATTAATATATAGTTTTAGTTCAAAAGGTTAAAGCCATAGGACTTCTAAAGCAAAAAAGTACACTTTATAATCAAATGTATGCTAAAATATACAAATGTTACTCTAATTTATTTTGTTTTAAATTAGTTTCCTAACTTTTAAAAACTTCTAAATGATACCTTTATTTAATTTATGATAAATTAATCATTTCAAAAAATCGATCATTTTTTTTATTTTAACACAATTTTAAACATTTTTATTGATTTAAGATTTAAAATTTATTTTATTTAATTAATCTACATGAAAATTATGAAAATCATCAAATATTTGACAAAAAAAAAACAACATATAAGGTGAATTTTTTTTTTTTTATTCATGAAACTCATTTTTCACATAATTTTTATTATATTCATGATTTTTTTTTATTTCAAACATGAGTTAATTCGTATAATTTTTGTACAGATAAATCTAATTAAACAAAATTTATGTCTTGAATTCATAAAAAAAGATTCAAAATTATATTCAAAAATAAAAAATGATTAATTTTTTAAACGGATTAACTTGTCAAGAATTAAATAAATAAATGAATTAATTTAGAATATTTAAAAGTTAGGGGATTAATTTACTAAATTTAGAATAAAAAAATAAAATAAGGAATTATTCCTATATATTACCCTAAAATATATTCACAATAAATTATAATACAATTAAATACATATCCAATAATATAAAATTAATTACAATTTCAACTATTATTTTTTTTAATTAATGATTTCTGTTGTACTTTATTCTTTACTATACACTCCCCTGGTCAAATCTGACAACGATTATGTTATTGTTTAGTTTTGATTGGATTGAATCTTTGAAGGTGAAATTCTCCAAAAACTCCTAACACAATTTTGAAGTCAAACAAGTATGAAATTCAATGATGTGGAGACTTAAAAGGTCGACCACTATAAGGGTGGATTAAACAAAAGAAGAATGCACATAATTGCGACGAAATCTATGGAGATTTGCGGATTCAGCATTAATAAATAAATAATCATAGGATGGAAAATGTGCCACGTATCCAAGTTAAGCACGTGCTCGTGCTTTCCATGCCCGCAACGCTAGCCTTCCATGATGTGTACACATTACTGTATATAGTATATATGTGAAGCTTCTTCCATAAACCATAATTCCCTCCTCTGCATCCTGCACACATTCTTGCCGACTTTTTTTCAAACTCATATATATGTTGGGAAATCACACAATTGCCCCCGTCCCTCAGCTAGCTAGCTGGATTTGTTAATGTAGTGCTAGCTGAATTTAACCAAGATTGTGAATTAGCAATAATAAGTTAATAACTCATCAAATCTCTATCAACTTACCCTATATACATAAACGTCTCTGTTTTTTAAACTTTTAAAATAACTCCAAGTCAATTCATATTCTTTAGACTTTAGTGGTCACACTCACACACTACCAATATAAATAATTTTACAATCTTTTGAAATAAATAATATAAAAATCATATAGGTAGTATATGATCTATTCATTTATTTTTTCTTTATCATACTTATAAAGAAGCCATGCATCACAAAGTAACCCCATGGAAGTGGCGAAGGAGACACGCTCCATCCGCCTATGAAACAGCACACCATAACATGAAATTCACATCAACATCGCAAACTCTCACACACAACTTACACATGCACACCCTTCCTTAATTCTAACGATTCCCCAACCACCCACGTTCTTCCCCTACGCCTCCCCCCACACATATATTCACACTCCCCTGCCCCACACACCCACCTTATATCACAATCCCCCTCCCCCCAAATTCATTCCCATCCTCCAAATTCAACGTCCTTTGGAACGCGTGTGATTCGTATAAAACAAACACACATATCACATAATGTTCCCGCAGAGTTTTAACATTAGTGGCGGTGGTGCCGGGCTTGAACAACTGTTGCAGCCTCATCACTTCCCATCTCCAATGGAACAACAACAACAACGTTCCAGGTGGAAACCCAGCGTCGAGGTGGCACCCAATTGCCCTCGCTGCGCCTCCACCAACACCAAATTCTGTTACTACAACAACTACAGCTTGTCCCAGCCGAGGTACTTCTGCAAAGGCTGCAGGCGATACTGGACCAAAGGCGGCTCTCTCCGCAACGTCCCTGTCGGCGGTGGCTGCCGCAAGAACCGCCGCGGAAAATCGTTGCAGTCGTCGTCGTCGCGGCAACAACGCGCTTCTAGCTTCGTTTCTGGGGACACAGAGTCATCATTTAGTGATGCCCAACAGATTAACAACGGGTCTCGTGATATAGACATGGCTCTCGTGTTTGCAAAATTCTTGAACCCAAAACCAACCACTGGTGAGGATAACAATGGCTCATCTTCGACTTCCAACAATTTTACACCGGAAAGTGTAGAAATTGAGAATGATGCAGTGGTTCAGTCTCAGAATAAGGCTTCATCCGATCCTGTTATTGTAGAGTCTGAGAATTTGAGTTTGGGTGAGATTGATGAGTTGGAGAGGTTATTAGGTGTGTGTGGCGATGAAGATGGTCTTTGGTCTGATGCTACCTTGTCTTCTTCGGTTACTTGGGAACCACCATTGAAGGAGTTGGAATACTCGATGCCGTTGAATGAGGATGATGATGATGCTCAATTGTTACCCATCATCACTTCTGCATCCACAATGATCAGCGACTCTTGCTGGAGTAATTGGAGTTCTTTTGATCTTTCAACCATGGAAGCCTTCTCATCAAGTCCTTCTTAATCAATTGGATCTGATTTTAATTACATTTACTTTTTATTTATAAGTTTATGATTTTCTTCTTATTATTTGTAAGAGAAGAGAAGAAACAGAGAGAGAAAGAGAGTTACCTTTTATATGTTCCTATCGATGAAGTTAATTAATTTTAAAAAATTAGAATGTTATAGAAATTGACTATGCATAGTGGATGTAGAATAAAGTTGTATTTCGGCTGCGTATAGGCCATATCATGGAAATGCAGTTGAAATATTAAGGAATACTCTCGGATCTGGAATTGTGTTCACACGGCCAATCTGTACCTTTTGGAATATACGAATGATATAGATACTATAAATTTGAATATTTTATGTATTTTAATTTTAAGTCTTCGTATCTTACATTATGTATACTTGCATATGTTGATTTTAGTCAAAATTTTAGTTACAACTCAATCTGGCGTATGAAAAATGATGGAGTAAATTATCACTTCTGTGAAAGTTATGATGCACATATCGAATACGACAAAGTACGGTGACATATCAATTCTTAAAATATAGAATACAATATGTTTAAGGAATTTAAATTATTGTTGGCAATAATATTAACAACTCTTTTAGGTATATTTTTTAGATGACTGAGGTGGGTTCGTGTTTAGGGGTCCAAAGTAGATGAATTTTAAACAGACCCATGTGCATGATGAGAAGTGGAATGTGGGCAGCGATTAGTGGTATAGTTGTTTGCGGCATGCAGTGGAGGAAAACAACCAACCCTACTACATAGGAAGTGGATAATTTTGTTTAGGGAAACTGCTAACATATAATAACCTCTATAAATAGGCTTCATAACGATGTAAAAAAGGTCCTTGACCCAAATCACAGAAGCTTATCTTTCCTAGCCATTTACTTTTATTTATCACCTTTTCTACTTTTTCTACCCAAAATGTGACATTGAACACGTAGGTCAATGGAGCTGCCACTATATTTTATTTTTAGGAAAAAACTTGGATACAATACTTTTGATATTATTTTCCAATCAGAATTAAAATTTAATCTTAGTAATCTACATTGACAAACTTTAGTTAAAAAAAAAAAAACTCAAAGTGAAACTCCAATTTTAATGGAAAACAACACAAATCAAAAGTAGTTATATAACGGTATCTAAGTTTTGCCTTTTTAATAAAAAAATTAACGTTTTCAATTTTCAATTTTATTTAAACTGTATCTAATCACAAACTCTTTTTTGGCTATATATTCTATTTGTTCCGACGCCTCTCTCTTTTCTCTTCCGATTTTTCTTATTCCCCCTGGCTCTCTGAATTTTATCTTGTTAGTCCTGCTACCCTGGTTCACATTAAAAAGAAGTTACTCTATCCTATTTATGAATCACACAAATAAGTTCTTGAAAATAACATGAATTTCACGCGCCTTAAGTTTTTTATTCGAGTTCCATACAAACATTTTGTGATTTTTTATTACGACAGTTATAGGTTTGATTCACGAGTAGCATCCTACCACGTGAACATGATGCAAACGAATCATTGGATGACAATGATGAGAAAAATGTTCTCTGTTGGGTTAGAATTATATATTACATATTTACCAATGCATGTCGTAAAGTAAAAGATAATACGGGAAATTAAGAGTCTCACCATCTAACTTTCTTTGCTTGCTTCCATCGTTTTCTCTCTTCTACAGACTACAGTACAGATGGAATCAGCTCACTCTTTAATATCACTTACTTACCTGCGTGAGTCACGTCATTGGAATTGTTGCAGCTATCGTGCACCGACTATATATGATATAAAGTAGTTATTTCAATCTAATTTTAAAATGATCTTTATATTTGTTATTAAAATTTTAAATCAAATATAATAAATAATAAATCTCATGTCTAAAATGAATGTAAAGATTGCAGAAGAATAAAGTTGAAGGTCATGGGAAGCAGATAGTGTAAGAAAAAAAATGGAAAAAATGAATAAGTGAAAGAGAGAAAAATAGAGAAAAGAAAAAAACTAAATATTACTCAAATGAACAAATCTCCTATTTTTATAAATACATTAAGTCTTGTATAATGTTAGTAAATTGTTATACAATTAGTTATAATAATAACTATCTTGCAAGTAAGTAAACTAATAAATAAATCGTTATATAATTAACTAATGCTATCGTGTACCAACTACCGACTATATATGATATAATGTAGTTATTTCAATCTAATTTAAAAATAACCTTTATACTTGTTATTAAAATTTTAAATCAAATATAATAAATTATATATATATATATATATATATATATATATATATATATATGCTTTAAATAAATTTAAATCTAACACATTTATGACATTGTTAATTTATAAACTTATAAGTCTGGTACACTTAATTTGTTAAGTTGATAAAACACAGACAAATTTTTATTATATAGTGATTTGGATAATATTTATTATATATATTGATTAATTTGTGTAATATTATTCAAAATAACACAATAAGTTATGAATAATAATTTGTGTAATGTTATTTTTCATTTTAAACTTAATACACTAAATAATGTACAGGTATAATGTTGGTTGGATTGTAAAATATCCATACTTACACCAGCTAACCCTGTAATTTTTTACAAATGAATACTCATACCTAAATTTAAACTCTTTTAATTTATTAGATAATTTTTCTCTCAGTTTTAAGTATTTTTTTTAACAATATCAATTGAACATGAGTCCAGTTGCCATCGCTGATAGTATTAGCAATTTTATTAGTTTCATTACAATACGGTAGAAAGAAAATGGTTTCAATGAGATGTTAAACTCGAGTCAATTAAAATGTAGTTCACTTTTATTTTTCAAATTTTGTAAGCAAATGATGGATTTCATTTATATAAAGAGCATTCTGGAAACAATCGGGGATTCTCAACATCAATAACAAATCTTTGAATTTTATTGTCCAAAGTGAGAGAGATTCCTTGAGAGGAAAATGTATACTTATAGTTGTTGATTAGAAAATCAACAACATTATGATCGAAAACACACATATATAATAAATTATAAAATCCATAAAATCTTAACATTTGGTTTTCTAATCTATAACTATAATTGCACTTTATCCTCTAAAACATATTGTTGTAGAAAAGCAGATTTTAACTCATTTAAAGCATGTAAAGGACTTCCTCGATATTAGGAATGAAAGAAATGGAAGATAGATAAAAAGTAGTTTTAGGATTCATTCAATTCATTCATTCATCAAAGTATTACAAAATTGATGTATTTATACAAAGATAGAAAATAACTAACTTGAGTAACCAACACTAACTTACTCAAATAACTTCTAGTAACTATAACTTGAGTAACCAACTAATTTACTCAAATAACTTCTAATAACTAACTAAATTAATTTTATGTCTAATACTCGGTTTCATGTGTGCTATCAATCGTCTTGAAAGGCAGGAGAGTTAAGCAATGCTGCCAAACACCAAATTCAAATTTTATTTTGTTAGAATTAAAACTAATAAATTATTATTTGTCAATAAAAAAATATTATACCAACTTGTTAGCACAAAAAAAAAGAATTATATCATACTATACAAACTTGTTACGGTATTAAAAGTTTCAAATTCATATCAAATATTTTGTGTGAATTTTTAACTGAAAATAAAGAATGATGTCTAAATATTACTATTTCTATGTTTAAAATTCTAAGAACTAATTATTATTTTTACGTATACTCTTATAAAGATATATGTACCTTTAGCCATTGGTGAATAGCTGTCCAAAAACGTACGAATTGCTTTTAACATATTATCGTGTGAGTTTTACGTGAATATATATCACTAGACACTACTTAAAAAGAAAGCATGCTAGCTTAAAGCTTAATTACGTATCAGATTTTCATTACTCTTTTTCGAGCTGGCTTATGAATCCTCGTGATTGTTTCGGTTTTTGGTAGATGGTGGAAACAGAAGCAGGGTAATTATCAGTGGGATGGTATTGGTATAAGCAGTGGAGTTATACTATAGTTCAGGATTAAGAATTCAATCATGAAAATGTATCTAAATCAAGTTAGCGGGGGTTCAAAAATAGGCTATGTAATAATAAATTTATTGATTTTTATAATAATTATTTAAAAAGTTATATTATCGATAATTTCTAATTAGTTAGAATGTAAAACTTTTTATAGTAACAGTACATTACCATTAAACCTTCATTCCATAAACTTTGTATATGTTTGAGTGCTTCTGGTACTCTGGTAGAATAAATTTCATTTGCTTATAGAAAAGTAAAAGCAGGATTATATATAGGAAGAAAAGCAAAATTTTTGCCTTGGTTCAAATGGCTTTAAGTTTTATTTTTCTTTTTCTTAATACCATTTAATTTTATATTCGAATTTAACAGAACTTCAATTACTTCTGTTGTAACAATAAATAAATAAAAGGACAAAATATTGAATGAGGAACATACATACCAATACTAGTTCACCTGGTTTTAGTGGAAGTTCCTCCAAGCCGGTTACCTTGCTGCACATAGCCACACGCAATCATATTTGCCATTCAATAAAAAGTTAATTACTTTAAAATCTTAACATGTGTTAGAAATTCTGGATTTTAATGATCAAGCATAGGGTTTTGTTAAGTACAGAGATATGGCATTATGTTATATACCTAATAATCAACCTTCCTTCTTTATCTTCTCTAAACCAAAAGAATCTGCATCCTTTTGTGAAGGGCAGTTTCTTTTTGTCGTCCCCCCACTCTGCAAAGAATGTGAGGATATTCTTTAATCACACACAGCCAATCAAATTATATATTTATTTTAATTCATTGAACAATTAATCAAAGCTAAACACAAAGTATTGGGCTGTTGTTAGAGATCTTTATTGAATCCAAGATCTTGATAACGACAATTACTTAATGCACACTACTTTTAGTTTGGTGCACCCCAAAATTCCTACTCCTTCTTACCCTTCCTCTCTCCAGCAAACCCTAGTAACCTCTCCCCCAAACCTACATGACCACCAAGCCCCACCTCCACCCAACCACCCAACAACACCACCACACGAAACACCACCAGAGCAACCACCTGACACCACCTCCACACCGCACTAAATCCACCATTGTGTCACTACCCAACCATTCACCACCACTACGTGCATACTTGTGACCCACGAACCTTCATGTTGCACCATCACGCCACATCACTCTCACATAGTTTTGGATTGAGTAATGCTTAATATATTTGTATGTATTCGGAGATATTAAGAATTTTGGGGGTCTACTATGCAAAAAAAAGGTGCATTAAGTGATTTCCCTTGATAACTTGGAACAACCCTGAACACCGGAGTGAAGTTGACCCAAAAAAAGAGTTTGTGAAAGTCACGTACCGAAGTGGCAAAACACAGTAGCCATAGGTTTGCTCTCTTTGACATCTTTCACTTTGACTTCTTCCACCCTCACATCTTCCACTCTGATACCTCCCTCTACCACAGCAATTTTAATATTTGGACCCAACGCATCCATTACCTCCTGCCAAAATTCTATGACGTGTTCCTGAATGAAAAGGAAGTGGGAGGAATTCACCATGTTTATTGACGGAAACAATCACCAAAGTTATTGACGATATTAATCGGCACCATCAAATTCTAAGCATTCTATAAAGTATAGGCTCGTATATATTCTATACACAATTGTATTGATTGGTGTTAAATATAGAATAATTCAATTAGGATCTTACAAGTTAACCTGGTTTGCATTTCTTAAACAACCACCAGCTAATCCAGAATTATTGCTTCAATATTAACTAGGTTGAATTCGTGAATTTGCTTCATCTTGATATCATTAATTCATTGTACTATTCATTCACTTATTAGGATGTTATTAATGAATACATCAAGAACACTGATTAAAAACAATATAACATACTCTGTTAATAGTTTTGTTAATTACTTACCTTATAATTTAATTTTCTTAAACAAATGCGCAAGAAACATATAACATACCGTATTTATTAAACGCAATTTGACAGGAAGAAAGAGAAAATGTTGAAGAGGTAATCCTGGTACTCGCATTCATCTGAAACTAATTGCTTCAATTTTTCAATGTCTTTTTTATTGAAGGCATCGTAAAACTCTTTGACAACGCTCTCTACATCTGAATGTGACAGGAACTCAGGATTTTCCCCGGCCCGTGCTTTCCATTTTTCATTTTGGCACTGTTTCCATAACTCTATTATGGACCTCTTTTTTCCAACAAATGCATATGGAAACAACGTACCTTTGGTAATTTGGTGATTTTCAACTAAGTTGCTGAAATGACTACTCTTATTGTTGTTGTTTAATTGGGCAATACATGGTCGTGGGTTGATAATCTTGTTCGAGCCCATGCAAGCTCCTAATGTGGTAGACATTTGGGGTAGTGATGCCATGGCCTAGCAAAGAGAATTTGGAAATTGAAAGAAGCTAACGGTAATTTTATTATTATAGTTACTTGTCAAGTGGTCTTTGCATCTAACTAGGGTATATAGTTTTCCATTTCAAGAAAGGAATGGATGCCTTTCGAGGCATGTTTTTTGTTTGTTTCAAGTAATTTAATTAAGTTCCACATCTTTACAGGTTGCATATATATATTCTTTGGGTACATTAGGAGGCCATCTAAGTAAAGAAAAAAATACTCCATAAATTTATTGAAATAAATTTTAAAAAATCATACAAAAACTATAAATTACTTTCATGAAATTTATATCATCCATCCTCATAACGGACTAATATTTGGTAGACTAAACTGTTGACCTAAAAAGAATAAAAAAACTAAAAATTAAAAAAAAATCAAACTATTTAAGTTATAAAATATTTATATTTTAGATTATCTAACTCATAAATATATTCCACAGAAGATTCTGTTTGAACAAGAATATTCATGATATGGTAGAATTAATTTATTTTTCTACTAATTCTTTTTCATGCATATGTAATAGTTTTTTTTTACTTAATTATACTTTTAGTTGTTTTATTATCTTGATCGTGTGATTTTACTGTATCAGATATTCATTATATAAATTGAATCTTCTATTTATCTTAATAGTACAATTTTGATTTTTATATTTATTTTTTGTTAATTTTTAATGAATTTTGTTGGTTAATACTACTGAATGATGTGACCATTGTCGTGTCGTGTTATCTGATATATAAATTGAAGTGTCTTAATTATATTTTTTTATCCTTCATAATTACAACACCTAATAAAATAAAAGTACAATTTAACCATATATGTGTTAGACACAACACAATAACAAACACACCATTAATATGTCATTGTCTAATAACTCATCCACCCAATTTATTAAATATTTAATAAAAACTAACAAAGAAACCAAAATGGTAGATTTGCATACTTAAAATCCAATTTGTAAAATTAGAACTTAACATACAAGAGAAAAATCCATACATAATTTGAAAATTAACACGATTAAAAAAATCAAAATTTTAATTCAGAGATTCCACTTAACTTATAGGTGAACTCAACTCATGGTTTAAATGGCTTAATTAGTTACAAAAATTACTCTACATTTCATGTTATATTAAATTGTAAAACAGCCTATCGTTTGAGTAGATTGACATGATTTACCTAGTCATTTTGACAACTTTAGAGGCATACTAATAAGTGGATGTATTCCGATATTCATAAACGAATAAATGGTGTATCTTAACATTTGTGATTGGAAGATTACATGTGTCAAACAACTTGCTAGAGCAAAATCAAAGTGCACACTATTATTGTTGAGCCAGATAATGCAACGACAAACAAGGGACCCTCAATCATAAATTATCATGTCACAAGAATGTTTGCTTTCCTATTTTCCATCCTCGATTTAATGAAGGTATTCTCGCTTGCTTCTTCTATTGTTTGATTTCTGGGGAAGTAAAACTTAATTAATTAGTTCAAATGCTACAGAAAAAAACGTTTCTGTACGTATGACCCATCTGCGCAGAGCAGTACACACACATGCATGGTGGGATAATGGATATTATTGTATATTCGTTTGTTGCTCATTTAAAAAATTTGCCCCATCCACACACATTAATTATATATATCTGTACAGTTTCTATATCTATATAATTAATAAAATTAAATAAAATCAAACTTTAACATTTTTTTTCAAGGATAATATCTTCCTTAAATTTGTTGTATCATATCTTTCTTTTATTGACATTGTCACAAGCCATTTTATATATTTTATTTAAAAAAAATATTTAAAGTATACGTTAATCATGTTTTTATTTAACTTTCATTTTACATTTTCATGTTTTTATTGATATTTCATACTTTTGTAAATTTTCAAATTTTTACAGTTACATTTCTAGCTTTTTTTTAAAAAAAATATAACAGTCAATTTACAATAATTTTTAAAAAAATTGAAAATAAATATTTAATTCAATATATTAAATATCAAAACTAAAAAATATACATTAAATTAGTCTATAAAGTATTTTGTATAAAAGAACATAAAAATTAAAAATGAAAGGGGAATTAGAGTAGTTTGTAATATATAAAAAAAAAGTCAGTAGTTTTTTCTGTTTCTTTTCGTCAGAAATAGTGGGGAAGTCAATATTTTAAGGAAGGGGTAGAAGGACTTATTACATAACAAAAACAATGATTGTAAAAATTAGTCACTAATCTCTAGTTGTGGTTAGGGAATCAGTTGTCCCCACCTTTCAAATTCCCAACTTATCCTAACCCTATGGCCCACACGATCCCTAAACAGATACCCAACTTGTTTTCATCCCCAAATCACTCAAAATCTCCTTAAGTCCTGTGCTACTCAAATATTTTCTGTCTTTCAATTTTTTCTCTGTCTGCTTTCTTCACATTAAAGTTCTCTTTGCAGTTTTCCCACAATTATTTTCCAATATTTCACACAGTAAAATCAAGGTCACCTATAATAATTTAGTATTGATACTGATTATCTCAACCCTTCTCCTAGACCAATCACAATCCCTCACCCACATACCTCTAGAGTCTAGCTACATCCCACCATGGGATATTTGTATGGACCAAAAATCCAAAATAATACAATTAATTAAATAAGGTGCACAATTTTCATTTTCAAGAAAAATTGGTCTGATTACTAGCATAGGCTATTATTAAAGGAATAATTGTCTTCACATCACTATTAGTTGGAATGCGAAAAGTGTTTATATGTTAGAGGAAAGGCATACATACAATGCACCTATATTTTCTTTTCCCTTGGAAAGGTCGTCGGCTGACTTTCATGATAAGGAACAACTTTATCAAATACAAGATGATTTTGAGACCTCACCATGCATATATAACAGAAAGGTTGTAGCTATGTGGCTTCTACCACTTTTTACTAATGTGTTCATCATTTTTTTTATTAGGTGCTGCTTAGTCCATCTCAATGCTTGGATTCTTATGCCAAATTAGATGCACCATCATTATGATGACTTGGGAAATTCTCAGCAACTCCTGTCATTTGCACCTAAAAGGAAGGAGAAGAATCGAAAATAGAACTGTTGTCATGTCATTCACATAATCACATGTGTATAAGCAGTTTCTGACTTTCTGCTTGTACCTTTATACAGTAGTATATAGGAAAGGGATATACTCATTGGAAGAGTAAGACTCACACTTATTCAACTTAATTTTCAACTGATATTATTTTGATAATTATATATGTTAAAGTTTATACAAATTAAATATTTATGGATACAAAGAAAAATTGTATCTAGAAATTCTGTCAATAACAGGCCGATTTACAAAATTATATAATACAATCAGAATAATAAATTATGTTTCCTTATATTTTTATACAATTTAGAGATACAGATTCATGGATTTCATTTTCTTCTGTACATGTTGATTACATACAGGGAAAGCAGATTAGACTTCAGACCACCACCTTTCAGGATTGCTAGATACATTTAGGTCTCAATTCTCTGTTTTTTTTTTTTGAAGAATTCTCAGAGTTTATCCACCATAAGAATGTTCTGTCAAATTATAGTATTTTTTGCCTTTTCTATAGTCCAAATTGGTATCTCGCTACCAATAACAGCACATGCACAGGACCCAGTAGACATTAAAAAAGCCAATCCAGTCATTTTCCCAGCGGATATTCTCTTGCATAAGAATGTTGTTACACTTTGTGAATGCTTGGATCGTTTATTTTAGATAAATAATTGTTTACTTTCTAAAATTTCTCTAAAAAAATAGTAAAAATAAACGATTTTTTTTACACCTCTATGAGCATCTTTAATGGTGCAACCATGGAGAAGTTGCTTAACTCACTTTTTGTGGATGTGAGCCCTTACAATGCCACACGAGATTTAAGACCTTGAACAAATTTTCTCTCAAATTGTGCAATTAGTAAGAACTCAAAAGGTGTTTCACAATTCCTAAGAACTGATGAAAAATGTTGTTTATAATAAACAATTATTCTTATATAAGAATTGTCACGTCAATTACTCAAATGATAAAACTGCATAAAAACTAATTCTTAAGTTAAAAAATATCATAAGTAACTCCCATTGAAGATGCTCTTAGTTCGTCTCTGGTTATAAAGATTACATCAAGGAAGGGTTAATAGTACATAGCCAACTGAAGTAGAAAATCTTGTACTACCATATCCTGTTTACCCATCTGTCTGCTTAGTGCTTCTAATTTGTCTGTTTCTTTCTTCAGCCTTTGCTGTAAATTCACCTCAAAACACAAAAGTGAAACAGTGTTTGAAGATTAAGGAACGGTCTACATCTTCATCAGTAACCTTAAATGGAAGATAAGAGACTTTCAATATCCAACCATGATGCTAAAGAGGGCATAGATAGTAACTTAGAGATTCTAGTCTAGTGCTGCTATGTTTGGATGAGATAGAACAGTGGCAGAAACACCACCTCATCATGTCAAGCAATGCATTAACTCTTTTTATCTTGTTTCTTAATATTTCCATGTGTCCATCCATCTCTGTAGCTCTGAACCAGGAAGGCCTCTCTCTACTTTCATGGCTTTCAAGCTTCAACTCCTCCAACTCCGCTACGGCCTTCTCTTCATGGGATCCAACAAACAAAGATCCTTGCACATGGGACTACATAACATGTTCCAAAGAAGGGTATGTGTCAGAGATCATAATAACATCCATTGATCTACGTAGCGGCTTCCCCTCACGGCTCAATTCTTTTTACCACCTCACCACTCTTATCATCTCAAATGGAAATCTCACTGGTCAGATTCCAAGTTCAGTGGGAAACTTGTCCTCTTTGGTCACTTTGGACCTTAGCTTCAATGCTTTATCAGGAAGTATTCCGGAAGAAATAGGAAAGCTATCTAATCTGCAGTTGTTGCTGCTGAATTCAAATTCCTTGCAGGGTGGAATTCCAACCACAATTGGAAACTGTTCAAGGCTTCGGCATGTGGCGCTTTTCGACAACCAGATCTCTGGAATGATACCTGGAGAAATAGGCCAGTTGAGGGCTCTTGAAACACTAAGAGCAGGAGGAAATCCAGGTATTCATGGAGAAATCCCAATGCAGATATCAGACTGCAAGGCCCTTGTTTTTCTGGGACTTGCGGTTACTGGGGTTTCCGGGGAGATTCCACCAAGTATAGGAGAGCTTAAGAATCTCAAGACAATTTCTGTCTACACAGCACACCTCACAGGTCATATCCCAGCAGAGATTCAGAACTGCTCAGCCTTGGAGGATTTGTTTCTGTATGAAAACCAGCTTTCTGGAAGTATTCCTTATGAATTAGGCTCCATGCAAAGCCTCAGGAGGGTGTTGCTGTGGAAGAACAATTTAACTGGCACCATTCCAGAGAGTCTTGGGAACTGTACAAATCTCAAGGTTATAGATTTCTCTTTGAATTCTCTGCGGGGTCAGATACCTGTGACTCTCAGTAGTCTACTCTTGTTGGAGGAGTTTCTTTTGTCTGATAATAATATTTATGGAGAAATACCTTCCTATATTGGCAACTTTTCCAGGCTGAAGCAAATAGAATTGGATAACAACAAATTCTCTGGGGAGATTCCACCTGTTATAGGGCAACTGAAGGAACTCACACTCTTCTATGCCTGGCAGAATCAACTGAATGGAAGTATACCAACAGAACTATCCAACTGTGAGAAACTTGAAGCACTCGATCTTTCGCACAATTTCCTTACTGGTTCCATTCCAAGTTCACTCTTTCATCTAGGGAACTTGACTCAGTTGTTGCTGATATCAAACAGACTTTCAGGTCAAATTCCAGCAGATATTGGAAGTTGCACCAGCTTGATCAGGTTACGGCTGGGATCGAACAACTTTACCGGTCAAATTCCATCAGAAATAGGTCTTTTAAGCAGTCTGACCTTTCTTGAGTTGTCAAATAATCTATTCAGTGGAGATATTCCCTTTGAGATAGGTAACTGTGCTCATCTAGAATTGCTTGACTTGCACAGCAATGTGCTGCAAGGAACCATTCCTTCCTCGTTGAAATTCCTAGTTGATCTTAATGTCTTAGATCTTTCTGCAAACAGAATAACTGGAAGCATTCCTGAGAATTTGGGCAAGCTTACATCTCTAAATAAGTTGATTCTGAGTGGAAACCTTATCTCTGGTGTGATCCCTGGGACACTGGGGCCGTGTAAGGCTTTGCAGTTGCTGGATATAAGTAACAATAGGATCACTGGTTCTATTCCTGATGAGATTGGTTATTTGCAAGGATTAGATATCCTCTTGAACTTGAGTTGGAATTCTCTTACTGGCCCCATTCCCGAGACCTTCTCAAATCTCTCAAAACTATCCATCTTGGATCTCTCTCACAACAAGCTCACAGGTACACTCACAGTACTGGTTAGTCTTGACAATCTTGTGTCTCTAAATGTCTCCTACAATGGTTTTTCTGGTTCTCTTCCTGATACGAAGTTCTTCCGGGATATACCTGCTGCTGCATTTGCTGGTAACCCTGACCTTTGCATTAGCAAGTGCCATGCAAGTGAAAATGGTCAAGGCTTCAAGTCAATAAGAAATGTTATTATCTATACTTTCCTTGGGGTGGTTTTAATTTCTGTTTTTGTCACTTTTGGAGTAATTTTAACTCTCAGGATTCAAGGGGGAAATTTTGGAAGGAATTTTGATGGAAGTGGTGAAATGGAATGGGCTTTCACTCCATTCCAAAAACTCAACTTCTCCATCAATGACATTTTGACGAAGTTGTCAGAATCAAACATTGTGGGAAAGGGTTGCTCGGGAATTGTTTATCGTGTGGAGACTCCAATGAAGCAGACTATTGCAGTGAAGAAGCTATGGCCAATAAAGAAAGAAGAGCCACCAGAGAGAGATCTCTTTACTGCAGAAGTTCAGACCCTTGGATCAATAAGACATAAGAATATAGTAAGACTTTTAGGATGCTGTGACAATGGAAGAACTAGATTGCTATTATTTGATTATATATGCAACGGGAGTTTGTTCGGATTACTCCATGAAAATAGATTGTTCTTGGATTGGGATGCAAGGTATAAGATCATACTGGGAGTAGCTCATGGTCTAGAATATCTTCATCATGATTGTATCCCTCCAATTGTCCATAGGGACATTAAAGCTAACAACATCTTGGTAGGTCCACAATTTGAAGCTTTCCTTGCAGATTTTGGCCTTGCAAAACTCGTGAGTTCCTCAGAGTGTTCAGGAGCATCTCATACAATTGCAGGTTCTTATGGATACATAGCTCCTGGTGAGCATAAATGCTTTTGTTATTCTAAAACAACAGTTCATTTTAGCAATGTCCGTTTAAGAAAACTCAGTCTTACATCATTGTTTTGTCAAAAAGTCATTAAAAATTTCAGTGCCTTTATACTTTTAAGACATTCCTTTTCTCTCTCTTTTGGTACATTAAAAACTGTGTGCATGTCTTTAAGACATTCTTTTTTTTATTTATTTATTTCTAAATAGGCTGTTCTTTCTATATATAATAATTTCCTGAAACCATATTAGAATTAAGATCTATATTCTACTTGACCTTTTTTCTTCATTTGTTTTGTATTTATGTCCATTTTGGGTCATTTTCCCAAACTCATTGTGCCTGCTAACTAATCACAACTGCATTATCTGTCAAACTGCAGAATATGGATACAGTTTAAGGATCACAGAAAAGAGTGATGTGTACAGCTATGGTGTTGTGCTCCTTGAGGTCTTAACGGGGATGGAACCAACTGATAACAGGATTCCAGAGGGTGCCCACATTGCCACATGGGTTAGCGACGAAATCCGAGAGAAGAGAAGAGAATTTACATCTATCCTTGACCAGCAACTAGTATTGCAGAGTGGAACAAAAACCTCTGAGATGCTTCAGGTTCTAGGAGTGGCTCTCCTATGTGTGAATCCCTCCCCGGAAGAACGACCTACTATGAAAGATGTAACTGCAATGCTCAAGGAGATCAGGCATGAAAATGATGATTTCGAGAAACCAAATTTTCTCCATAAAAGCGTGGTTACCACCAATCCAAAAGCAGCAGTTCACTGTTCAAGTTTCTCCAGATCATGTGAACCTTTAATAATAGAATCAACATCTTCTTCTGTATAGCCACCATTTCGATTACTAGATTTGTTTTCTTTTTTCAAGTGACAAATTATTTGTGTAGATTAGTATACATATGGATTTGGATCATTTTCTGTACGAGATATGGTCCTGTTAGAGAGGGTAAGGCACAAATACAATTAGTGGAACTACACTAATCATGGTGAGTTATTGTTTAATAAAAGTATGTCTTTCTCTCTTTAATTGGAGACTATATGTCCATATCCTGTTACTTTGAGTCTTGTGGATCAAAAAGATGTCGTTCAAAGGAGAAACTCCACTAAAGGTAACCAATCAGATTCTTAATAGAAAATATTCATCAACAAAGCTGGTAGTTACTTCACATCTATTATATGGTAGCCAAACAAAAAATATCCTGTTACTCAAGAACAAGATATTATATCTTATGACAATTCCACTATACAGTTATGTTCTTTCTGTAGATAAACTCTTCAGTTGCAAACAAGTCAGATAATGCCAGAAACTTTCATCTTCAATGAGAATAGAACAACGTTCTTGCAATATGGTATCAAATTGTTACTTGTTATTGCACTAAAATCCATGAAGAATATGCTGTAGGACGTAGTCCCACTCACAATCTAGGAGCCTGCTTTTGCCGACAACTGTGACAGAAGTAAACAAATTAATAGTGGTACTGTGCCTTAGACCTTAGGTCCAATTCACCTTGGCAATAATGACTTCATAGAGAAGGGACCTGATGAGTATACGAACATAGTTGCTTTCAAGGGACTGGAGAGATGGGCCATTGGAAAGCAAGAGTTGAAAGTGCCTTCTTTCCTGGCATAAGCCTCTAAAGAGCAAAATTATAGAGAGAAGAAGAGAAGCACCTGGACTACAACCCTTCATAAATGTTTCAAACAATTATTTGTGAAGAGATAGAGATAGCTCGTGCCCCATGTTAGTGAAAAGAGGTCTTGCTTTTATTCATGTGATAGGAGACCATCCTTGGCCCACAGATATATAGTTTGATAGATCTTATATATCTCCCTGGTTACAAAGCAAGCAGCCATCAACATTAAGTAATCACTATTAATTTTTTCCATACAAGAAACCACTAACCTCTATAATTAGAAAAGATAATATATCTAGTTCTTTGCGCAATAACAAAAAGATACTGTATGCAGTTCAGTTCATGCAGAACGGCATTATTTCATAATGGTATGTTATTTTCGGTTACTTTATAAGATTCTGTTATGATAAACTTCTACATAAATATTTTCAAAAGGAAAAAATGAAAAAATAAAATGGATTGAACTTCTAACACCGAACTCAATTCATTATTTCAGGGTAATTAATTAGAACCAAAGGAAAGAGGTCTTTAGGATGAAAATAAAAATGCAAATATAGGTTCTTTTTTTTAACACTATATTTTTACTTCAATTATTGGACTGATGAAAGAATAAAAAAAATGATATGATTCAACCTCAAACTCATTTAAATGTAGCTGATAATAGCAGCAAACTGATAAGTTAAAGTCAATTTATGTTCCTTGGCTTTTAGAGAAGTTAGAGGATCCCAGGTATCCTCCCTTGAGATCATTGGTTAAGTTAAAATAATCTTGTGCCAGTTGATTTATGTGTTCAGTGCGGTGGTAGACGTCGCTTTTATTAAGGTTGAAGTGCATAAGTTGATTTTAATACGTGAGAAAAAATTAATTCATTTTAACTTCTTATTTTCTTGTCATGTAAGAACACATTTTTTAAAGCCTCCTTTTGTATAATACCCAACAAAAACCCCCGGTCCACCATTGGAAACAAAAAAATTATTCATATAGTAACATACAAAAATATAGCATCCAAGGAATATTTCACTCAGTACTAAAAAATGGCAGATAATAGAACTGCGTACATCAACAACAAATGGAGCACAACAACCATGTTTGGAGGAAACAACAACGGGAGACAGTGAGAGTGAGACACAGATGAATCTACTCACAAGATTTTGGGACAAAACGGAGTAACTAGTGTGTTTGTAAGAAACAAAAACACACACACATACATAAACTAACCCTACGTACATTACATGTCAGGATAAGAGCTGAAGAACTAAGAAACAGTCAAACGATGAAACGATAATGACTATGGTTCAAAGACAAGGTGTGAATAATGCTTCTAAACAAACTTTCTGTATGTAGGTGCGTGTGTTACTTTAGTTTAGAGTGCACACACATGCATTAAGGCTTAGATACTTTTACGTCTAGTTTCTTTATACTTAGTGGATGGTTTGGTTTTTTTTTAATTTTTTAATCAAATCACTAAAAATTGTTTGGATTTAAAAACTAAATCATATTCTTCTATATATAAAACCGGTTTGGATTTTATTGAACTGGTTTTGAACCATAAATTGATTTTAAAACCAGTTTTAAAAGTGATTTTATGTGAAGTTTTATTATGTGAGATTATGGCTCTTAGAGCATATTAGGGTTTGTCTAGGACTCTTAGTAAATGTTTCTCTTTTCAATTAGGTTTTTTCATTCATAAAACTTGAAGCTAAGATCTTTTTTAAAGTGATTTAAGTTATTACTAAAAGTGGTTTAAAAAAAAACATTTTGGTTAGGAAGAAAGACAAAAGTAAAAGATACGATAGGTGAAAGATTTTTCTCTCTTCCACTTGGGTACAAACAGAGGGTAAAAAAATTAAATGTCGAGGAATTATTTTTGAATGCCTTATTGAATTAGCATAGCTTCTGCTCTTTTTATATCTGGATCCAGTGAATTCCCGAGGGAAGTTAAGAAAAAATAAACGTAGAAGCCAAGACTTCATTTGTTTACTATAAATAAGGCTATTAAAAAAAATTGGTGAAAATAAAGGCTACTCAAATGATACCTTAAAAAAAGGCTATTCAATCACAATTGAAAAGACTAAATTTTCCGGCATAAAATCATTTGGACTAGAGTAATAAGGGCACAAATTTAAATTACAGGTAAAGAAGGTTTTTCCCGTAAAGATGACAACTAGATAACGCTGGATCAGTAAAAAAAAGTGGAACCAAGATTAGTGGACAACTATAATACATGTAAATTAGTCTAAAAAGAAACAGATCGAGCAAAATATCTTGGTACTTTTTTGGGGTCCATGGCTTCATACTTTAAACTTTAAAGTTACTACTTCGTTCACTTGTTTCGCCACATTAAAATGATTAGGCCATTTACATTCAAAGAACTGGACCATGTTAATGATGATATATTGGTCTTTAGCAATCTGGAAATTTGGAAAGTATCAATTATGAGACGAATCACACGGACACCCCATGATGATTTTTCAATGATGCGTCTAAAAAAGAGAGGTGACAAACATGAGAGAGGATGTTAGTGTAATTTAATCTTCTATTGTATCTACATATTTAGAGTTTCATTTCTATATATTATTAATGTAAAGATTTGTATTTTTTTATGGAATAAAGATTTGTATATCGTCAACTAATTAAAAATATGATTTTTAATAATATAAAAGTTAATAATCTTATTATATATAATCAGATGACAAAGTAAAAAAAATTACATTGTTAGTACATTTAATTAAATTCATATTTTTAGTTGCAACTCTAGGCATGAATTTAAAAAACTAGCATTATTTTAAAGGATATGTAAATAATCAAATATCAAATCCCACATATTAGAAAATATCATAAATAGTTTATCAAAAAATAAAATATAATAAATATGGTTGTATTTCTAGGAGGATTGCAAAACAAATTCCCTTGTTATTACAATTAAAATGTATTCATTAGCGCGCACTATAGTATGCAACTTATTACTTATGTGAAATACACAGTAACTATAAGAACCACAAATGACACCATTTCCTTACAAGTCACACTGAATGGAAAGAAAATAAGGTGTAACAGTCTAATATGGTTAGTGACATTACATAAAGCATAGCAAACCTGAAAAAGAAACTTTTAATGAACAAAATAATTACAGTTTATCAATCAAAACTTCTTCCCTGGGTGCCACTTTATGCTGCATCCAACACTTCATGCAAATAGAGAAACAATGACCTTAAGCACGTGAATGCAACAGAGACCTAAACTTGAAAGATTCTTAAACAATTAAAAGGAGAAGAATATGAACAAAGTACCTAGGTTTTTGCTCTGATGGTACAGGTTGGCCACTAAGAACACGATCTATTGCCAAGCTCAAGTCTCTTTATGTAGAAAATCAAATGGTTAGTTGGTTACTACTGTCGAGAAATTAAAAACGGTCAATTAATTGTTCAATGCTAATACAATATAAGAAACCAACAACCTTCCAGTGACCGGTACATTATTACTTGGGCGTGAATCATCAAATTGACCATGATAAACCAGCTCAAACGGCCTTCGACCATCCTGTTACCAATCAATTAATTGATAAATATACGATATACACTGACATTTGAGGGCTTACTTTAACCCCAAATCAAAGTCATGCTGATCAATGAGCAATACAATGAACAATACTGGACATTGGCTTAATTTTACCTTTTTGAAAAGGTAAAATTCTGGTGTACAAACTGCTCCAAAATGTTGTGCAACATCCTGTGACTGCATCAAAATACATTCCATCAAATATCAGTGTTTTACCAAATTACAGACAAATATAACATCAGTTCTTCTAAGTCGGTTGCTTGCAATTAACTCCAGGAGCCAAAAAGTCATCCACAGCAAAGATTCAGTTCAATTTGAGTAATTGCTATCGGAAAAGTGCTTCCAGTTTTAGGATAAAAATGTTAATTGTGATATTCACATCATAAAAATAAACACATTAGTTTTTCAATTAAATAATTCAACAAAAACAATACTTGGTTCAGTTGGTTTCCACCTAAAGAGCCAAAACCTACACCTCCCCACCCTCCCCCATTTTCATTTAAGATATCACACCTGTAAGGACACATGTTTTAATAAGGAGAAACAATTCAGATTGACCTCCTTTTTCCATGATTCTTATGAATTTTCACTTTTCATGATTGATAACTACAAAATTTGAGTTAATTTGATAGTTAATTTTGACTAAGAATGATAATAATTTTTTTACTTTAACTTTGCAATTTTTTATCAGGCTCAGCGCATCACCTTGCATAGTGGTCAACTCACGCACTTATGCGAAGAAGATCCACGAAGAAGCCCAAAGGTGTATTTAGCGCGAAAACTCGTGTTAAGCACGAGGTCACGTGAAAATTAAACTAACTTAGGCTGAACCTATAAAAGGAGTAGGAAGAAAAAGAGAAAGACACATTGAGACACCAAGACTTAGAGCTCTCTAATGAATACATCTTATTAATTGTTATTCAGGAGCTTTCAATGCATTAAAAATAAAAGATAAAGTAGCAATATACCTCTAATTTATGGTTTCTTTTGCGAGATTTGTAAATAATTTATTTTTGTGTGAATTTATACAGTGGAAATTCCAATTTTTGTGACTAATGTTGAATTTAATTGGGATTTTAGACTAAAGAAGAAAAGATTTTGAAATGTTGCTGAAGGGCTCGCTCAACGAGCCAGATCGGCTAAGCGAGGCTCATCCGCTTAGTGAGGGAGCCAGACTCGCTAAGCGAGAACAAAACCCTAGAGAATGTTGAACCAGAGAGCAACGCGCTTAGCGCGCGACCAGCCCGCCTAGCGAGGATGTTGTCTCTTCTCTCGCTTAGCGCGTCCAAGCTCACTTAACGTACAACCACTTACTCTCGCTCAGCGAGACATGCTCGCTGAGCACGCTTTCGTAAGCTGAAAAGTCTTTAAAACACAGAGAATAAAGGGAAGTGAAAGGACAAACAACGTGAGAGGAAAGGAAGAAGACACTAAGGCTGAAGAGAAGACATTTTCTTCATACTTTTACCATTTTCTTTCATTCCAACATCATTTCACCTTTGTATTAAGCCCTCCTTGCTAATGGAGAGCTAAACACTTCATCGTTGGGGAGTTTTTCTACTGAGCACTCTTGATGTAAAATTTCTAACTATCTATTTAATGTTATTACTAGTGTTCTTTGCTTCTATCTGTATTTATTTTACATATTTGTGGCTTGATCACCCATTTATATGTTTTGTTAGGTTTTGAGTATTGGAAAATGCTTAAAGTCCTTAGAACTTGGTAGAGCAACTAGAAGTCTGCATTTCTAGGAATAGTGTGCAGTAATCTAGTAAATGTTGCATCTTGTGCGTAGTGCAGCTCGCTTAGAATGAGTTTGTTGAGGAATCCAGAACAAAACTAAGAGGATTAGACTCTTTCATGTGAGGAATTACGGTTAGAGTAATTTGACGGTGCAAGAACATTAGAGTAACATTAAATAGAGAAAAACCTATAGAGTTACGGCAAGAGAAAGTTCAGTAGAATACACTCCGACGTTTTTATCTTGATATTTGTTCTGTTATACAGTTTTGCGTTTGTTTTGTTATGTGTTTTTAAGTCTATAAAAATTAATTAAAGAATTTGAAACATGAATGAGTTCCTCTGCTTTATTTTACTGCAATTCAAAATGTTTTCAAACTGAATATGCGATATCTAAGTATAACAAATTCCCTGTGGACACGATATTCGGTCTTACCGTTTTAATTACTACTTGTGCAAATTGGTACACTTGTCAATTGAGCTAACAATACATCCTACGTATCTTAAATAGGGGAAACTCTCCTTCTATGTCTATTATCCCTTTCTCTTCCTTTATCCCTCTCTTCCCTTTTTCTATTCACATTAACCCCTAAAGTGTAAAGTTTTTCATGACAATGAGAGGCTAAACTCCCTCTGTTGAGCGTCTGATAGTCAATGCCCTTGTAATGCTCTTATTATCTGTTAAATGCAATTTCTGTTTCTATGACCTTTTTTTTGTTTTTCATCTTTATTGTATGGTCTGATCACCCATTCATTAGTTTTAGGGATTATACATTGGAAAATGATAAGTTCTAAAAAACTGAAAAAGTGCATCTAAACAATTCATTGTTAGGGATAAAATGATTTTGTTTTGCCTCTACATGCAAAGGGATTTGGGAGAAAAAATAGATAAATTATGCTCTTCAGGTTGAGTGTTCGTGGAAATTGGAATAGCATTAAATAGGAAAATATCTTAACATTGCATCAAGGGTAGTTAGGCATACTAGGCCCAACATATTTTAAATTCTGAATTTACCTTTAATCATCATCTTTATCATCTTTTAATTTAAATCTTTATCTTATTTTTTTACCTCTCTTTATCTTTTATTTTAAATTTCTTATCTTTTGCTTGTAAATTGGGTTTGCATCAATCTAAGTTCAAACAAAGTTCCTATAGATTAGACACTCCGACTTCTGATTACTTGAGACACTTTGGTGCACTTGTCAATGAGTTAACAATGATAGAGTTTGGAAAACTCTGTTTAACATGATTTTTAGTAGTAGGTTATAGTAGTTTCATACTCTCATTTATCAACATGAAATTCACCCCCACATTACAATGCAAACAAAAATCTAACTGTAGGCTAAAGGAGTCCAACTCAGATAATGTCACTGAAGAATGTAAAAGTATGTCCATAAAAAGGATGATTTTCATGACTGATCAGATAATAATATACAATTAGACAGGCAAAGCTGTGTAGACATCTGCGCATCTAATAAAGCAAGTGAACAAATAAAACAGATTAAGATTTACTTAAGCATACCTCATCATATAGGTATGGGAAAGGATAACCAAACAGTTTAGCATCTTCTGCCATGAATTCTGGACCATCCTGTGAGGCACAATTCCAACTTGCACAAATCATTCAATACTTTAAATGCAGCTTTATTCCAGGATATGAAGTTACTAGAACCTGGGGGTGTGTGGCTACGGAATTTGAAGATATGGCAATGACGGCAAGTCCTTTCTGTAGAAAAAGGATAGAATATTCTTATAACGGATTTTACTTGTGCAAGTCCAACCTGCTCCTGAAGAAGGAAAAATATTTCTTCCAGGGTAATTGATTTGACTACCTCCATATAGAACTTTGTAAGCTTTACAATGTCTTTTTTCAGGTGCTTAACAAATGGACAGTGATTGCATATAAACATAACCTGCAAGGCCACAAAAAGAGGAAAAACTGAGCAGGTAAAAATATCACAGTGTCACTAAATTAGCAAGAAGAGAAAGGTTTTACTAACACTCATGCTTTATGCATCATAATTCATAAGGAAGAGCCACTAAAACAGTTCATAAGACTTAGCCATAAAATGGTTTCCCTTAATTTTTGGTGCCTATACAACTCGGCAACTGGAACTAAATATCTTACATAAGTAAAGACATAAGAATCTCATAATTAAGCAGACAGGAAATTACTTACTAGCTGGTATTCATACATAAATGAATTATTGCATGAATATAGAACTTGCATGGAAATGCTACCACTGTGACAGTTAAATCTACTCTTTTCCAATTATATATTTAAGGCTTCAAACATAACATAAGAATAATCAGTGAAGTGAGAAAAACAAAGAAAGTTGATTAAAAAAAAAAGAAAAAAAAAAAGCATAAAGAATGGAGACTAAGTGGCATCCTACCAGTAGAGCTGGATAAGCTTCAAAATCATCCAATGTCCAGGTCGTCCCGGTAAGGGGCTCCGGAAGCTAATTCAATTTCAATAAAAATTAAAATAAATAATTCAATTATTCCATGTTTCAAAGAAAATATTAACCAAAAAAAAAAGTTGGAATGGGGAAGGTAAATACCTGAAATTGTGGGGTCCTGAAACCCAAGGTAACACCTTTGGACTCAATTCTAGCAGCCCGAACAAAAAGCCTTATTGGGTGTGAATTTTTGTTGAGTTGCAAGCGTGGTGGATGAAAACCAAGTTTGGAAACAGAGCATGCTGCACTTGCAGAAGAACCTAACTGCAGAAAAGGTGACCCAATTGAAGACACTTTGAGTCTCAGTCTCAATGCCATTGCTGTGCTGGGTTACTCACTCCAACTCCAACCTCAATTCTCCATCATCAATATTATCATCTTCTTCTTCAATCACTCTGTTTCTTTTCTGGTCTTCGTTTTTCCACACTTTTGGGTTGTGCTGGTCCTAGTAACCACTCTTAATGGGCCTATTTTGTAACATGGCCCACTTATTAAAACCCAAGTACTTCGATTAGAAATGAAACCATCAGGCTCGATAAAAAAATAAGGAAAAAAAACTCTTTTTAGCTTTAACCCATGAAAATATATAAATTATATGTTTTATTTTAATAATTATTAATGCAAATTTTACACTATTTAATTTTAACATTTTTAGATTATCATGATATCATATGAATATTTATCGACTATGTCCATCACTTTATTCGTTCAATAAATTTGATTAATTATTTTTAATAAAATATTTTTTAATCATATTTTTTCATTCACAATAATCAAATATGAAATTATGCTTAAGCAATTTCAACTCAATTTTACTTGGATTAAAGACATATTAATATTTAGTTATAATATGAAAACATATATAATTAAATGATGTATTGTTTTTTTTATAAACCATAAGAATATTCTTTAAGAGATATCGGGTAGGATTATTATTGATAATAAAAATTTTTATTTGAGTATTTTATGATGCTTATATTGTGTACTTGAATTTAGACTCATTTATTAAGCTTAAATAACCTCGTGTCATTCGATTCGCGGTGGTGATATTAATTGATATTATTTAAAAAGTTTATTATGACAATAAACAAAAATTAAAATAAAATAAAATTGAAGCGTATAAGTTTCAAATGAAATAGACGTAGAGGAGCCCATTGCACATGCCACAACAACCGCATTATTTACAGGGAAAGAACATATAATTAGTCAATTAGATTAAATACGAGGTTGGTTTCCTTCAATTTACCAGTAAAGGAAGGTGGGACCACAGTTTGGACTTTGGAACTCCTATTGAAAATACTAATAAATTTGTAAACTCAACTGGGTTTATATTTTTTGCCGACAACCATAAATTATCATTTGTTTTTGGGCGGAGATATTGTTTTTTGTTTGTAAACAAACAATGGAAAAAAAGCTTCATTATTTAGGACTCACCTGATTTAGTTAGATTGATGAAAGACAATGTTGTTTCTAAAAAGCAAACATCATTTTGTCTTAATTTTTTTTTAAAAAAATCATCCTTTTAATTAAAAAAAAACATATTCCATGATATTTTTTCTCCAATTATTTCTCTTTATTATTTTTTTTGAAAAGAATTCATATTTTGTCACCATTATTATCTCCCCCTCCACAATAATATATTTCATTTTCACTAGCATAAAAAATATCTATTTCATCATTTCCCCCCATAATTATCTCTCTACTTTTTTTATAAGAAAAATTATATTTTTATCTTTATTATTGGCCTCGTCTTTTACCATCATTGTTATTTTTTCCTCCATTATTATTGTTGTTTCATAATTTTTGTCATTATTATCAAACAATGATGTGATAACCATGATAATGATAATGACTACAATAGAAAATGTGGAGACAATGATAATAATTATAATAAAAACATTAATAGTGATGGTCATAAAGGCTATCATGACAACACTAACAATAAAATTAGTAAAAGTAAAATTGATGTCAATTGTCAATTGATGATGATAACAATGATAATGATGTTTATGATGATGAATTGATGATGATACTAATGGTGAGCGTGGTGATGAAAATAGAGATGACCACAATAGTAATAATAAATAATGATTTTATTTATTTTAAAAAATATAATAGGAGAGATAATTGGAGAAAAGATAATGAACAAGTTTGTTTATTTAAATTGAAAAATGTCAAATTATTTATTAAAATTAAGACAGAAATAATAAAATTCTTAAATCAATGGGTGTAACAAAACTCATAATATATGCACGCATGCAAATGTTAGCTAAACCCATTTATTAAATATTTTTTTAATATAATTTTATATTATTAAATTATTTTTAAATATATCATATTTTAGCTTCTCAAATATATATATATATATATATATATATATATATATATATATATATAGTTAAAAAAATATCTTAGTAATTAATACTTAAATTGCTTCAATTAATATTACATACAATAAATTATTTATAAGTAGTCTTTAAAATTGATTTTTATTAATTAAAATAATTAAGACATTTTAAAATTAATTATTTCTGAATGTACATGTTTTAAATACTTTTAAATATAATTTTCGTTATCTTTGAAATAAATTTAGGTTGATTAAATTAATTTATTATTTTTATACATGTAATCTCTAATTGAGTGAGACAATTAATTTTAAACGAATTTAATTTTTCAAATATTTTATCAAAAAACTTTTAATTTGTGAGTGATTAATTTCAAAATTATTGGATCAAATCTCAAATTAATTTCAAAAATAGTTCGAGTGATTATTAATTACTTGTAGTTTTAATAATACGTGAAAAGTAAATATTATTGTGATGATATCGGATTGCCGTCTTTAGATATTAATTTGTATTAATGATATTTTGTAATTTAAAATTCAAACTGAAACTAGTGTCATCTTTCCCGGATCAGTAATTAAATAAATCAGAAAAATATAATTAGGCTAAATTAGTTTTTTTTCCTCTAATTTATTATTTAAGTTTAATCTAATCCTTTAATTTTTGTTTTGTTTAATTCAATTCTCTAATCTTTAAAATCAATTCAATTTGATCTTATAGTTTATTTTGGTTTCAATTTAATTCTTTAATTTTTAAAATTGATTATTTTTTTTGAAAAATATGTATTTTATGGCAATTTAAAATTACTAGGTGATGATTTTGAAAAGTGTGATTTTTTATAAAAAGTGTGATTTTTTATAAATTAAATTAAATGATCAAATTAAATCAATTTAAAAAGTTAGAAAATCAAATTAAACTTAAAAAAATTAAAAGACTAAAAAAAACTAATTTAACAATATAATTCTGCAACTTCCAAAAGAATCTAACACGTTCACACACACTTCCATATCCATATATATACATGTGTATGTATTATGAAGTCCATATCCATATATTACACATATATAGAATTGTATTTTCTATTGTAGATGAATAGCCCGTACGTAATTAATATCAAAATTTCAGCAAGTTATGTTCTTTCTAACGTTTTACGTCATGGATGACGGACGACTTTAATAAAAGGCACACAAGAAATATAATTCTGTTCTTTAAGCACATTAACATATTTCCATTTGTCTATCTAGCATGATTTAATAGTACGTTGATTAAAATTTATAAACTTAAGTTTAGGTTATAACTAAGTTTATAAATTAAGTTTGTAAAAGTATTTTAAGTTTTGTTTATCCAAATTTAGTTTTTAGAATAAATTTTATTTTGGGATGTAATCAAGTGTATGTTTGTGTACCATGATTTAATAGTACATATTTTGGAAAACAAACATGCTCTATATATGACTTTCAAACATATTTTTGAAATACTCTTATCGAAAATTTAAACATACCTTTACTCTTATTCTTTGAATGCTATCGTTGGGTCGATTTGATATAAGACACCCGCAATTTCAAAACTTATCCAATTAGCATACTTCCATTTAAATTTTTAAAAAATAATAAATATATTTTTAGTGTAATTTTTTATACCCTTATTTAGTTATAGATTATTATATATAATGATAAAATTATTAATTATTATCTTAATTATTATAAAAATCATATATAAATTATTTATAATTGATTATTACATTGTTAATTGTACATAAAAATTAAACTCTTTTAAAAAGAGAAAAAAAAAATATACACACCATACATTTTATTTTGTGTATTGATTTTAAACTTTTAATTTGTCCTGACTGTTTTTAAATAAATTAATTTAAAATGTATCGATAGTGTACATATTTTTTTGAAATAATTACTTCAACAATTGTATCTAAACTATAAATTGATTTTTAATTATTTAACAATAATCTATAGTTGTAGTTCATTCATATATATATATATATATGGGGACCTAATTTATTTTAACTCAAACAAACTTGTCTTGTCCTTGTAATGAACTATATTTTTTCTGTTCATCAATCATCATATGCCACGGGCCTAAGGAGTAGTACATTCTCCCCCAATTTTGAAAGCATATCCTACTATTGTCAGTCCTGACGCAAGGCCCAATATTTAACACCAAAATGTATAAATTCTAAGTAGCAGTAACAACTAGTGTTAATGCCAGCAACAGATAAACGGCTAGAATCTTAGGCCTTGTCAATTTTCAGCAATGGGACCCATACAAATTTGATTTATTCGGATAATGTTTTATTAACACAAGGTAAGAGAGGGATTGATGATAACTACAAGGTCAAATAAAAAGTCACCATCAATGACTTACAGGGGAAACTGATAGCACAAGAATATTATTAACAAATCAATAGAAAGGAAAAAAAAAAGAGTTGAAGCCAAACTAGCTGTTTTACCAGATGTGAAGAACAATTAAATAATTGGCACGGTGGGCAAAGCAAGATTCAGTCATTGGTTGAACCACTTGATCAAAATTTTGAAAATTTCTCTTTCTATCTCTCTCTATCTGGGAGCAAGATAATATATAATTGAAACAATTAATTGCAGTTGGAAGTTCAAGGTTTCAAGCTAGCTAGAGGTATTTATATAAAGCCCAATTGGGTGGTATTGGAAGCTATACACTAACATAACATATATGTTTGTATATAAGAGAAGTGGAAGAGGGAGAGTGAGGGAAGGTAACAATAAGGGAAATGAAGAGGAGCAGAGATATGGAGAAGAGATCAGAGATTAAATCTGCAATTGAAGAGTTGTCTATGCTGGTTATAGTCAAACCTGAAGGAAATCATGTCATGATTGCTCACATCCCCACCAAGCCTTTCCTGTCTCTATGTCACTTGGTTCTACAAGTTCTTGGTGGGTTTACACACTTTGTTTATATTTGAAAACATGAATGTGATGTAACACCAAACACATTGTCATTATGCTTGATTGATGCTCTCTTGCAGATAAGATAGGACCAACGATGGCCGTTTTGAGACAAGACGTTTCCCAGAATATTAAGGTACATGCAGATTAAATTCTAAACTCTTAATTGAATCAGTTCACTTGAAGGGAAACTATCTCTGTATGAGGTGTATTGACCGGTAGTTTTTCAGTTAACATATAATTGCACATTGATCGAACAGCCAACTACCAATTATTGGCTTATGCTATTAAGTTATGTGTCACTGCAGAGGTTGGAAGTGATGCATGAATTGAATCCCTCAATGAATTCAAATTTGGTTGAAATATTGAAATCAGAAGCTAGCAAAGGCAAATCAAGGAAGAGGTCTAGTTGTAGTAAAGCCTTTCTTTGGCTCACTAGGTAAACATATATTATGTTGTTGCTTTCTTTTCCTATTATGTTATTCCCTCATACTTGGGTTTAGGTTGTTTCATCAGTTTCAGCTCTAAAAATTGTTGAGAAAAATAAAACAGGCTAACAACTGTTACTCAGATTAAATAACAGCAGAAATAATCTTTCCTTGTATAGTGTATACTTTCCTTATGTGTAAATTGCTTAATGAATACAGATGTGCCACTCTGCAGGTCCCTGGATTTCTCCTCAGCATTGTTAAAATCACTAGAAAACGATCCTAAAAAGGATATGGAGCAAATAGTTCAAGAATGTTATGATGTAACCTTGTCACCATGGCATGGATGGATTTCGTCAGCCGCTTTCAGAGTAATAACCATTTGTTCCTTTCTTCATTTGTTCAATCATGTTTATGCTTTTGATGGATTTTACAGGCTAACCTATATGTTTCATCTCAGCTTGTCTGGTCCAGGGAAATTTATTTATTAATTTTTTTACCTCATGAAATTCTGTGCTTTATGTAAAACTTGCCTAGTTAAGATCAGTGACCAAAATTGTGCAATTGGTTCTTGCTGAACTAACAGAAATAGTACTGCAGGTGGCTAAAAAACTAGTGCCAGATAGTAAAACTTTCATGGATCTCCTCAAGGAAAAAGATGAAAACTGTGAAACCCTAAAGGAGAAAATGCAGATCTTGGTTTCCCTGCTTGTTCCTTTTCTTGAGGATGTTCATTGTATTCTTGTAAGCATAACTTCATGCTTCCTAACATAACATCAATCCGTCATGTTCATTCAATTTCCTTTCATCTTACTTCATGAATATTTATTTTGCAGAAAGTGTATAACTTGGACAGGATTAAGTCAACCTGAAGATAGAAGAACTAATGTGCAGTTTTGTGTAGGGTATATTTTGGCTTCATTCCCCCACTGTTTTCATGTAAATAGCTTGTATAGTAAAATCTTCGTCAACACAGCTATGTCGTAATTACAAGTTTGGTTTCTGCTGCTCGATATAGATTTTATACATCAAATTTGTAAATGTTGAATTCCAAGTTTTATTGTCTACTTGAAAGATCTAATTTATGGCCATGTTACATCCAAGCATGTAAAGTTTTTATTTATTTATAAATGTTAGTTTATTAGTTTTGTTAGAAATGTCAATTGGAGTAAACATGCGACTTCTTCTCCATCCCTTCTTCCTTCACCCTTTACCAACCACTAGACTGACCTAATGTCTCCCCAAAACGTGCAAAGTTAATTAATGTTGAATATGAAAAATGTGAAAGTTAAATTTATACGCAAGAAAGGGTGAATCGTGATACTTCTAGAAAACCACATTGAGATAAAGTTAGCTTTCAGTTTCATCCACAGGCTTACATTCCCTGCATTAAAATTTCATCTAAATTTGAAGGATGGAGATTTTATGGATCAAACTCATCCGTGAGATCAAAGAGATTCATGCTATTTCAATAATGATTTACAATACAGTTAAAAAGAAATCCACTGCTTGATGGTCATAGTTGAGTGATGTCTATGAGCACAACCATTTCTTCTTATATTGGGTAATAGAAACTTAGAAAGGGCATGCTTCAGTGTAGTGCTCGCACAAATTTTCAAAGATAAAAAATGATAGGTCTGCATATGGTTTAACTTATTAACGGAAGTCTTGTGATTGCAAATACGTCACTCTCTTTTTCACTTTCCTAAGATTTGTTACTTCCACAGACAGGATATTTCTATTTTATTTAGAAGAAATGCCAACCTTGAAGATATCATTAAACGTTCCTCCAAATAAAGTGGTCCGCACGAACAGATTTTTTTTTTATTTTTCACAATAATTTCACGAGTGAATACACTCAATTGAATAATCATACATTCATTGCGTAAAAAATCTTATATTTCCAGGTCTTTCCTCACACAAAATTGCATGGTAGTTGAGTGAACTTTACATTAGATGACAAGTACAGCATGATTAAAATTCCATCAATCAAATGATTGATGTTCAATGCACATGTTCCAATGGACATGTTCAAATATAGATCAAGTCCATCCCCACAATGAGTTTTTCAAGTCACGTGAATTATAAGGAGGATCTTGAAGTGCAATAAGTGCTGCAACTAAGCCAGCATTGCTTGCTATGTTTGGCTCAGTGAACTTTTGGTTGGTCCTTTGATCCACGAAATTGTCATTAGTGTCTGGTCCTCCCACCATGGCTCCCAAAAGAACCTGTGGATTTGGATCTTTAGAGTTTAGCCATTTCTTACCATCTTCACAACGGTAGGGTTGGTTATTCCAAGGGATTGATGCACTTCTGTGATGAACCTGGAGAGGAAACCTGTCACCATAGCCCACCAAATAACTCATTTTCATAGGGTTTTGCCCCAAGATGTAGCTAACCTGAAGAGCACATAACAGAAGGAAGCATAATTAGTTTTTTTTTCCCAATTTTTAGGCAACAATGCAAATAGTGATCAGGAGGCTAGGAATTTGCCTGAGAAGTAGCAAAATCGTGAAGCATTTCCACCGAGAATGCATCAGTCTTGCAACTTGCACCAGACATTTTGAGATGATCAAGGTAATCACTGTACAATTTACTGAGAAAGGATGCTGTAGCAGCATACTGGAGTAATGGACCATTATCTGGTTTCAGGATAATCAATCCACCTACCATTATGTTTAATATGAATCATATACGTAGATAAATGAAGCAAATAATTCAAAACAAGCTAATGGTGTGTGTTACAATTGATCAGAGAACTATACCAGGTGTCCTGCTAAAGTATTTATTGAATAGATAAGAACACATGAGGGCATCGGTAGAGTTTGATGAGAGTTTCAAAGCATCCTCATGTGGGAAGCCAGGATCACGGAAGAATCGAATACCGGTAAGCAAAATCTACAAAGATCAGTTTAAAAAGAAAACTATGCTAAGATTTCTTCTCAAATTCTCCTGAAAATTCAGTTTATGTGTCTATTAAAGTTACCTCCACAGCATTGAGCTTGTTATTCCAATAAACAACCCCTTTGTCAACACTTGGTTCATCACTCTTGGCTGATAAAAAAATTTCAGTTGCAGTTGCAAGGTAATCAGCGTTTTCAGTAGCAAGAAATAACCAAGTTGCTCCCCAAGCCAACTCATCTTTGTAGCTAGTTGAGTTATAAAGCATTCTTGCTTGTTTTCCACATGCATCAACCATGGTGTAGGTCCCGTGTTCTGTAGGATCTTCACTTGTGATCGCCTCAAAGAGGCTTTCTGCTGCTTGGATAAGTCTCCTTGAGTAATCCTTGTCTTCTTCAAATACCATCGATGATGCAGATAATGCTGCCACAATTTCACCAGCTAAATCTGAAGCAGAGGCATCACAAATTGAAACTGGTCTCTCATATGTCATATCTTCAGGTCGTTGCCAGCAACTCACATCATTTTGCTCATTGTTATTATTACTAATGGTACTTCCAACCTAATGAAATTGAATAAAACAAAATAGAACAATTTCTTTTTGTAGCTATTTGTATGTAATAAAGAATAGGAGTTATGGTACAAAAATGATAATGAGTCTTCTCATTAGTCTCATGTCATATTTTAACATGATTTGAGAAATGGTACCAACACTCTCTAATACACTTTTTTGAATACTCTCTAGTCTTCTACTATTGATTGAAATTTATGTGAAATTACAAAATTTTGCAGGTTCTACTTATACAATGAGTCTCATTTTGAAATTTCTACTAAATTTTAACCCATAATAAAGAATGTATTGTTAGCACTTTTCTTTGAACATGACTGTCATATTATCATATAAATGAGAAGATCCATTCCCTACAAAAAATTATAACTTGCCTGGGAATACAGTGTAAGGTTTGATCCAGCTGTTGAACTTGGGGGAATGAACACCTTGAGCAGGTAGTCACTACCCCATCTGATGATGTCCCTCACATGATCAAGCTCACCAATATCAGCATATTTACTATGATATTCAATAACAGTCCAACTCAACAAGGTCATAGTATAAGCTGTGGTGAAGGTAAACTTAATGTTGTTGCCAGAATCATAAAATCCACCAGTAAGATCAGTCTTAGCCAAATTCCCATCCTGTAATCCTGAATCTCCTCTAAATTTCACTGGACTGTTCCTTGGATAGTGTCCAGCTGCCAAAAATAAAATTCATTGTTGAACTACACCAAGACAAAAAACAAAGAAGGAAATGTGTAGCAGCACAAAGAGAAGTAGTACATTTTTGAGCATCATAAAACGTTAGAGCCTGGTTTATTGCCAGTTTGAGATTGATTGAAGACCCTTGATGCTTGTGCTTCTGAGGTAAAAAGTGTGCCAGCAGAACAGCTGCCAAGATGGCAAAAATTATTGCTACCAAAACAAAAATAAAAATATGAAAGTGCTTCCTGTCAGTGATAGCAAGATTGAAGTCAACAGATTTTGGATATTGTGAAGGGATAGATTCATAGGCGGTGGAAGAATTAGGAGCAAGTTTAAAGTCTAGTGCTATGGAGTTCCAGCGGCTCGCTGAAGGAAGAAGTCGACCTGACTCTGAAACTGTGTGCACATATCTCACAGGTTCCCTCTCAGACTCAAAAGTAGATGACTCTGTTGGTGGCATGATTGATGAAGATTGCTATATTTGGATGTGTTAAGGTAGAAAATGAAATGAACAAAATAAATCATGCACTCTCATAGAAGAATTTGGCTTCTAGGTTCTATCTAAACTTACTTGTTTTGCCAATAAGATAAGTATATGCAGTTATGCACATACAGCTGGTTGGGAAACAAGGCTGAGAAATTTGGAGAACACGATCTTATTTGTTGGTATATGGTTTATGAATGATACTTTTCTGCAAAATTCTTACATCTCACAACCAATCACATTAATTATACCATTGCTTTTATCTGAGTTTAGCTCCGACCTTTTCCAAATAAAAGGGTTCCAATTGGCTGTAGAAAGTTAGAAAATAATCTCTGTATAGCGTCCACAACCATAAATGTATATGGTCTTGGTGTGGAATAGTATATATGTTGCTCTAATGAAACAGATGAATTTCAAAGAAGTATATTTTTTAAGGTTAACATTGGCTATTTTTTATTTTTTTTATCCATTGAAATAAAAAATAGTATGAGAGGTTCTACACAACTTACCCATTCAATCAATTAAATTAGACCTCTTGATTAATGTTGGTTATTTTGATAAAGTATATATATTTATTTTTTTTAACAATGATATTCTAATATATATTATTGTGAGACTAATTGTAACTTAAGATTTTTTTCAAAAAATAATCTTCTCCAAGGGTTTGATATAGTAGGCCTATTTGGTTCACGTAAACTAAACTATGCTAGTAGCTTAGCACACTACAGATTATCTGATAAAAACAGTTAATAAATAAAAAAATTGATGCTATATATTCATTATTTGTGTGTTTTTGGTAACCGTAGCATGTTGGAATTGGTTTGGGTTGATATTCCAAAGCATGGGTTTGTCTTTTCTGTGCCGTCCAAATTCTAGCATTATATGGATTATCCCTAGAGTAAAGCCATACAATTAAAGGAGAATATTTACTTATAGCTGCCAAAATTGTAATAGTGTAATAGTAGTAACAATTAAGCTAAAAAAGTTGAAGCAGAATGAACAATGCCTCGTCCTCGGCAGAAATATGAGACATAAGAACGGGGAGTAGACGAGACAAAATAATTTGAACTTTGGGACGCCTATCTTCTCGACCAGTTCCTTTGTTTGTTACTTTAATGAGAAAATTTTGGTTTGACCAAATTATAGTGGGATTTTTCTTAATATGTAAATAACATGGTAAACATCAAGAATTTAAGATATTTAATAGATAATTTAAATTTATTTTATTTTATCTCCACTCTAAATATCGAATCATTTCTTCACTCAATTTTGGTAAGGGTGTGTTAACTTATAAGTTAGCTGAAACTTATAAGGTAACAGAAAAGATAAAAACTTATAAGTTAACTAATTTAATAAAAAAATATTTAATAAATGTAAAATGATGATCGGATGATGCAGCAGTGGTGTGACAGTGGTAGCTGGAAAACGCAAAGATCACCATGGAGTGTTGGAAAAAAAAGGGGAGAATGGGGAAGATCCAAGTGGGCCATTTATTTAGATTTGAGTCAACTTAGCCAACATAAGGCATTAATTATGCTTTAGGAAAAAACTGACAATAAAGCTTAATTAATGCACGACATATTTTGAATTAATTTCTAACTTAGCGTTAATTTTGATAAGCCGAATATATGTAGTTGATACTATCTGCAATTAATTTTAACCAATCAAATCAATTAATATCATTAATTACCATGTAGTGTTGACCAGGTGAACACTACCATAAATATCGCTATTAGTGTTGGCTTTGTTGATGCAAAAACAACACTGATTTGAAATTAGAGTTGATTTAAGTCAATGCTAGATAGTTTTATTTAAATATTTATTTTTGAAATTTTGTGTTAGACTTGCATTGGTTCAACTTATGCCAGTAGTGTGAGTGTCAAGGCTGATGCTACTTAATGGATGTTTTTTTTAGGAGACTTAATGGACGTTAAAACATGCGTGTAATTTAATCACAAAACTTTACAATCAAGACTCAAAAATAAAGGATAGCTTGAAAAATAAATTTATAGAAGCAACATGTCATACATTAAGGGAAGTCGTAATCTATCCCTGTACATCCCTTTGTCTAATAGTAGGATTTTATTTGTTTTACTCACAAGCTGTCATTTGAAGTGTATTTTCTAAATCCTCTAGTGAAAAATTCAAAGTGAGAAATACAAAAATCTAGTATAGTAATTACCGCTGTTCAATTTGAATTGCACTATGCCTAATTGTATTTACAGTTTATCTGGACGGTTAAATAATATTAATGAACTAAACTCACACTGAACTGAATTGATTGATATTAAATTGTTTTGAACTATTCTCTAAATTACTAGTCGAACTGTTCCAAACTGTTTTAAAATGAATGGAACTATTTTTTAGGATCATTTATTTTGATAAATGTTAGGGAAGTGATAAGGAGCTGCAGAAGACATACTCAAGGAGAAAGAACCAAAGGTGCAAGCAGGGGTGCAAAAAGAGGGAAAAAACCCAAGAGAAAAATATCAAAACCTGCATACCTCAGTGAGTATATCTGAGGGGTGATTTTGGCACTGCAAATCCATCCTTAGTGATATTGTCGGGAAGCAGGGAGCAAGCATAACCAACTTGATTCTGTAAATATTCCTTACAAAAGATAAGAAATCCATTAGTGAGGAATAGTATAAATAAGCATGCAATAATACTATCAGAATCATGAAATGAATGAAAAGTCTCCCTTGCCTTTTTCTTCTGTTCTTCTTCCTTGGAGGTCTCTGCCTCGAAACCAGACTTGCTTGATAACAAGTAACAATAAACAACTTTTTATTTTTACTTTTAAGAATGATTTGATGGTATATTATTGAGTATAAAGATAAAAATATCTTTATATACATTACATCTCATTCCTTATTTATTTTATGTATTGAATCTTAGATTTTTTTTATTATAGTATTTTTAATTGAAATAGTTTGTATTTTAAATACACCAACATAAAAATTTGACATAATTTACCAATATAAAATTTTAATTTTTATCAAAATATAACATAAAAACAGAACAAATTATCAATTATGAATAATTTTATTAATATTTAAGAAATTGCTCATATTCATTACGACTTTTAATTAATGCCCATTACGTATAAGTGCAGAGACATCATCCTCCTAAAAAAATGAGAACAATTTTCTCTGGCAATCTAAGAAATTTCATTGAAAAGTGTGGGTGAGTAGGGGCGATAGGATTCCGCAGTGGGCACCATGCAGTCATAGAGCCTTTACCGCTTTATGTTTTGTTCTTTTTAAATGTCAGCACACTGATTTTCAGTTCGTAACTAAGTTTATAAGTTCACTGAACAGTTCCTTTTGGTAGTTCAGTTTTTCTTACAATAGATCAGTTTTTTAAAAAGCAGTTCAGGGCAGTTCAGTTTATTTTGAATAGACCTAATGGTAATGCAAAGCAAATTTTTAGAAAATCCGTAGGGCAAATAATAGGACCGCCCTCAATTTATTTTCCTTTTTATATACTTGACCAAAGAAACATTAGACAAACACTTATGCATACATTCACTTGCTTTAGAGATTAATAATTTCCCTGATTTTTTTTGTTTAAAAATAATTTTAGTATCTGATGAAAAATCTTCAGGTAGTGATAATCCCCCTAAAAAAAATCTCGTGAGGTTTGAGTTTGTGTTCAATTTGGTTAGGTAAAACTTAGAAATACTTGGCATATCAACATTTCATAATAATCCCCACAAAAAGGTTGGTTCCGATTATTTCCGTAAATTTAGTGAAAAAGGAAGAGTTGTTGTGGGAGGAAAAAAGTAAACATCACAACATTGTCATTTTATTTTTGCCATCATTTCAAATATGCTTCAAAGTATTCGTTTCCAAATTTGATTGCTAAATCCAACTGGCTGCTACAAAGAATTTTCCACAGTCTCTCCAAGTCCCATCACCAACTTGCACATCGATTTCATAAAGATAAAATGCATTTGAGAGATGTGAGAAGAACGATGAGAATGAAAAGATATTTTTGAAAGGATGAGAATGAAAAGATAGATAGAGAAGATAAAAAATTTAAATATCAAATTCTCGTCAATAACTTCAAGATGAACGCAATTGGAGTCACTGATAAATAAAAAATATAAAAAAAAAAAATGAACGCAATTGGAGCTTCTTTCGGGTCAATTTAAAAAGCAAGCATCACAACTCAATTTTTTTCTTAACCTACTACGTGGGCGCATATATTATTGGTAGAATGGGAAAAAACTTAGTGGAGCACAACGGGACTTATTTACATATATAATCATCTAAACTACCTGGGCTAATATAAAAAACAAGAATCACATCTAACCATAGTAGTAATTTTATTATGATATATTTTTCTCTCAAGACCCTTTAAATTTGCATTTAAACAAAAATGAATCTTCGCGTATTTGGCTCCTTATTTGTCGAGAGTTCTACGTTTAAGTAGAAGCTACCAATAGTAATTTGTGTTTCTCTACCTCAGTTCCGCCACTAGGTGGACTCTAGTAGTTTTTGGGTTTCTCTTTCAAATTGATGCAATTTTGTATGGATTTTCTTTTTATAGTACAAATTCATGTGATTTTTTTTGTCAATTTTCACGTAATATAGTATTAACATTTTACAAAATAAAAAAAAAAATAGTTATCTGCCTGATCGATCAAGAAGACAAAATCTTACACTATATGCACGTCGTGAACACGCTCTGTTGGATCCAAGCCCCCTTTTCTTTAATTTGTATGAAAATGGAATTCATGATGATTGAATATATTTGAGACTTTCAAGAAGATTTTGGAAGGGATTATCAGGAAATATTTTATAATTGACCAAGCTTATTATTACATGGGGGAAAGGGGGGTGGGGGTGTTATTGATTACAACATTAATTTGCTTGGATTTGGAGAGTCTGCAGTAAATATTACCTACAGATATAACTGTAAAAACTAAAAGTTAAACAAGCCATTGATGCAACAACTGCAATTAAACCTTTACTTCAAAGGTTAAACTTTTTGAACTTGTGCTGCTCTAGCCGGTGTTCCTGAGTACAGGACAGCTTGCAACAGCATCTTCAGCACTGCCATCAAACTTGGGACCTTTCAGGAGACCTCCAAGCAATTCGGCAGGATCATAAAAGAACTCCACCTTCACGATTTTTGAATTCTCATCCAACTGCATGTCACCCAAAACAATCAAAACTAAAATACATTAAAATTGCTGAATGAAAAGAGCAGTAACAATTACATCTACATCAGCCTCTTTGGAAATCTTCATAAAAAAAATCTCTTTTGTATATATGTTCGTCAACATTAACCAGTATTGGTGTTATATAGTCATTGTTCAAGTGTAACTCAGCTTCAGCTCGGTCCTCTTAAACAAATTTTCAACTTAAAATCATGTGAAAGAAAAAAACGTGATTAAGAAAGAAGATCTCAATAAAATATTCAATCAAATTTTTTAATAGAGATTAATCATCAATAAATCTTTTGCATCAATAACATGGTTAATATATATATATATATTAGTGGAAAGGTATGTTACCGTGAAAATGGCCATCCCATAGACTTCAATTTTGTCTCCAGTGGGGGCGTGGCCTTTGAAGGGACCCTCCATGTAGCCCCAGTGCCTGAACTTGTACACAATCACGGGTGGTCCAGAGTACACGTGCAGAATTTCCAAAGCAAACCCACGTGGGAATGTTGTCGTGAAGGCCTTATGGGATGAATCTGCTGTTTCTTCATATGGGTTGTAAGGCCTCAGTTTCTCTGGTATAGAGGTTTGCAGCAGTGGAATATACCCTCCTCCAAGCTTCCTTTTCTCTTCCAAACTAATAGGCTTCCTTCCTGTTAATAATCACAAATATGATAGGAATATAAGATAAATTGAATGGTTAAGGAAAAAAAAAAAAGAAAAAAATTATAAATTAGATCTCTTCTACTAACAAAATTAATATTATAGTAATTAATATGTTCCTATAAAAGAAAAATCACAAACATGAAACAACTAATACTTAGGAACTAATATGCATGAAATTCAAACCATGTAAAATGAAGAATGAGTTTGCAATTCTGCTTTCTCAAGACAAAACGCTACCGTTTAGGCTGAAAGTGTATTTCTCTGGGTCCACTGATCTGTTATCCTTGAAATCCTCCTTGTGGAACATTTCCATCTCCCAATTCTTCACTAAAGTCTGCACCTTTTCTTCAAGTGAACCCGGAGGCCATACCTGTCAAGAAAAACATAATCAAATTGTTCGATTTGGCATGAACAACTTTTTCTTTCTTCACTGGATAAATCATTTATATGTACACTCTTAATTGACACACAAAGAAATCAAGAAGAGGAGACCTTGGTTCTGCCTTCATCAAATAATTTGTTGACAACGTCATAATTTGGAGGAGCACCATATCTCCATTTGATGTTCTTCTCACTGTCTTCGCGCATAAAGGGGCGGTATTTGTCCTCCCTAACACTTGATGACGCCATCTTTAGTACCCTACGATCATTTGTTCAACTCGGTTTGTTTTATTTATAGGAGATAGGTATACTGTGCAAACCTTATGTTATAATTGTTTTACTTAAATTTTATTTTAATAATTTATTTTTATTAGTGTATGGCTGATTAGTCATACCATTTACTGATGAAGCTTTTGACCAAACATACCATAAAGCTTTAGACCACCGTGAAAGAAAGAGATACGGATCTAACAAAAAAATATGGCAACTCCCTAACCGAGATGTATGATTTTTTCTTTTTTTATAGAAATGATATCCTTCAATCTTTTATTTTTCCATATTATCAAATTTATTGATTATTATATTAATTTGTCAGAAAATTTGATCGATTATTTTTAATAAAAATTTCTGTTTTAATTATATTTTTCTCAAGCATATTTATAAGACTCAAATTCGATACATTATTTAAAGAAATCAAATATAATATTATTTAAACCAATAACTAATTGATCCTTCAATTTTATTTGAATTGAATAAAATTATTAACAGGGTAAACTTTTTTCCTTCAAATATTTAAAATTTTAATTTAATCTTGTAAAATATTTGAATTTTAGAAATTACATTTCTATACTTCTATAATAAACGTGCGTTTAATGACGGATATGAATCATATATTTAATATTTTGAATATTTCATATCACTATCATTATTTAAATGAAAATTTAAAATATTATTTTTGAAATGAAAAATATTCTTCACTGAAAAGTTCAAGAGGACTAGGAATCGTAATGGAACTCTTTGATAGAACAACTAATTTTCTTTGACTGGATTAGTCCACCCATGCCGCGGACAAATGAAAAATCAATTCAATTTTAATAAAAACTAAAAATGTAATGAACCTAATATAATGTGGTTCACTTAGTAAAAAAATATAGAGAATGGTTGACAAATAATTTTGTCATGATCAAATATTTAATTCTTAGATTCATGTATATATATAAAATATGGTTTAATTATTCATTTAGTTGTTATAATTTTTAAATTTATCTTTTTTAGTTTTTATACTTAATAAGTTTTAATTCTTATAATATCTCTGTCGTTAAGATTTTTTTAACTAGAATTAAAATTTTTTAACAACTATTGAGAATACTAAAAAATTCATTTATTAAATTTTAAAGATTAAAAAATTCACTTATTAGCTATAGGGATTAAAAAAAAATAAGTTTAAAAACTATAAACACTAAATAAGTAATTAAATCAAAAAATATTTATTAGAAAAGGTCAATTCTTTAAATATATCTCAATATGTCAAAAAAATTAATTCTTAAATCTTGATGGGAGTTGTCTGAATTCACCGAAAAGAAAGAAAATAAAAATATAGAATGCGCAAAACACGATATAAGACGGAAAAATTTGACGCAAAAATATTATTGGACAATTTTAATAAGATTATATTTGTGATTTATGGTAGATTAGATTAGGCTGAAAACCCAGGCCGATTTATTTTTTTAGATAAATGGTTTTGTATGGTCTCAAGAACCTTTATTTAAACAATTGAATCCATTGGAAGTTGGAAAAACTCCTTTCTTTTTTCAATTTATGTGGGATTCATGATGATTGAATTAATATATATAAACTTACAGAAGATTTGGACAGGAGCTTATCTAGAAATTGCTCATAATTTGACCAAGCTTATATATTACATGATGGGAGGGGGGGTATTACAACCTTAATTTGCTTGGATTTGGGTAGCTTGTAGTAAATATCAGTACAATTTTATTTATATAAACATAATTGTAAAAAAAACTAAAATTCAAACAAGAAGCCATTATTGGATGCAACAACTGCAGTTAATTTTTACTTATGGCCATCCTTTTCCTCAAGGCTTCCTTGAACTTGTGCTGCTAGCTCTAGCCGGTGTTCCTGAGTATAGGACAGCTTGCAATAGCATCTTCAACACTACCATCCTCAGGACCTTTCAGGAGACCTCCCAACAGTTCTGCCGGATCATAAAAAAACTCCACCTTCACGACTTTTGAATTCTCATCCAACTGCATGCATACCATGACCCCAAACAATAAAAAAATAAATAGAATTGTTGACTGGAAAGAGCTGTAATATAATTATATTGACATCAGCCTAATTAATCAAAACATACTTCAGTATATTAGAGGATTCATTGCTTTTTGTTAATAATTAATTTTTATCAAAAAATCTGACTTATTATTTTTAATAAAAATTTTCTTTTTTTATCTACAAAATTTTAAATTCGAGAAGAAATTCAATTCAATATCACTTAGATTATCAAGTTGATAGGAAACATGCTTGAATTTGAAGTACATAAATGTGAAAAGTTGTCTTATTGAGAAAATCTTAATAATTATTTTATCCATTTTGTACCTTCTTAACATTAATTATTTTAGTATTAATGTTAAGAAAATGGTTGCTTATGATTATCTGTGGATGGAAGTTATGTTACCGTGAAAATTGCCATTCCATAGAATTGAATTTTCTCTCCAGTTGGGGCGTGGCGTTTGAAAGGACCCTCCATGTAGCCCCAGTGCCTGAACTTGTACACGATCACTGGTGGTCCAGAATACACGTGCAGAATTTCCAAAGCAAACCCACGTGGGAATGTTGTCGTGAAAGCCTTATGGGATGAATCTGCTGTTTCTTCATAGGGATTGTAAGGCCTCATTTTCTCTGGTATAGAGGTTTGCAGCATTGGTATATACCCTCCACCAAGCTTCATCATCTCTTCCAGAGTCATAGGCTTCCTTCCTGTTAATTAATAATCATAAAACTAATATTCAGGAATTAATTGTATGAAATTCAAACCATACAAAAAAAATGAGTTTGCAATTCTGCTTCTCAAGACAAACACTACCGTTCAGGCTGAAAGTGTATTTCTTTGGGTCTATTGATCTGAAATCCTGCAGGTCCACCTTGTGGAACATTTCCATCTCCCAATTCTTCACTAGAGACTGCACCTGCTCTTCAAGTGAACCCTGAGGCCAAACCTGTCATAAAAGCATAATTTAAATTGTAGGATTAGCGATTGACATGACTCACGATGATCCGTTTTTAATTTCTTTCTTGCACTCCACAAGCATTTATACACTCTTGATTGAACTATACAAATTAATTAATTAACACAGAAAGAAATTAAGAGAAAGAGACCTTGGTTCTGCCTTCTTCATATAGCTTGTTGACAACGTCGTAATTTGGAGGGGCACCATATCTCCATTTGGTGTTCTTCTCAGTGTCTTCGCGCAAATAGGACCGGTAGTTGTCCTCCCTAACATTTGATAATGCCATCTTACTTTAGTACAGTTCAATGTTTTGCTCCTCTTAATTTATGGGCGGCGTATGACACGTATTAGATAACTCTGTCTGCTTTTTTTGTTTGTTTGTTTATATTTGTTTATGAGATTTTTTTGTCTTTCCATCATATTTTTGTTTTTATTAAAAAATATCTAAGTTTCACATGATGGTCTTAATCTTTGAATTGTAGTTTATATATATTTAAAACAATTTCATTTAATATTAATTGATTTTGAAATGAAATTTAATAATATTCACTCAGATAATCAATCAATTGTATCACTCAAATTAATAACTTATTTTATATTATAAAAATTAAATAGTAACAATGTAAATATTTGAAAAATGTAAATATATAATACATAGATAAATATATAATAGCTCGTGATGACTTATTCATTTGATTATTTTAAACCCTCCTCTTCTATTATTGCCGCAAAACGACATCTTCGGGCTGGCTAGGAATTGTATAATTTTGTTCACTTTGTATTTGACAGGTATCTTCACATAGAGTAATTTTTGTTTAATTTGATGAATTATTAATTTCTTACCATGGTGGTCATGGTCATGGAACGGAACATTTGTTCTTTAATTATTTTAACGGACCATTAAAGGTGTTTCTGTCACGGTCAACTTGGGTATGATGTTAAAAACTTTTTTTCTTGAATTGACTTTCTTTGTATAATTATTAGAGTGAATTTAGATTTGATGTTAAAAATCTTCCTTATTCATATTTTTAATTATTTTTTTATCTTTAATCCTCTTTTTTATATCTGCAAGTTATAAATAAAAAAAAATATCAATTGTTATCTTTTAAGTAAAAAATAACTATTAAATAAATATTTTTAAAGATATGTTTAATATATTTTTATTATCAACAATAGTTTATATTTAGTCGTTATCAGACTCCTTTCTCATTATCCAAAGGTCATAATTCTTTTCATCATAGATTGGAGGAGCAAGATTCGACATCCATTTCACAATAGGTTGCTCGTGAAGAAGACTTCGATACCAATTGTTAGTTTTAATTGTTGGATAAAGAAAGTATAGCAGAGCAAGGAAGCAACGTGACTAATGACTGAGTTTGTTTAGTATTGCAGAAGTGTGTAATTTTATTGAATTAACTTATGTTTAAGTACACTGAAATAACTGAATAAAAGTCCCTCTCCATGATTTGAAGAACTACTATTGATAGTGGAAAAATAAATTCAGAAACTTACTTATCCGATATATCCTTACCTTGACTAAATTAACTTATTCAGACTAAAACTATTGCATCCAAAAGGAACCTTTGCAATATACTATATTTTATTTTATTTGGTGACTATAGATTGTGGAATTCCCCCTCAAGTTATTGTAAATTGTAGATCATGGACCAATATTGTCCAGAGAGCAGAGGTAAAAAGTCAACCATCTTTTGTAAAAAATAAATAAAAAAATATTACGTATGTTGTTTCTTCTTTATTCATTTCAAAAGATATATAAATTAATAAATATAATTAATACTTTTATGTTAAAAGTGTGAATTTATTAAGGAGGTATAATTCAATTAGTTAAACAAATAAAAAATGAGTTTAATTTCTATTATGCGGTAATATTGCCCCCATTCCCTTTAGGTTGTAGGGATTATTCCAGATGCTTATAGTCACATATACTCTGATGGGAGAATAATAGAAGGTCTAAAAAAAATACTTAAAGACATGTGATACCTTATATAGAGGTAAAGTGGCGGAAGAAACTAATTACCGCAAGCTACGGAATAAGGATACATAGTGAGGCTCAAGCTGGATCTAGTAGATAGGATCAAAATGGATGCATAATAGTATGAAATAACTTATTTTATTGTATTTTTTCAATAAAGCATATTAAATATTAATCCACAAATAATTTACTCGTTGAAACAAAAAAAATTATTTCTCGTTATTTAGGTTGGATCCACACTTCGACGACTTTGATTGCATCAACAATACTTGCGTAAACAAATCCAAAACATTGTTGTAATGTAACACGTGTTGAATTATATCTTGTATATTTCTTGGATCAATGGCAATTATATAATATTAATAAAATTAATTTTTAATTCAATAAATTATGAGACACCCATAATTTCTAAATTAAAAAAAAATATCACTTATATAAAAAACATTAATTAAATGTCAGGAAAAGCAAAAGGAGACAATAAAGTTGGATAGAAGAGGTCAATTTGAATAATTTCGTTCCCATTGGTTACAATCATTAGCAAAGGACATACAACAGAGTTTCATTTTAGGGTACAATAATCGGCAAAGGCACAGAAGCGTACCTCGTCCATGACATAACATGTATTTTCTTTTAGATATTTTTTGTTTGGCGTGCCATTTGCAAAGATTCCATAATTTCAGTAATTTTCATTCCGTCCAGGTCTCTTATAAACTATAATATAAGGAAAAAGTTAGCCGTGCATCAAACTTTATTCCATAGGCAATGATTTTTTACTTACAATCATTATTAAATAATTCATCAGCACCCTTAATTATTTTCTCTTCTCTCTCTTTTCTTTTTCTTTCCAAAGTGTAGATCAGTAGTGATGTCCAACCACCATTTTTCGAATTGGATACTTATAGGCAAAAAGAGAAAAGAAACAAAAGTGTAAATGTGTAATACAAGAAGTCGTAATTAATATAATATGATAAAGAGAACAACGTAAGTGGAGTGTATATATCATAATATATTAATATCATCATCACTGGTTCACAAACGGATGGAAGAAAAGCTGCTTTTACCAAGCATAGTATCTTCTTCTGTGTAGCGAATTGTGTTAACTGGAAACTTCTCTGTCCCCAAAAACAGAACAATGAAGGAACTGGGAGTGGTTGCAGTGATGTTGACGGCACAGTTACTGGATGTGATCGTCAACACTCTGAGCCAAGCAGCCATGAAGAAGGGCATGAATAACTTTGTATTCGTCATGTACTCCAATGCTTCCTCTTTCTCGTATCCTTTATAGGTATGAATTTATCAAAATTCAAAACAAATATGAACTTGTGTGTTGGCTTGGCTTCTTTTTTCTAATTTTGGTTTGTGCAGGAAGAGAACACTTCCTCCACTCTCGTATAACAACCTTGGCCTGTTATTTGTTGTTGGCTTGTTCAGGTACTTGTTCACCCTACTTTGGCTAATAAAAACATGTCTCATCCATGCAATTTGACTGAGTATTTGGGGCACTGTTGCTTGCAGCTCATACTTGTTTTCTCTCAATAAACTACATACTTGTGGTGGTAATCAATGCAAATCTGAAACACCTTTTGGCTTATTTCCAACGACAAACATGGCTCATGATATTGATTTTAGTTGTTTCTTTCATTTTTCTAGACACGGATAGTCAGAGAATACCCTGCAGAGTTGGTGGTGGTACTAATTCGCATTGCATTAACCTCTATACTATCTGTTCCTGCTGCACTGATTTCAGAAAAGGATCTAAAAGCTTTTAAACTGGGATTTAATATGGAGCTGATAGGAGCATTGCACTGATTTCTCTTTTGTTAACATGCTCAATTTAAAACATATCTTGTGGGTCCAAGAAGGAATATAATTACAAGGATCTAACTTAATTTATGTACAGTGTTATTGGAGCAGCCATAGTAGTTATTGGTTTTTATGCTGTTATTTGGGGGAAAACTCAAGAGAAGGTGGAGGAAGATTGTACAGTTTACAACTCTGAGTCATACAATGATGAGGTCCCTCTTTTACAGAACAAGAAAATGGGGGAATAAAATCCTCAGGAAATGATAGCACCACAAGTTTCAATGTTCTTGTTTCCTATGAATTTCTTCCCTGGAAGAGCTATATATATGCCTATATATTGGTCACCAGGGACATGAAAGAATGCATAATTTGTTGCCGATTTGCATAATATATTCATTTTTTGAGTGCCACTTATTGCCTACATCCACCATGGAGAAAGTTCAGAGAATGGATTACAATTTTCTGCCAAGGCTGAGTTGAATTCAGTACACAGAGATCAATCAGTTTGACCTTTTCTTCTTCATTTGGTAATTGTGATTTCCCCTCCTGTTGTAAACTGTAGAACATATCTTTAAAAAAAAACCTGTAAATCTTATACCAATATTATGATTCTTCTGTTCAAAGAATAGAATAAGTAATTTCAGTTGCTAATATATATATAAAAACAAAATTAACGTTGGTATTTCATCTTATACATGATTTGTTATGCATGCACGTCATTGATTTTCTTATCAACAATTGAGATTATTAACTGTAAAATAGTTAAATCAACTAATATTATTTATTCTTCATCACCATTGATGTTTATTTATTCTCAATATTTATTGCTTAAGGGAGTGGTTGACCGGGAAGAAGCTTCATATCCGGGAATCATAATTATTGGAAAAATAATGTTTGGTTGTTGATGGTAAATAGTTAGATAAGTTTTCTGAGAATTTAAGTGATATTTTATTAATTATTTTAATTTAATAAAATCAGCATGATATTTTTTGCTGTATTAAAAAAGTTAATTTAAAAAAGAAAAAATTCTCACATTTCTTAAAATAAGAAAAATGTTTCTTTTTTTAATACCAAACATGAGAAATTAGAATTTTTAACGTAAGATTCTCATAAAACTAAAAAATTTCTTTCCTAAAATATCCTTTATTATATTTATATATAAAAACAGTATACCCCATTTTTCCAACTCAACATAATTCTTTTGGAGGGCAAACACCCAAGGACATAAGAATAAATCATGCCTCTCTACATTTGTTGATTCAACCATGTTCCTTATCTCCTTGAGTAAATATCTAAAAAAATACGTAGTATTTGTGCATTAGAAATGATCAATCACATGCCGACAATGATGTTAGCAAAACTAAGCATTATAAACCGAACGCTTCTTCTTGCGTGCCCGCCTGTTTGTGTTCTATGGTTGTGACTAAGCAGTAGTGCTTCCCAACGGGGTGCGAGAGGAAAGGATTGGACTTGGATAGTGGATAAGGAGGACCAAGAAGTGTGGTTCGCATGAGGAAATTGCAAGGGTGATGTGGTGAATGCAATGGTTGAAGATGTGAGAGGGCTCAATGGAGGGGGTATGAGAAATAGGAAAAAATAATTACAAGAGGAGGTATATTAATATCAAATGATGTTTATATAGCAATTGCCTTGGCAAAACCAGTTTCATATGTTGTGTCAAATAGTCCAACTCATTTGAGCCGGTCATTCTATTTGCAGTTTTGCACCCTTTTTTTTTTCTCAATACACTTGAGATGATGATGGCTTGCCTATAAAAAAAAATACAACTTTTTATTTGAAAATATCAAAATACCCACTTTATCTTTCTCCTCTTTTTTTTATTTAATCTTTAAAACCACTTCCCTTCCCCTCTCCCCTATTCATGCATACCTCCCCATTTTCAATTATGTCCGGGCACTGGGTGAGATGTCTAGTAGTGGGATTTCATGTAAAAAGAGTTAACTAATTGTTTACAATGCACCTTATTCGTGCGATGGCATTCTTTATTCAACTTTTCTTTATATATTTTAGTTGTTCCAAATAAATTGTAGCGATCATGGTTCGAGGTTTACCAACTTTAAACTCATTGAATTTTAGGCCGTAGTCCTTCTAAGAATGTTCCCACCAATTATTTCCCACTCTAATCCCGTGCATGATTCAATCGTCACTCGAATAGGCTTTGGTATTCTATCATAATTGATGTCTAACTAATCGTATTGCAAGTAGGGATAGGTAAATAGGTCTATGGATTGGTCCGTGAAACTCGCGGTCCGTGTGGATTATGGACCAATTTTTTTAAACGATCCATGGTTAGGTCATATTTTTTGGTCATTTTTGTCCCGCTTAACCCGCGGACTATACGGGTTTGACCCATGGGGTCCGCAGGTTGTTTGCAGTCTGCATTAGGTTTGATTTGTGTGACATTGACCCAATTATATTAGGTTTGATTTTCTCTTTTTCACTTTAAACTTTTCTTTTAAATTAACAAATAAAGAAATATATTAGATAAGATAAAGATTTAAAGATAAAAATAAAATATTTAAATTAAAAGATGATAAAGATAAAAAAAATAAAAGATAACAGAAATAAAAGATTAAGATAAAAAAAGGATAAGATAAGAAAAATAAAAGATAACAGAAATAAAAGATTAAGATAAAAAAATATAAGTGATAACCTACTAAAAATCGAATTAGGCTTCTTGTTGACAACGTACAAGCCTTGATATGTATTAGGCTTCTTGTTGACAACGTACAAACCTTGATATGTACTAAAAATTAGTTACTAGGATTTGATATGTAAGGTAAATAATATGTAATAATTATTGTTTTTTAATCACTTAACTTGACTTTATTCTAATATTTATTATTATTTTGAGTTTTAGGAAAAGAAGATGAAGATGTAGTGATGAAGAAGACTCAAGCTACTTCAAATATGGAATCATTTGTTATTGGAGATGTTTAAATTTCATATTTTAGATTTATTGCTTGGATTTTCTTTTGTTAAGACATTATTTATTTTATTGATGTAATTGACTAATTATTGAGATTTTATTTACATTTGTATTGAACTTAATCTGATTCTATTGTATTTTTATTAAAACTGAAATTCTTTTAAAACTATTGTTTGATCTGCAGGGTCCGCTGGACGGGGGCGGACCAATTTATTTGATCCGTGTAAGAAGTGTGGTTGACTGGCCAGATTCGCTACCAATGTGGGCAGGCCTTATGCAGGGCGGGTTGGCCCGCTTACCCACCCCTAATTGCAAGCTCCCTATCAACATTCTCTTACTTTGAAGGTCCAAATTGAATGAACAAACCTCAATTACATGTGGGCACTCCATGGCATGATTCTAGTGTGGTAAAAGCTAAGAAATTCAACATGTCGGTTCTCCCACTTTCTATTATGGAAAATCAACCTACACATGAGCAAAATTTACCTCATGTTTGTCCATGTTAACCTCCACCATGAGCCTCAGAATGACCCTCGACAAACGAAGCAGCATACTCTTATATTATTTGACTCAGAAGGTTAAGTTCTTTAATCATCTCTCTAAAGTTTTCTTTGATGTGATATTCAATTTGTTATTCAATGAATTCTTTTGAAGCCATAGCACATCACTACAAATTAGTTAATTCACAATTCTGCTTCTATTGATGTATTGAAGTCATCTAGGATCCAAACTCAACTCTAATGCTTTGTTTGGTTAGAGTGATTTAGGAAGAAAAGAAAATGAAAATATGAAAAACACACTAACTCAAAATCTCTTCTGTTGTTTAGTTTGTTTAATAAAGTGGGAGAATGAAAGAACAATAGTGAGAATCACATAAATATTTTTTCTCTCCAAATATTAATAAAAAGTATAGTAATATTTATTATTTTATAATATATATTAATAATTTAAAATAATTAATATTAAACATGTTGTCTATTGTTCATTAAACAACATGGTAAAAAGTTATCTTATAACTTTGTTTTGTCTGTGTTATATCTTAATGTGTATTAAAAACACACACACACACATATATATATATATATATATATATATATATATATATATTATCTATTTTTATTAATTATATCATTTATTAAATTTTTTTATTTTTTCACTCGCTCATTATGTGTCCATTAGTATTTTGATTGTTCAAATATATTCACAGAAGTATAACGTTATTCCACTCGGAAATATAAATATGTGTTTTAGTGAATGTTTGCAAAGTTGATTTAATTCAAATTAATTTTGAAGTAAATTAATTTATATTTAGATGGTTTATTATAAAAGCATGTTTATAATAGAATTCAATAGATTTTGTTTATCTGATATAAAACTAAACATGTAAACAAATATTTAAAATCACTTTATAAATAATATTTTAACACGAGTCTGGATGATCCAAAATGAATCTAAACCTAATAAGTTGATAAAGTGAAATCAATACACATTTCCCTTTCAGTTAATTTTCCACAATTCCTATCTTCTTTAAATAATAAGTGTTGATAAAAAAAATTGGTAGAAAATCTTTAATATAAATTTTCAAAATTATAAGTTGTAACTTTTCTAGGTTCAACAATGGACAAAAAAAAACTACATAATATCACGAAGGTTGTAGATACTACAATTCTATCTCCATGATAAGGTTTTTAAAAAAAATCTCGATGTCTTCTTCGTCTTTCTTTCTCTTCCCTTTCAAATGCTTCTTTTTCTTAGCTCTCCACCTTCGTTTTTTTGTATTTATGCTCTTGTATTCATGATGATGAAGATGGAGACATGTGATTTGTCTCTGGTGGCATGGATTCTAGAGAAAAAGACACAGGTTTCTGTCGATACACCACATCATTAGGCAGCTTCCTTAATAACTGCTGGCAAGGGTGATTTATTACTTCATTTTAAAATTATTATTATTATCATTATTGTAGAAAATTTGAGTCCAACTAACACAATAATGCAACCTCATTTTGTGTACGTGTGTCTGTTGATTTCACATATTACGGACTAACTATACTCAGACACAGCCTACCTAACGAACGCATTTTTTTTATCGCTTAAATATGTTTTTAAATTTTATAAAATAAGCATGTTTTGATATTAGTTTTTATAATTCTTTTTCTTCTAAAATGTAAAATTATTGTTTTTAGTCTCCATTGATTTTTTAATTTTACTTTATGTAATTTTTTTATCCTTTTAAAATCTAAAATCATTTTTTTATTAAAGTTTAGCTTAAAATGACTTAAATTCACTTTTGATTTATGTGACAGTACAATTTTGATTTTTTAAATTTTTTTCACATTTAGTTCCGGCATGTTTAAAATATAGATATTTTAGTTCACTGTTAGTCTGTCTGTCATTAATTTTTAAAGAAAAATTATTAAGTAACATGTTAATGATAACATAAAACATATATACTAACAAAACAGATGATGTGATATTTCAACACATGTTAGTATGACATTTACAGTTTATTGTACATAAATAAAAAAATATTAATGTGTAACCTTTATACACTTATAAGATATTAGTATCATATTAATATATGCATTATATTGGACTATTACATTATTATGATTAATGTCACGTAATCATTAATGTGTTATGATAACAAATTCAATTGAAAAAATAATGACATACTAATAATGAACAAAAATTACTAAATTTTGAAAACATGATCAAATGTGTAATGATTTTTTAAGAGAACAAAAATACATAATTATAAACTTATAGTAACTAGAAGTGAATTTAAGTCTTTCAAAATACAAAAATAAGACTTATTTTATTGATTTAGAATTTTTTAAAATAAATATCATAAGATGATATTGTATCACAGAAATTAATGAAATAGTCATTTGATAATTTGTTAAGCACATAATTTTTTTAAGGAACACATAAAATATTTAAAAGTGTCGTATAATAATAAAGATCAAATATAAGATTTTAAGTATTCAAGGAAAAAACTATTTTTTCCTAAAAAAACTAATGTTATACTTTTTAAATTTTTAAAAATGATTTTTAAGAGAATTTTAAAAATCTTAGAAATATATTAAAATTTTTATTTACTATTTAAGAGAAATATTTTAGTTCTCACACCTCCACACTTTTGAGTCCTTTTCGAGTCCGGATGGTCTCCTGCAGGAATGCTCTTCAGCTCCCTCCAGCAATTTTTTGAACCTTGGATGGATCTCACGCTTATGACACTCTCTCAACATCTAAAACCAAATTAGTTTCCAATTTTGTATTGAGATATTATAATTGACTATTTATATTATTAAATAATAAATAATACATATTCATATTATTTTTATATATCATATAAATATCCATATTATTATATAACTTTTATTATTATATATTTAATTATTACTATTTAAAAAGGATTATTTAAAAAAACATATTTTAAAATTGTTACAATAGAAAATTTCTATTTTTATGTATAAAAAAACTTAAATGTGAATTTAGTTGCATAAGTTTGGATTTTTTTAATTTTTTATTTGTATGTTTTATCTTTAATTTTAGTCTTGGGTAGGTTTACTTTTTTTATAATTTTAGTCCAAGATTCAATTTTTTTTTCTTTTATAGTGCTTGTAAGTTCATGTTTTATGGATTGAGATTGAAAAAATAAAAATTTACATATATTAAAAATAAAAAGGAAAACTTACGGGCACCAAAAATTAAAAGGCACGAATTTATCAAAATTAAAAATGAATATTTATTACAAGAATTAAAATTAAAAAACACAAACTTATAAGAATGAAATTAAAAAATACAAAATTGAGAGGATTAAAAAAATTATAATATTAAAATTGAAAAAAAAAATATAAACTTGTGAGAGTAAATTGGTATTTTAGTCAATATAAATAAAGGGTTGAAAAAGTTGATGGAGGGAGCTGGAGAGGATCGGGATCCGTGATTTTGATTCATCTGTACTTGTAGAGCCTTTTTCTACTGCAAAGGGATGGATGACAAGTGCTAACTAAGCACTTTCTTCTTCTTCTTCTTCATCCCTTCATCGCCAAACACAATGAAGGAATTGGGCGTGGTTGCAATCCTCTTTTCAATAGAGTTCTTGGACGTTATCGTCTACACTGTAAGCAAAGCAGCCATGAAGAAGGGCATGAATGACTTTGTCTTTGTCATGTACTCCAATGCCTTCGCAACTTGCCTCCTCCTTCCCATAACCTTCTTCTTTTACAGGAAAAGACCTCTTCCTCCACTCACATATTTCATAGTTGCCCAATTGTTTATTAATGGCTTTTTAAGGTAATTATTTTCTTCAGCTCGTGTTTTTTTTAACTTTTCTAATTTTGGTTTTCTTTTTATTCTTTTGATACTTGCGTGTGTCTTGCAGTTGCAGTGTTCAGATGCTCAGGTTTTTTGGAATAGGTTACAGCTCTCCCACTTTGGCCACTGCTATGTCTGATTTAATCCCTGCTTTTACCTTCATTCTTGCCATCGTCTTCAGGTTTTTTATTACTGTTCTCTTTTGCAACTTTTGTTTTCTCTTGAAGGCACTCAAACATAAGCGAACTTCTTTTCACAAATTTTATTCAAGAGCATCATGGATTAAGAAACCAAGGGTTCCTTCGGTAGAGAGGAAAGAAATGGAAAGAAAGTGAATTGAGATGAAAATTCTGAATTAAAATAGAGTGTAAAAATGTGGCTCCCTTATCTTTTACTGTGGATTTCTCTCAATTTCTACTTTCTTTCTACACAAACGAACCCACCCTTATGATCTCAGCAATTAACCCTTACTAATTATTGCAGTGATAATTGAAGCAATTTCCTTATAGTAGTCTTGCATAATTTTCTTAACTAATACTCAAGCTTATTTTTTTGGGTAATTGTCCTTACAGGATGGAAAAATTGGATTGGAAAACTAACAGTACTCGGGCCAAGTCCATTGGCACATTGGTATCAATCACTGGAGCCTTGATAATTACTCTGTACAAAGGCCAGGCAATCATAAACAATCACCCATCTAATAAATTGTTCCCCAAAAATCTTAATTCATCTGAGCAATTTGACTGGGTAGTAGGGGCAGTGTTGCTTGCGGGTCATAGCTTTGTTCTCTCACTGTTGTTTATAGTTCAGGTAACCAATGAAAATCTCAAACACCCTTTTGGCTTATTTGCAAACAAGAAAAGTAAAAAAGCTCAAAATATTGATTTGACTTGTAACATTTTTTTATGTTTGTAGACATGGATAATCAGAAATTACCCTGCAGAGCTTGTCATAGTGGTCACTCGCGGTATATTAGTTGCTATGCTATCTATCCCACCTTCGCTGATTTCAGTAACGGATCCAAAAGATTTGAGATTGGGATTTGATGTGCATTTGATAGCTATTGCATTGCAAGTAAGAATAGATAGTTGATACTATTTCCTATATCAGCATGAGTCTTCTTCTATTTCTTGCTCTCTGAATTCAATTAACTTGATCTGCTTCTGAATGTAGGCAATTTTCGGTGTATCCCTTCGAAGTATTGTTCATATATGGGTCATGAGCAAGAAGGGGCCTCTGTATGTTGCAATGTTTAAGCCAATTGGAATAATCTTTGCGGTCATCATGGGAATTGCGTTTCTTGGTGACTCTATCTATCTTGGAAGGTATACGTTTCTTTCATGTGTCTTATTCATAAGAAAAAAGGGAGGCGTGTCCACTTATGGACTTATTAAGAGTAACATTTGTGTTGGCGTGTGAATAAATGCAATTTGAAAAATACTTTAGTCTAAGGAATATAATTATGAAAGGGGACCTTTTGTTTGCGTGTGTGAATGCAATTTAAAAAATACTATAGTCTTAGAAGGAAAATACAATTATGTAAGTATGGCTTTGTTTATGTACAGTGTTCTTGGAGCAGCCATAGTGGTTATTGGATTTTATGCTGTTATTTGGGGGAAAAGCCAAGAGCAAGCAAAGGAAGAGTGTGAAGTCTATGACTCGGAATCATACTCGCCCGTTGTCCCTCTTTTGAAGAAGAAGAAAATGGAGGAATAGAATCATAGTAATCATTTTGTTTCCCTAGCTTCAAGATAAATGTCTCATGTAATATTTTGAAAACAGGTTGAATTAATAAAAAAATTTAGTCATAATTCTGTTGATTTGAAACCTTAGTCTAATTTGATAAGATAGTAAAAAATAATCAGCTTGAAACATACAAACCAGTTTATAGTGTGATCAATAATAAATAATCAAGGCAAGGTATGCTAAGCCTTTTCTGTTTATGGCTTGTTGGTTGGCTGATAGTTCCTTTCATGATGTGGTTCGGGATTCTTGGAGAGCTGTTGTTGGGTCATGGTTGGTCTTCTTAATTAATAATACTTTGAAGGAGGTGGGGATGAATTGATTTTCTCCTACTAATATGCATGTCCTTTTTAATGGGTTCCTACTGAAGGGTTTTCCCCTACTTAGGGGATCTTTTCTAACCATACTTGTATGTTTTATATATGGAGATTTACACATCCAATGGAGATATAGAATGGGTAGTGGCAGCCCATCCAGTAATGTAGATCAGGTCCTCCCATATCTCTCTTTTTTTTTTCTTCAAAATATTTGTTGTTGTTTGGGGAGGCCAATGTAAATTATAACCTAAAATAAATTTTAAAAAAATCTTTATATATATAATAAATTAAATATAACGAAAAATATTTTTCTTTAAATGTAACAAATAAAAATTAAAGATAATGGAAATATATTTTTTATTTAAATAAATTAGAATATTTATTTTATATAAAAATAAAAATATTTTATAAATTCTATTAAATGGTCAAACTTAAGTCCTTATCACATTTGTTATTGAAATTAAAATTAACGACTAAATGACAAAGTTAGATACCATTTGTTAATTTTTTGTATGTTGTTTTCTAATCAAATAAGAATATTAGATAGAGTAAAATTGAATTTGAATCTTTTAAGGGATATCTTTTGTTTAAATTTTTTAAATGAAAAAAAATATAATTGAGAAGAGAGGCTTCTCTAAGGTGGGTGAGCCAAGTTTTGCAAAAATTTAATTATTGACAAAATAAATCTAAATCATTTATGGAACAAATGCTTATATTAAAAATAAATTTCTAAGATGAAACTCAAAATTGGTTTATGAATGACACCAAAATCACTAAAAATTTACATTTAAGTTTTACCCTAAAATTAATTCACTATCAAAGCAAATGTTTAGAGAGGATTTCGTTGAAAAAGACAATACTTAGTTTTCTACTATTGATTGGAAAATAATTTTGATGTAAAAAAATTACAAATGAGAAATATAGGTAATGTTTTTCATTAATAAGTAAATTTTATGTGAAAACTATTAAATAATGACATTCTGAATCTTCTTATTTTCTCATATCTCAGTAAGTTTTATATGGAAACTATTTAAATATATTTTAAATTTACGAGACATTAAATGTTTCATTTTTATTAAATACTCTTTTATAGAATATTTTTAAACCCTTTTACAAACCAATTTGTCACTCTAAGAGTGAATTTAGGTTCAAATATATTAAACAAGATATTGATTTTAAACCTTAATGAAAAAACATGTTTATTTCTTTGTAAAGGTTAGTCATTAACAAAATTAAAAGACACTTCACAATAATATTACAATGACAAAAAAAAATCATTGTACTACATCCTCTTATTTTTCTTATATAAGAAATATTAAATACAATTTATATTTTATATGTTCAACACGTTAAATTCTTGGCTGTTATTTGGATGTGTTTTCAAAATAAATTATATCGATGTAATTTATGTATTATTCAATGTCAAGTGACTTATATTGTGACATCAAATAATTCAATTTAATTTTTTGTTTTTTGCAATTAAAGCCCAATGACCTTTTTGCAAATATGATATTTTTATTTTTAATTTAATGTTTTATTAAAAGATACTTTTATCCTTAATTAATTCTTATTTTTCCTAATTCTAAATCTAATTTCATAGTTGTAAAACCCGGTTCGATCATTGATCCGATCGAGATAATGAATTAGTGGTCCAATCGGTGGGCCAAAAATGAACCTGGTTTGATTCAGGATATATTAAAAATTTAAAATTATATATGTATCTATTATATATAAGTATATAATTAATATTATTTTAGTAAGAAAAGTTCATCCATATTCTAAAATTCAAAATAACAATTGATAATAATGAAACGACTTGTAAAGATGATCCATTTTTTTGCTTTTTTTGTAAAACTTGACAGGTCGACCTGGTTCAATTAGGATCTGATACCTAACTGATCGGGTTATCCCGGATTAATTACGTGACCGATTCAATAATAAAATTGGTCCGATGAGGCCATCGAATCTTGACTAGACCAATTCAATCGATCGGATCAAACCGAATTTCACAACTATACCTAATCTTCCCATCATGTGTATAGTCTTTTCCATCATCGTCAATTCTTTTCCATCATCGTCAATTCTGCATGCTCCTTAGTGTCATGCCTCCTACTTGGCCACTAAGATAATATATCATTAATCTGATTTATAAAACAATTGAACAAAACTTTATTCTTAAATAATATAAGTTTCACTTTTTATGATTTTCATTTATAATTTAAAGAGACTTATATAAATTATTGAAAAAAATAATGTGTGCTAAATTACATTCCTGTCCCCAACAGGTGGGGGGAGGGTTGTCTACAGCAATTGTTTTTTTTTTTTTTTTTTTTTTTTTCCACATATCTCTTTCTTTGAAAGGCAATCCTGCGTGAGGCACCGGACACTAAATGGAGCAATTTTTTTCTTAGCGATTGTTCTACAGCATCACAGCGATCCAATCCAACGGTCCTGGTTTCTGGCGCAGAAAAAACCTTGCTAGAGAGACAGGAGAGGATCCAAACTGAATCATCATTCATCAGAGTGAGGTAGGAAAAGAGAATGGAAGTTGACTCTTTTGTTGAATAGTTTTCACTTGGAAGGTTGGGTTGGGTCTCTAGTTTCCACCGTAACCTTAAACACTGCTGAAAATTTCTATGGGGAAGTTGACTCTTCCGTTTGTGGGAATGATTATGGCAGAGTTTGCTCAGGTTGGGTTAATCATACTGAGCAAACAAGTCATGGCACAAGGAATGACCAATTTCATCTTCATCTTCTATTCCAATTCAATCGGTGCTCTCCTCCTTCTTCCCATTTCCTTACTTATACACAGGTTCCTATCTATCTTGAATAATTATTTATTAGAGAATCGGATTCTGTCCTTATTAATGATTCCGTAATTGGGTTATAATACTTGGCAGATTTGAACGTCCTCCAATCACCTTTTCCACCCTTTGTGGATTCTTCTTACTTGCACTACTCGGGCAAGTTCAAAAATTCTGCCTTTATTCATATGCTTAAGATAAAAATAAATAAACTGTTGATTTTGGTGCTTGAAATGTGTTTTGTTTTAGTTTATTTTCAGTTATTTGGCGCAGGCTTTTGGGTATGCTGGGATTTACTACGGCTCAGCTACACTCAGCACGTCCATACTCAACCTCGTTCCTGGTTTTACTTTCATACTTGCTGTTCTTTTTAGGTTCATCCCATTTCCTTCTTCTTGCTTATGCACTGTAGTTTCCTCATCTACTAAGCAGTTAATAATTATAGCTTCCACGTCCCAAATGAGACTTTTTTACTTGCCAATGGATTTCCAAACACGTTGCTTGGCATATTAGTACAATGTGAAGATTATATTTCATATGAGATATGACTGTTGAGCGTAGGTGAACTGCATAGAACCATATAGTTTGGATCAAAATATTAATTCTGTAGATATTATGTTTGATTAAAAAGGATTATTTGCATGAAAGTGTTGGGAATCTATTAGGATTCAATTGCAAGGTATGGGACTTGAGTCTCACATTGAAAGTATGGGATTCTAACTATAATGACTAGCTTTTGTGGTTCAAGGTTCTTATTATAATCTTTGAATTTTATTTCTGGTTTGTATTTTGAGAAATTCTGTTCCTTTTGGATGGATTTGTTCCGGATAACCTGGAATTATCCCAACAAGCACTCTGGCTAGTGACCATCATCGTAGTAGTAACGATGAATAAAGAGGAAAATTGGGCTTATGGAGCCTTCTAATTATGGTCTAACACTTGGGTATTCTAGGCGCTATAGATTGACAGTTACGTTTTGTCTTGATAATGAAAAAATATTTCATTTTGGAATTTGGACATCCAATACCAACGTGATAACACTGTGATTCTGTACTTATATAAACATATATTTGGATCACAGGATGAATTTAGTTGGGTTGATGAATTGGAAAGTCTTTTGTAGTTCTGTCAAAATAAAAGTAACCCCTCTGGATTTTCAAAGCTTTTATGTTGTTTGCATGTGTGTGTGTGTGTGTGTGTTTCATAAAAAATGACTCACCAAATATGCACTTTATTTCATTATAGAGCAGAAGTCAAAAGATAATATATAGTTGTTCTCTCCATTAGTTGTTCACTGCTTTAGATCTTTCTAAACTTATCCCACTTTATGGTTTCAGAATGGAAAAATTAGACTGGAGAAAATTAAGTAGCCTTGCTAAATTGTTAGGAACAATAGTATCAATTGCTGGTGCATTTATTGTGACTTTGTACAAGGGCCCTGCACTTTTGATGGGAGTGTCATCCGCAAACACATCTCAGCAGCCACTTTTATCAGAAGATTCTAATTGGATACTCGCAGGTTTATTTCTTGCGGCCGATTGTGTAATGGCTTCAGCATATATTATTGTACAGGTGAAATTATCATTGTAGTGATATCTCGCAATCTGTGATTTCTACTTGCATGGTGCAAATACTCTATAATTGGTTAATTATAATTGGCTATATTTCAGGCTTCTATTCTTAAGAAATATCCAGCAGAGTTGATTGTTGTATTCTTTTATTGTTTCTTTGTGGCCATTCAATCTGCTGTGACCTGTTTGGTTGTGGAAAGAGACATCAGTGCTTGGAGCTTGGAACCTAAGCTAAGGTTGCTTGCAGTTTTATACTCGGTAATAAAAATGCAAATCAAATAAATTATTTTACCACTAAGTAACTCTTCCGCATTATCTTTACCGAGAAGTCTGAAACTTCTTCTGTAAACATTTACAGGGAGTCTTTGGCTCTGCATTTCAAGTTGGTATTATTTGTTGGTGTTTGCACCAGACAGGACCGGTTTTTGTTTCCATGTTCAAGCCCTTAGGAATACTCATATCAGTGGTTTTAGGTGTTCTCTTCCTCGGGGATGCATTCTATCTTGGAAGGTGGGTTGTGTAGCTTTTGTCTGATTGAACAATTGAGTTTATTTCATCCAACATGAATTCATTGTTATCTTTCAATGCAGTCTGATAGGTGCTACCGTGATTGTTGTTGGGTTTTATTCTGTATTATGGGGGAAAGCCAAAGATATTGAAGATGCTGGGCTCAGCTTGGAGTCAAAGGGCAAACAGGCCCCACTTTTGGAGGAAAACAGCCATGAAGACATACAAGGGCATTAGTTCATTTTAAAAGGATGCTACAATATTGTCAGCAAACAGGCAATTTCAATTGTTTCTCAGAATAAAGGAGTCTTCTCTGACTCTCAGAAGTATATTATTTCTCTCCGTTTGGAGTGTATAGATGACATTGACCTTGTCAGTTGTAAGTTGTAACTGTAAGAATTATTTACTATTTTATGTTGTTTAGACTACATGAAATACTCTTATTTATAATGAATGAGGTTTACAAAATAAGAAAATAAAATAATGAGTAATAATGGAAATAATCTCATGTTAAACTACTGTAATTAAAACATATCAAATCATATATTTCACTAATATTTTACCAAAACTTGAAGAAAAGAAGTGCTGCATCTCCAAAAATATGAAGCCCAAAACTACTTTTGACAAAATGAAAATCTATGGTAGCCAACAAAATGCTATGCCATCTCGTGGAAATGATTGTTCCATAAATTTTCAATGAAGACTAAAGAAATGAGTATGAAAAGTGATAATTACATGAACAATTTAAACACATTTCTCAACTATTTTCTGAACGACTAAAAAACTTTTAGTCTTCATAAAAGTTTGTGGAACAAATACAATTATTTCCCATTGTAGAAGCAGAGCTCATTTGTTTATGTTCAAGAAAGGAGGATTGACTTTCATTTCCTCTCAATTGAGCCACTATGAACATTTCTCTCCTATCCGCATTGGAAGAGTTAAGTTGGGACTTGCACAAGTGATGCAGCATGACCAAAGATGTGAATGCACTACTATTGGGCCTAGTGAAAAAGACTAGTTCTTCACAATATAACGGACTAAGGTTAGAATTTTTTATAGGAGAGATACTCACGCTTAGCATCCAATTGTAACTCAAATAGGATTGCTTTCAAAGGAAGATACATGTAAGAAACAAAAAAATGCATTTTTTTTGTTGCTGTTTCTTTTCCTTTCCTTTTGTTACATGGACTACAGGTGCCTTTAAGCAACAAGTAATGTCATTAAGAAGAGGATACATGTAGGAGCCTAGGAGGCACACAAAAACACAAAAAGATGTGAACACACTTAACAATGAAGAAAAGTGCAGTAAATTGTTATTCACAATGTCCTGGTTCAAGTTTGGTATAATTAGTTTTGAACCATTAAATGTAACTGAGGAATGTATCATGAATGTAAACTATAAATTTTGACAGGGACGTATGTATTGAAAATGGGAGAATTGATTTTCTAACTTTTAAAACAGGCAAGGACATAATCATCTAGTTTCTAAGAGCACTTGTTGACTTTTTTGGTATTCATACACTATGACTTTCATTTTAGATGACAGTTTGATGATGCCATTTCTATCATGCTTGCAATGTAGCTCCTATCATTTTGACTTTGAATGAATGAAACTCGTTATTATAAGAGAGTAAACTCCTTCAGGTAGATCAGTTGATCTTCACATTGGTCAATGGATGTGGAAGAACACGTGCTTGGTTAGGTGTGTAGATAATGATTGTTCCAATTATCTACTAGGGTGGGGGGTCATAGTTAAACCCTCAGTATGCTAAAGAAGAACTAATTCCAGAGTTTGAGGTCAAATTATTTTTTGTGACGCAATAACAACTTGTTTTTAGGAGAATGATGAGAAAGGTACCAGTGCTTCTAAAGTTGGACATTTTGGTTGAAGTGGTTTAGTCAATAGTTAATCAGTACTTAATTTTAAGAGTTGTGATATATGGACATCTTACAGTACATACACTTGATTGATATTTTTTATTTCTCTCTATCTGTATTCTTCATTACTACTCTTCTTTCTTTTCTATCTCTTTCTGTCTTTGTGGTGTTTATGAGCACATGTGTGCCCATGAATCTTTTTTGTAATTTTAAATATAAAGAAGGAAATATCTAGCATAAGTAAATTATTACAATATCAATTCATTAATTAATTATATTATTTGGATAAACAAACTAAAACATTTTGTTTTGTAAACACGCCGACCTTATACATCATTCTCCCCTGTTTTTTAACAACGTCAAAGTTATGTTTTCTATTTTTCGCTTTTCCACTTCATGCGAAAGAAACTTTCCAATTTCTTGATTTAAAAATTTCAGAGGTCGCTAAAGAATAAGTTCTAACTTGCAATGAGGAAGCAAATAAAAGTCCTTTTTTCCCTTTTAAATGCCAATTACATATTAAACATTATTAGTCCAATCTTGTAACCAAAAAAAAGAAGTCCAATCTACTAATTCCCTTTTAAATGCAATGAGGAAGCAAAGAAAGTCATTTTTTTCCCTTTTAAATGCCAATTACATATTAAACATTATAAGTCCAATATACTAATTCCATTTAAGTAAATTTATGTAAATGATTTGTTTATCTCAAGGAAAATCATATTAATGCATTCCACTAATTTAACGGCATATAGAGTTATAGACCAATATGTGATGTGCATCATTAGATACTGTAATTTTATCACAATGTCATTTTTTTAATAATAAAAAAAAACATTGTCTATCTTTTTTGGTCCACCTTACATAATGAAATGTTATAAGCAGTTATCTACTTGTTAGTAGCTATCCAATAGGATGCTTCTTTATTTAAATTGTCACTAAGTTGCCCCCGTTAAGCCTATTTTATATATCCTCTGAAAAGAAGCCTATTATATATATATATATATATATATATATATATATATATATATATATATCATTGACCTCTTTTAAAAAATAAAATCAAAACTTAGTGCTAGCACATTGTGGATATTATTGTATAAAACATTTTTGTGAGGGGCTTCGGTATGTGAAACGAAAATTCTGCTATGCTTATTTTTTTTATTTAAAAAATTTAGCCCTCTCCTCTGAGCAACCTTTCAAATTGTGAAGGAGCAACAGTAACTATGCAATGGGCTCAGTTAGCTAGTTTGCCCCAACACTGTATTGACTCTGTCAGCCTGATTGCTTATTAGGCTTGGACAATAGGCCCACCAACTTTGAAAGCGCATGAGTATTGACAACAACAAGGTTGAGTTTGATTCATCTCAAATTTGACAAAAGTGTGAAAATTCACATAAAAATATTATACAGAATAACATTTTCTTCAGATTCTAATTGAATCTTTCTTGATTACACGCAATGACGCAAATGGGGAGGTTATATCAATGTCATATTAAATATCCTTTAATGCTACGGCCACGAAAGATGTCAGCCACTAATGCATTCACAACCATACTAGAAAGCTTTCGCTTATTGGTCTGTAATCTTTCATATATTATATACCTTGGTTAAATAACTCCATAATATTAAGTATAATAAGCCAAAGAGTGATCAACATACAATAGTACATATACAAGTCTTTGTTAACTCTTATTTAGTTTAAATATATGATGTTAAATGAAGACTAAAAAGAAAAGAGGACAAATGAACACAGAACATGTGCGCAAGATCTACCCAAAAAAGAAATGATTTCTCATTTCATTGATTTAAAACTACCTGAGACGTCAGCTTTGGTCCCTTGTTTAAGAATTTGGGACGACACTCGAGTTGCAACTTCACCTCCAAAGTAGCTTCCCCTTTATGTGAAGGGTTACCCTTGCATGGCCCCATCACTTTTCTTCCTCTCTCTTCCCTTCTTATATTAAGAGAAGATACAAGCTTCTCAATACCAACTCAATACAGAGAGGGTAATTTAGTGAGTTTCTTGGTGCGCGCATGTGCAAGCTCCTATTTGGGGTGCACATATACATTGCACATACTCAAAGTCCCTCTTTAGTTATCAACATAGTAAGAAAGAAAGTGCTATTTATACCACCACATTAACATATTATCACTCTCTAAGTGAGAACACAGAAGGAAAATTCAATGGAGGTTAATAAGACTAAGATGTCTGAGGTGCTGCCATTCATAATCATGGTGATTATGGAAGGTTGGACTATAGGACTCACGATTTTTGCCAAAACTGCAATAACTAATGGAATGAGCCCACTTGTGTTCATTGTTTATACCAATGCTTTGGCCACTATAATTCTGTTCCCTTGTTCCTTTTTAACACACCAAGAGGACAGGTCTCTCTCTTCCTCTTTTCCTTTTTGCTAATGATTCTAGCTATAGCTTACTGCGTGAAGTTTTTTGAATGGAGGATTTGTTTTGGTTCTGATCTTCAATTTTCTCTTTTTTGCACAGAAAGGAGAGGCCATCTTTTACTTTCTCTTTGTTCATGCGATTCTTGTTCCTCGGTTTTATAGGGTATATATTTATATATGTAATACTCTATGATATTTGCTCTCCCTACTTAGGGCTTTGAATAATTGAATTTAAATTTTATTCGTTTTTAATTTTTTGTGCTGAAGAGAGTTTGCTCAAAAGTAGTATTATTCTTATTCATATTAGTGACATTCTATTACATTTTGATGGATTTTGCAGGATAACGATGACTCAGGCCTTTTTATTCCTGGGCCTAAGTTATAGTTCGCCAATACTTGTGTGTGCCATGGGACACTTGATCCCAACGTTTAACTTTCTTCTCTCTGTCATTTTCAGGTTCCTCAAAACTTTCTATGATTTGTTTGTTTATATATATATCTCTTCATTTTGATCATGATGTCCATTTGCCATGTATGGGGGTGGATCAAGAGATTTGTAAGCGTGGAGGGCGAAAGTATATTAATTTTAATATATATAAATTTGTTTGTAAATCATAAAATTTTATATATAAAAATTTAAAATATACCCTATATAGTTTTAAAATGTAAAATGATAATTGACATTAAATCGTGTTTAATTAGATAAATTTAATTTCACGAATGTAACGTATTAAAAATTGGATGTTAACGTTTATTCCAACCCACCCGTTAACAATCATGCATAATAGTTTACCACACACATACACACAATAATACATAAAAAATTAAACTCTAACAAATATATATCATGAAATATATCATAATTATATGATCTAAATAAAAAATTCATATCTTTTAATTTTTTAAAATAATCATGGTAAAGAGAGATATGAAAGGTATGATCTCAACCGTATAATTAAAATTGATGGTTAATATCCTCGGTGTGAATTAATGGGTAAAATGCATTCCTTTTCAGGAAGACAGAGATGAATTTGAGAAGCCCTGGTATGCAAGTCCAATTAATTGGTATCTTGGTATCGATAATGGGAGCAGTGGTAGCAGAGTTCTTCAAGGGACCACTTGTAAGACCCTCTTCTCATGACCACCTTAAACACGCTAATAAGCAATATCTGGTATTCTCCTCAACACCAGAGTTTTGGGTTCTTGGTGGCGCTTTGCTTGCTGCTTCTTTCTTCTCTCTTTCAATTTTCAACCTTTTCCAGGTACGTGTTACTCCTTTTCTTTTTTTAAACCCTTTTTCATATTCTTTTTCTATTCTTCAAATCAAGTTTTCCTTTTGAATTATGAATGAATCTTGGTGGTGATTTGAGTTTGTCCTTTATTTTCACCCTGATAGAAAGAAACCGTCGAGCGATATCCGGAACCAATGAAAGTGCTTTCTTATTCTAACTTACTTGGAACCATCCTTAGTGCAATAGTCTCGTGGATAGTAGAGAGGGAAATAAATGTTTGGAAGATAAAGCGTAACAAGGATCTCATTCTCATTGTTCTAACTGTAAGTATCAGCATATAATTAAATATCATATTTTTTTTCAACCATTAGGGCATATGGCTTCCTAGTAAGAATCGGATTATCTACACAAGCTTCGGTTCAAAGTTTAAAATCGACCATGAGAGTAATTTTTTGTGTGAAACTTAGTTGCATTTACATTTTTTTATCTTTCTTTAAAAGTTTATTATGCAAAAATCAAATATAAATCATCTCTTACAAGTTTAACATGTGTTATCAATCCATATATATATGGAATTTAAGAACAATTCTTTTATAATAATTAAGATTAGTTATTTATTATAATCATTAGATCTTAAAAAAATGAATAATATGAATAAAGAGTTATTTTTAAAATAGGTGAATTCCTTCTTTTATATATATATATATATATAAAATTATATAATTATATAACGGCAAAAAATAAATATATGCTGATCAGAAATATGTAACGTTATACTATAGGCACTCGTTGGTGGTGTGATTCGTCCCAATATTCATGTATGGTTCACTCGAATCAAGGGTCCACTTTATGTGCCACTTTTCAAGCCCTTTGGTATTGCCTTTGCCACTACTTTTGCACTTTGCTTCTTTTCTAACAGTCTTCATTATGGAAGGTACGTTGGATTCTCTTTATATTTTAATACGCCTATTGTTCTGAAGTAATATTATGCATAAGAATTTTGGTTCACTTGATTTGTCTGTATCTCTCTCCTATGTAATTTGTTTTAATTTATTTGAAAAAAAAATGTGCAGCGTGATAGGAACAACTACACTTGGAATGGGGTATTATACAGTAATGTATGGACAAATCAAAGGAAATGAAGAAGAGACAAGCTGTGACGATTGCTCATCAGATTCTTTGGACAAGAAGATACCTCTTTTGCAAGAAAAGATGGAAGAAGTGTGAATATATTGTCATACACTATCAGTTTCTCATCTTCCATCACACATCTATGATTTTCTCTATCTTCAGTAAGAATAAATAAAACTTCAAAAGATTAATTATATGGCAGAGGATCGAATTCACCTATTTTCCAGAATCTTACTCCATACCATATCGTTTCAAACCGAGTGTGATATAAGTCTCCAACAACTATTTATATAAATCATGAAACATGTAAGTACCATGCAAAATAAAAAGGTGGTGGAATTTGAGACCTTTAAATAGCCTTATAGGTTTGTTGTACAAAAAATTTCTATCTGTGTATATAAATATAAATATATATAGTACATGTATCTCGATCGTTACTGCATTGATATATGTGATCCACATATTTATTGTCGAGTGATTCATAATCATGATCACCCTCTTGGTTATAAAAAATAACTTCAAAAATCATGCACAGTATAAGCGTGATGAACACTTCAAATCAGTACACATTTTGCTTGTACTGTTATAATTCTAATGAGCCTTCTTTTTGTTGAAAAAGACACCCAAAATTATCTTTGCCACAAATAATTAACCAAACTAGAAAGTTATGAATTAAAGTGCATGTAATATGGATGATATTTTATAAAATCAAAAGCTAAAGTAAAAGTTATACAAAATCTATAGACTTACTATTTCAAAGACTGGAGTGTAGATTTACTTGGAAGATTTTTTTTACAAGCAAAAATTTATTAAGATGAGGAGTACAAAAGATACTTTAATCGCACTACAATAGTTTTAAGTGGTTATATTAATGGAGTTAAAAAATATAAGATATATGATTAAATGATTAATACATGAGTTTGAAAAAGAGCATTCAACACTACTCATCTTAGCCTTTAACCATCTTTATGAATGACCTTAAATCAAGTCCAAGAGATATATAATTGAGGACACCGAGCAATACTCGAAAGCATTATTTATTGTGTGTGTATTTTTTTTTTTTTTGTTACATTTATTGTACGTGCATGATCGGTGGCATAATACAATCTTATAAAACGGTTGTGTAGATCAAATTACTTAATAATCGATGCATTTATTTTAAATTAAATCGTCATCTAAATATTTATATTTTTCAGAGAAAAATATTTATATTGTTATACAGTTGTTTTACATTTAAATATGATTTTTTTCTTAATTCATGTTATTTTTAAGGAAAAATTACTCACTTATAGATGTATAAATTTTACTTTTTAGGCTTTACACTTAAAAGTTATCATTTTTGGTTCCTACACAAATACTTTTGAATTTCTTTTGGTGTCTGTGTTATACATTAAAATAAGGACTAAAAGATAAAATTTATGTAACAGTAGTTAAGAACTAAAAAGATATGGAAGTGCTTATACATAAATTAAAATGAATATATTTTACATGTCTGAATTAAAAGATAAAATTTATGTAATAAAATGAGTATTTTTTTTAAAGATAAAAATGTATTTTTTGTTTCTCTATTTTTTTAAATTTATGATTTTAGTCTCTCTATTTTTATTTGAGATATTTCATCTCTTATTTTTAAAAAAATTTACAATTTTAGTTCTTTATTTTTTAATTAAAACATTTTATGTTCTATTTTTTAAAAATTCACAATTTTAGACTTATGAATAATTTTAAACATTAATTTATGTATTTTATAAACGTTGACAGACATATATTTATTTATTATTCACATGCAAAATTTGTTTTAAATTATTTAATTAATTTTTTTAAAAAAAAAATATAAAATCAAATCTAAAATTGAAAAAGAGATTAAAATCATAAATTTTTAAAAAAATGTGAAATGAAATATCTTAATTTAAAAATAAGATAAATGAAATTAGATTTTAAAAAAAGTAAAAGAGAAAATATTTCAATTAAAAAATAAAAAAGATCACAAATTTAAAAAAATAAAAAATAATAAAAATTACAATTTAGTCTTTTTTAAACTTTGGTTGCAGCTAAGAATCTGTCTTATTAATAAGGCTTACTACAGAAGTTTCATCTGATATCGGGCGTTGATGAATTAATGTGGCTAAGCTGAAAGAAAAGGCAAAGTGTAATTTGAGTTTAAAACTGTAGGATTGAACCTTGACTAACAATTACGTTTCCCACTTCTTCTCTTCCACGTCAATCTGCGTGCCGGGTCCACCACCTTCTGGCTGGGTCCCACCTCATATCATATCATCACGAAATGGTGCCCAAGATAATCAAAATAAGAAGAAAAAAAATACAGTCTATGAAATATTGAAATTTCATATTTAGCTATAATATTGGTTCTGAACTGAATTATGGTCATACATTTCACATCTTAGCTTCTTGTCCATTCCTCCCGAATCCCGATTTAACTCCCTACTTATAAGTGCTTGATTGATTAACGAATGACATTGAATTCACATTTTTTGTAATGTACAAGAGAACGGTTGAAGGTTGGAACTGATCAGTTTTCATTTTTCCCAAAGTAAATATAAAATGAAAAATTTCAGTATGATGCAATAGTTAAGGAAGTTGGAAATGCGATGTAACTGAGAATAGTTTTCCCTTTTCTTCTTTACTTTCGAAGGCTTATAGTTCACTCTTCAAATTGATCTCTCTCTTTCTCACTATTTAGACAACTGAAATTCATAATAAACTTTTATTTTAAACCTTTTTCCATTTAGAAAGGAAGCCTACACCAAGACAACATAAACCTCCATAAATGAGTTTGACAAATAAATAATATATATTATGTTATTTATTTGTTTCCTTAGCGGTACTAATTACATGCTCGATCTCTAACACATTTCTCTTAATACACTTTATTATTGATTAAAATTTATTAAAAATTATAAAATTAGGAGAGAATCATTAAATAATATATGAGATCCATAATTTTTTTTATAATTTTTAATAAATTTTAACCAATAAAATAGAGCGTATTATTAACATTTCTCTTATTTCCTTAAGACAATGATTAAGGAATTACTGTAAAAAAAAGTATTTATTATTAAAATCATGAGAAAATGAAGAAAAAAAAGACATCTAGAATACAATTTTGTAAATCCTTATAATTTTTTGTTCCTTTTAGTTCTTTAATCAATGATTTAAAATCACTTATTAGCATTTGTCAATTATTAATTACGAAACTAATTGCGTAGTTTTTAAATAAAAAAATACAAAATACGAAAATGACGAACCAGGTTGAGTTTGATTCATTTTAATGTAGACCGGAAAGATTCACAAAAAAATATTCCACAGAATAACATTTCTTCTTCAGATTCTAATTGAATCTTTCTTAATTACACGGCAATGACGCAAATGGGGGCAGGTAACATCATTATCACATTAAATATCATCTAATGGTAGGGCCATAAAAGATGTGTGCCACTAATGCATTCGCTACCATACTAGAAAGCTTTCGCTAATTGGTCCGGAACTATTCATAAATTATACCATGGTTAAATAACTCCATAAGATCAAGTATAATAAGCCAAGGAGTGATAAACAATAGTACATATACAAGTGTTTTATCACTCTTGGTTTAAACAAAAGATGCCAAATTAAGACCAAAAAGAAAAGAGGACAAATGAACAGAGAACATGTGCACAAGATCTACCTAAAAGAAAAATAACCTCAATGATTTAAAACTCCCTCATACGTCATCTTTTGGTCCCTTGTTTAAGAATTTGGGACACTCGAGTTGCTACTTCACCTCCAAAGTAGCTTCCCCTTTTTGTGAAAGGTTACACTTGCATCGATCGCCTCATCTCATCTTCATCCACCTTTGCTTCTTATATTATAAGAGCATATACACACAAGTGTTATCAATTCAAGCTCAATAAAGAGAGGGTAAGTGGGTTTCTTGGTGCTTGTGCAAGCTCCAACTAGGGGCGCACACACACAAAGATCATATACCACATACTCATAGTCCCTCTCTAATTATAGATATATTAAGGAAGAAAGTGCTATTTATATCATCATTAACATATATATTAGAACTCTCTAAGTGAGAGCAAAAGAAGGAAATTAAATTCAATGGAGGCTAGGACTAAGATGTCTGAAGTGCTACCATTCATAGTGATGGTGATTATGGAAGGTTGGACCATAGGACTCACGATTTTTGCAAAAACTGCAATAACTAATGGAATGAGTCCATTTGTGTTCATTGTTTATACCAATGCTCTGGCCACTATAATACTGTTCCCTTGTTTCTTTTTACCACACCAAGAGGACAGGTCTCTCTCTCTTCCTCTTTTGCTTCTCCTTATGATTCTAGCTAGCTTTCTTGCGTGAAGTTTTTTGCATGGAGGATTTGTTTTGGTTCTGATCTTCAATTTTCTCTTTTTTGCACAGAAAGGAGAGGCCATCTTTTACTTTCTCTTTGTTCATGCGGTTCTTGTTCCTCGGTTTTATAGGGTATACATACACACTGATATTGGCCTTTGGATAATTGAAATAATTGTTGTTTATGACCTTCAAATAGAATCTTCATAGTTGAAGATTGTACTTGCTTGCTTCTTTTTATTAAGTGCTGAGAATTGTTAGCTCAACAGTAGTATTCATATTAGTGACATTCTTTTACATTTTGATGGATTTTGCAGGATGACGATGACTCAGGCCTTTTTATTCCTGGGTCTAAGCTATAGTTCGCCAATACTTGTGTGTGCCATGAGCCACTTGATCCCAACGTTTAATTTTCTGCTCTCTCTCATTCTCAGGTTCCTCATATCAAAACTCAGTGATTTGCTTGTTTATATTATCTCTTCATTTTTACCAAGAAGTCCATTTGCCATGTACTGGATGGATCTAAAAATATTTGCAAAGATTGGAGTGGAAAATAAATAAATTTTGACATATATAATTGTATAAGTACATTTTTATATTAAAAATATTTGAAAGTCTACATGTGTGTGTATATTAGCACATTTTTATGTGTAAAAAAAAAATTAAAATCTACCATATGTAAAAATTTGAAGTCTACATGCGTGTAAAATATATTTTCTAATATTTAAGATGTTGTTTAGATTTGAAATTGAAAATCTAAACATAAAGCTAAATAATATCCTTGAGATTGAAATTTTGAAGTATTTTTTCTACTGTGTGTAATAAATCAATTTAATTTATTGTGTTTATTTCAGGAAGACAGAGTTGAATCTGAGAAGCCCTGGTATCCAAGTCCAAGTGATTGGAATCTTGGTATCAATAATGGGAGCAGTGTTAGCTGAATTCTTTAAGGGACCACTTGTAAGACCCTCTTCTCACCACCTTAGACACACTGATAAGCAATATCTGGTATTCTCCTCAACACCAGAGTTTTGGGTTCTTGGTGGCGCTTTGCTTGCTGCAGCTTCCTTCTCAGTTTCAATTTCCAACTTTATTCAGGTATACTCCTTTTCTTTTTCTATTCTTAAAAAAATCAAGTTTTCCTTTTGAATCTTTGTGATGATTCAAGTTTTTTCTTCTCTTTTGACCCTGCTAGAAAGAAACTCTCAAGCAATATCCAGAACCAATGAAGCTGCTCTCTTATTCTAGCTTACTTGGGACTATCCTTAGTGCAATAGTCTCGGGGATAGTTGAGAGGGACATAAATGCTTGGAAGATAAAGCGTAACAAGGATGTCATTCTCATTGTTCTAACTGTGAGTATCAACATATCGTTCAATATGATTTTGATTTACATAATTAAATAGCAAGATTATAGATAATGCACAAACTATTTTATATGATCATTCGAAATCACAAATTATCATGTATAATAAATTTATTGATTTTTATAATAATTATTTCAAAAATTATAACAATAGTAATTCCTAATTAATTGTGGGTGTAAAACTATTTTACTTGTATGACAGTTAAACTCATATAAAAAGGCATAACAATAATTCAATAAAAATACATATGCTGATAGAATATATGTAACGCTATACTACAGGCACTAGTTGGGGGAGTGATTCGTCCTAATATTCAAGTATGGTTCACTCGCATGAAGGGTCCACTTTATGTGCCACTTTTCAAGCCATTTGGTATTGCATTTGCCACTACTTTTGCAGTTTGCTTCTTTTCAAACAGCCTTCATTATGGAAGGTACTTTGATTCTCTTTCATTTGTTGACTCCAGATGGATATTTTTAAACATCGTGTTTTTAAATTAATTATGCCTAAGAATTTTATGTCTCCTATATAATTTGTTTTTATTTGTGGAAAAAATGTGCAGTGTGATAGGAACAACTGTACTTGGAATGGGGCATTATACAGTAATGTATGGACAACTCAGAGAAAATGAAGAAGAGACAAGCTGTGACGAAAGCTCTGATTCTTTGGACAAGATGGTACCCCTTTTGCAAGAAAAGATGGAAGTGTGAATAGAACTTCGAAAGATTCTAGAGGCAGAGGAATTCACCTATTTTTCAGAATCTTCCTCCCTTTCGTTTGATTCGTTTCAAACGATTGTGATACAAATACAAGTCTCTCCCATGTTGCAAATATTTTAATTGTAATTAACTCCAACTGTGTATATATAAATCATGAAACATGTAAGTAGCATGCAAAAAAAGGTGGTCGAATTTTTATTTGAGACCTTTATATTTTCGTTGTACAAAAAATTTCTCTGTAAATATATGTAATACACGTATCTCGAGCTTTACTGTACTGATATATGTGATTCACAAGTTGTTTTTTTGGTAAATATGTGATTCACAAATTGTTGTGGAATGATTCAAATTTCCAATCGTGATTATATAAAATGAACGCATTAAATCAGCCAAAGACTGGAAAAATCATGCACAGTAGGCGTCATGGACACTTCAAATCAGTACACGTTTTCCTTGTACTGATACACATTGTAACGAGCTTTCTTTTTGTCGAAAAAGACAGCCAAAATGATCTTTTCCACAAAAAATTAAACCAACTAAAAAATTATGAATTAAAAATGAATGATATTTTTATAAAATCAAAAGCTAAAGTAAAACTTTTATAAAATCAATACTGTGGAGTTACTATTTCAAAGACTACAATTCTTACTTGAAAGAATTATCTATTGTATGAGTATACATGAATGTATATCATCGATCAGTGGCATAACTTACAGTCATATAAAAAACTTGCCCAGATCAAATGCATTTATTTTAAATTAAATATACATCTAAATATTTACCTTAAACAGTGCTTTATATTTAAATTATGTTTTGCATTTTAACTTTGGATGCAGCTAAGAATCAGTCTACCAAAGGGAATATAGCTTAGATTGTTGAACTAAAAGTTAATGTAAGCCTCCCTACCAGAATTCTATTCTTATGGATTAAAAAAAAAAAAAACCAAGCTAAGAATCTGTCTTAAAACAGATATTGGCTAACGTTATTACAGAAGATATTTTGTTCCTTTTTTTTTTTTGAAAAGGAAGGTCTTTTGTTCTACAGTCATAAAAAAATTAGGCTACGGTTGTTTCATCTGATATATATCAGGCGTTGATTAACGTATAAAATTAGTGGGGCCAAGATTTTTTACTAACTTGACTCTTGAGTTTCGAACTTGAGCTTTCCCAATCACAAGTAAACCTGTAACAACGATGTGCGAGCCACCACTAGGATGCAACCGACGCGACAGTGCTCACACTCAAAATTGGATCTTCACTTCTAATAAACCTGAACTACTATTTCACTGCACGTCTTAGCCACTTTCCTTTCAGCTGCTCCAGATTTGACTCTCAAACATATATAAGTGCTTGTTTAATTATGGAATGATACGGAATTTGTATATTTTCTAAAATGGTGGAAATCACAGTTAAAACTAAGCTTTTCGTTTTTTAAGAAAATATCTACCTCAATAAGTTGAATAAGATGTGGGAGTATTATAAATTTCCGAAAACTTATTCAATTTTTAAGGATAATTTTTTTAAAAAATAAATATTCTCAAAGTAGTAATAATTAAAAAAAATACTTCAGATTCAAATGGAAAAAATAAATAAGTATTATTAATATTTATAAGTGCATGTAATATATATATATATATATATATATATATATATATATATATATATATATATATATATATATATATATATATATATATATATATATATATACCAGGATCAATTTTATCCGTTAACCTATTAAATCATGTAATATTTTCATGATGATTTAATAGATATGTACTTGAATAATATTTATTTACTTAAATTTAAAATGGTGTGTTATAAATTAAAATAAAAATAAAGTAAAATTATAAAGTGTCAATTAATTTTTTTAACTGCGAAATTTTATACAATTGATTTATTTTATAATAAAATAAATTTAATGATTGAATTAATAAAATTTTGTTTTCCAATTTTGACATGTGATTTGGTTGCGTACGTCACTTATTGTTACGGTTGGTTAAATATATAAAATTAAAATATAAATAGAGATATTTGAAGTTTTAATTTTAAAAAATATTTTAATTGATAATTTTTTATTTCTCATTATATGCAATATTAATCGAATAAAGAAAAGTTTTAATGAATATCATAGTTAGAGAATTAAAAGTAGAACTTTTAATATACTCCGACTTTTTTTAGATAGATTAAATTTTAAGATTATTATAATATTAATTTGAATTTGAATTTAAATTTTGATTTTTAAATATTATATAAATAGATTTTTTATTTTAATAATTTTTTAAATTTATTTTATTAGTTTTATTGAATATAATAAAATTTTAAATTAATAATAATAATATCTACTTTTTGATTTTATTTATAAATTTCATTTAAATTTAAAATAGTTGCAGTTTTTTTTTTGCTTTCCACTTTTTCGGGTTTTCCCCATTCACATCAAATATTGAATTTTTTATATCATAAATAAAAAGTGTTTCATTCAATTAAAATGGTAAGTTTCACTAGGATTTTTTATAATTTAAACATGATATATAAAAATGAAAAATTGGATTAGAGCTGGCTGTTCAATTAGAAACCTACCTAGTAACGGATTTGCACACCTAAAAATCATGATATTTTAACTCCAGCGGGAATCGATAAAGAACCGGTCAAACTGGTCCAAAACCAGTAAAAATCAAAGTTATACCGATATCAAACTGGTCTTCTTAATTTTTATTTTATTTTTTTATAATTTTATTTAATTTTTAAAGATAATTACAAATACATAATTTAAATATTTCAATTATGTATCAAGTATTTTTTCTATTATTATTAGTTTTTATTAATAAAACATATAATTTAATCATTTATATTAATTTATAATTCTTTAGATCTTAATTTTTTACAAGTCTAGTTTTTTTATTAATTAAAATATTGTATAATATTAAAAATATAAAAATGGTTAAACCCCAATTCAACTACAACTGAACCAATAAATCTTAAATCTTGAACAGTGTTTTCACCGGTTCACTCACTCGTCCAATTTTTAAAATCTTGTATAAAAGAATCAATTTCAAAATATAAGTAACAGAAAAATTATCGTAAAATAATACAAATTAATTTAATTTGAAAAAAAGCAATTTTATTTAAAAAAATGATAAAACTAACTATCGCGTAAAAAATAAGAGTACGAGAGACAGACTCACATTAGGAATATAGTATAATATAGAAATAAGTTTCTCACTGCGGGCCTAATATTTAAATTATGCATATTTCATCTCCTCAACGGCATAACATAGTCCATGCCTTGGTTGCCCTCTATTATTTTATTTTTCTTTTTAGGCTGAAAATGTCAAAAACGAAAGTGGCCAAAGATACTTGTACAAAAGAGATTAATTCCTGGTTTAGTCTCTTAAATTTAGGATGTGTGTTTTTTTAATCTCTCAAATTTAAAAAAAAAATTTAATTCTTAAATTTTCACAAATTATTTTTTTAATCTTTAATATAATAAATTGATATTTTATATCAATTTTTAGTATGTAATGATTTTTTTAATATTTTATAACAATTTTAAAATACAAATTCAAAATAAACAAATATTATAACTTGTCAAAAAATCAATCTATTTTCTTATCAAATTAATTTCAACAAATTTTAAAATAAATATAAAAATTGATCTTTAATATTAAAACTAATTTTAAACAAGATTTAATTACTGATTTAATTTTTGAATTTAGAATATGTCCTTTTCTTTTAGTTCGTAAAATTTAAAATTGTTCGCTTTTTTTCCTTGAATTTTGATATTATTTTTTTTAGTCTCTAGTATAAGAAATTGATATTTTGTGATAATTTTTAATTTTCATAAATTTATTCTTATTTTTTAATTGCTTGAATTTGTATTTTAAAATTGTTATAGTACTAAAAAATAGTCAAAGAGCTAAAAATCATCATAAACTATCAATTTATTGTGTCAATGATTAAAAAACAAATTGTCAAAATTCAGAAAATAGAAAAAATATTTTAAAATTTTAGGAACTAAAATGATGTTCTCCAAAGTTAGAGACTAAAATAATAATTAAGTCTTTTTTTAAATGCTAACCAGATTATGTACTTTTGGGTTACAATTTGACGTCAAAATCTATTAGAATTTTTCTATTGTATGTGCAAAAGTTATACTTTGTTCAACTGTTTGATAAACTACTATCTTCTCATCCTGGATGCTGACGCTTTGGATTGGAGATGCTGTCTCTTACTGCTAGGCAAACCACTATCACTGACACTTCCTTCCCCAAGTCTGTCATGAACATCAGAAAATTCTGCTCTCCACGAACGCAGGGGAACAAGGTAACTGTCATCCTTGACCTTGGTGCTTCTCCTCCACTCCTCGTCACGGCGTTTCACATTTTCTGATATCTCATGGAAGGTTTTGTTTATCTTTGCAATACCCCTTTCAACAGGTTCTACCACATGTGAAACTGTAAACTTCATGTCATCGACAATCTGAAATAAAACAGCACAAACAACACAGATGAGTTTGACAGAGATAGATGACTGAGAAAATTCAAAGGTTTGAAAATTCAAAGGTTTGAAAGTTCAAGTGTTTCGTATCTCACAATTTCACCACTTCCAAGAACCACATCACGAACATTATGGGTAAACTTCATACGCCTCTCTCTGTCATCATGTCTACCCAGCCGCATTCTAGTTGAGCGTTCAGAATCTTGAACCTCGGCAGGATCAGGAGGTGATCCTAGTGATGCATAGTCGGTCATCACAGCTACATTACGGACACACCTCTCTCCTCTTTTGTAAGGTACTGCAGGAAAGACATAAAGGTGCACAACAGCAGCAACGCCCATCTGTTAACAAATTTTAAGATGGGGAATCAAATTAAAAAATGCCAACCAAGAACTACAAAATTGATTGAAAGTTTTTCCAAGTTGATGATGATACTCCTAGGAATTTTAGCTTAAACAGTGGCATCAAATAACATATTTAATAAAGAAGAAACCTGACGTAACATTTTAGACATATATAACAGCTGACTCACATAGCTTAAAATCAAAACGAGTCCCTGTCTCAGTTCTAAAGCAGAGCAGTCCATTGATCTTCTTAAAAACACAGTATAACCTAATATTTCATATATAGATGCCAGAACGAGCATTTCATACTACAGAAGTCCTATTGGAGTATGTCTTCATCTATGTATGTGCCTCCCTAGAGCTCACGGCAGTGGAAGCCTAGTGCACATACACATGTAAGGAGCATATCAGCATATCAAATGACACAAGGCCATTGATATCACACTTTTGTAACTTTATATGCATTCATAATTTCATATATGATACAGATATTCGATAGTCCAAGTTTTCTAAAGTATACTTACATGCAGATGATTGTATATATTAGTACTCAAAATTGAGATGATTTAGTAATGTCATATTAGAAATGACAATAAAATTATAAAACAAAAGAATACCATACCTCTATACAGATGATATAGTCTTGTATACGTGTTTTCAGCTCTTGAGCCAATGACCCTTTAAATGCTCCCATGGAAAAAAGAAATGCAACAGCCACACCTTGCCACCATGTCAGGAAGACGATTGACTTAAAAGTCAGAAATTTTGCCAATGGTTTGATCGGCTCCAACTTATCTTTTGTGACAGAATAAAACCGTACAAGGCAATACAGGGCCCATGTCTGACTAAAATTAAGAATGCATGCCAAATAGGGATACCTGCAAGCACATAGGAGAATTGGGCTTCAACAAGGGTCATAAAAATACACCCCAATCCCAAAAACACATTTTGTCTATGATAGACAATAATCTTTGTGGTTGAGAATTGAGATTATATATATATGAATTGTAGTATGCATATCATAGGTACAAGTCAATATAATCTCACATTTTGGCAGAATCAAAAAAAGGAAAAAGAAAAAGCCAATATAATCTTACCCATATTTCCATTCAAATTTTCCCTCTCCATAAACCCCAAAAGACTGGAGAATCATTGCCAGCAATGCACAGATCATTTTCAGTATCATCTGGAATGTATAATTTAGTTAACAAGTAGAAAGACATTGATTATTCTTCCCCAGTAAGAGAGAAGAGTGGTGGAACGAAAGCACAATTTACCAAAATCCAACATACATATTGTACAATGCCAATTTTCACGGATTGATAGAAGTCAGGGCCAAGATACCAGTCTCTTAAGAAGCAATTTATGGGAAATGGATGCTCTACAACTCCATACGCATACGATTCTTTTAGGAGAGGAGTGCTGGATTCTGTTAGGCTCATACTTTCCATAAATTGAATTGTTTTGTCCTCACCACCTACAAGCAACCATAGACAATTTTATATTAAAGGGCATGACAAATCCAACACAATTCTGTATGACATCGTTTAATCACAAGTTATTATATTCAAGCCTTGAAGATTAAATAGATTTTGATTTTTGAATTAGAGTTGAGATTAGAAAAGGGAGGAAAATCTCTTAAAATATCTCAATCATTAAGCTTTTGCATTTCTGGAAAATATAATATGCATGAATAATAACTACAACTAATGAAAATCATGCAGGTACACAATCTGTTTGACATACCTAAGCAAGCTATCAAGTATCTTTCAAAGCAATATAATGCAAAAGCCTCATAGCAGTCCCGAATAACTTCACAGTTAAATGCTGCACTGGAATCCAATAGTGACAAAAACTGCATCATAAAAACATCAGAACTTACTAGTTTACTGCTAAAATTATGTTAAAAAGAAAGCAGGCACATTATTAATACATTCCTGGAAATAAAACCAAAGCTTTTCTGAAATTATATCATCAATTAAAACAAGAACAAAATCTTTGAGTATGATATGTATAAAAAAAAGAGGCAGTTTTATTTTCAGTGTCAATATCATTTAGATATCATAAAAATCATTATTAAAAGAAGCATATAACCTATGAAGAAGTGAAAAAGCAGTATTTTAGTCTGACCATGACAGACACGCATAAATTCTTTAATCATCAAAATGTACAATTAGTCCTTTAAGTTAACAGCAGCGAAGCTGAAAACCTAATCAGCCAGCATGCACCAATAGGTAAGCTCCAATATATCCAATGAGATATCAACAAAAGTTTAGCCAAAACTAAAAGAGTTGCAAGTCAAAAATTGTTTAGATTCCATACAAAGATGCTACGTAAATAGAACACATAATATTTGGGATTTACTTAGCATCCCTTACCGATTCCAAGGCATAAACTGGAACCATTAAGATGAGACCAATCAAAAACTTCTGCTCCTGAATTAAAGGAAATAATAGCTAAGTCAGTTAAAAGGTGCAGTTATAAGAAGCAGTAAGAAAAGGGAAGGTAGGCATTATATAAATAGTAAGTATAGTAGTGCAGGAGGAAAGGTAAGTAAAATCCAAAAGTAAAGGAGCATAAGGAAAAAACCTCGGGCTGATTATAGGCAGCTAAATGCTCAAAAATCAGATAAGTGGAGAGAACAAGAGCTACAAGCACAAATATGCTTGAACTGAAGACTGTCAAGCTAATAGTTCCAGTAGACTCCATGCCTATTTTTACTGGCCACATGATCCCTGATTGGCTAGTGGCCTCAACAAGTGTAAAAAGAAATACAGAAGAGCATAGAATATCCAACAAACCCATACACCAGAAACTTAGAATTCGTTGTAACAAGTGGTCTTCCCTTGATTTGATCAATTCTATGCTTTACTATATTCCAGACAATGTGAAGGGTCTCCACTCCACAAGACCTTCAATTTCGTATAACTTTCCCTCCTTCTGTCGTTTCTGTATGGCAACCAGTACCATGTAAGATATAGTATACACAAGAAAACCACCTTTCTGGTACGATAGCAATTCTTCAAATTCAACATGCAACTAACATAGTCAACCAACAGCTGACAATGGTATTTGCTTTTGATACATGTACAAAATCCAAATTGAGATAGGACAATTATCCTGCATTACAATCAAATAACTTAAGAAATAAGAAATAATATTTATATACATATATTAAAAAAGAAACTCCTAATTCTCTTTCAAAGCAAGTACAGGTAGCTCAACTAGTAAGAAGCACATCCACTGTAAGAATATGACAAGATTTAATAATGATAAATCTCAGAAATATAAAATATAAGAAACTCACAAAACTCTAGCAAGTGCATGTGCACCAGAAAAACCAAAAATCTGAAGCATCATTCAATTTCTACACATCAAGATATCAATAACTCCCAAACTCTAACTAAATGAATAACTATATACAGAGAGCCACAGTTTAATAGGGTGATAGAAAAAGTCAAACACCAGAGAACTCATCTGGCATGCCATTTTTTATCAGGTATAGAATGTTACAAAAGAACCCAAAAACTTTAAAGTGTATAACAATATAATAACTTAAGTACAGTGCAATCTGCTAACCATTAGCTAGCCACCATCATATCAATTACCCTTAGCTAGACATGATCATAGAGCACAATCAGGTCCACCAAGAGTGCCCCATAGCATCAATCTTATATTAAAAGTTTACATTGAAGGAAGGGGATCTAAATAACAAATGGGACACAAAAACATCCCACAAGTTTTGTTAAGAGAGACAAAATAGCAAACTCTTTCCATTAAAAATGTAGTCATAATATTCTTCGTTATCTCAAAATCCAATATGGTTACATCAATTATCTTAATACGTCTCATTGCAATATTGCTGCCATGCTATGAAACCAAGACTCAAGATGACACCACCATTAGAAGCAGAAGTGGTGCAGACTGCAGATTGCTTTACATATAATACCATGTCCAGTATTATATATAGGTTAAACAACAAACACACTTGTTTAAGTTGTTTCTCAAAGTTGTCAGTAACTTAATTAGTATTCACGGTTTCTAAGAGTACTAGAAGACAAATATCAAAGAATAAAGTATTTCAAAACAATAATTCTACTTCTCACTAGCAAAAAAAGGATGAATACTTACTTTTTTAAAGATTACAACCAAATTTCACAACCACACATAATTGCAATGCAATTTATGACACAAACATGAAGCGGTGATGAAGTACATACTTCAGCAAAGCAAGGTTAAAAAAATTGAAGATTAACAGATAAAAAACTATTCTATAAGCAACCTTTATCTTCACATTTCATTAACAAAATGCATTAAGCCGACGAGGCATTCAGCAACAAACATCGATTCTCAATCCAAATAAAGAAACATATAGCGTTCCATTCGGAAATCGCAAAGGCGCAATTCACCGGTAATTTTTTTAACGAAACGCTACATTTTGTCATCGCGTATAAGATAGGAGAAAAGGAGATGCAAAACAGGCCAAAACCCTAGACCTCGAGTATATGCATACGAGTAAAAGAAACACGCCATGCACCGAAACGAAAATCGCTGCAGCAATAGGAACAAGAAGTGAACGATGGCAATGACTTGCAGAAACCATGGAAGGAAAATTTAAGAGAGAGTTCAAACCTGCGTTCAGCATTTTCTTCTCTTTTTTTTTTCCGGGAAAATCGAGGTGGATATTCCAGAGAAATAGAACGCAAGTGAAGGAGAAGCAATCGGAAAAGAAAAGAAAAACAACGGAATTTTGCTTCGGTAGTTGGAAAACGTAAATTACGATATCTTTTTAATTTTTAATTCGTCAGAAAAGATAAGAGAGGGAGATGCTAACCTGACTAGGGAAAGAAAATGCTTTTTGGTCACAGCTGCAATCGGAGTCGTTGATTTGAATGGTTTTTCTTATTTGGAGTTTCTTTGTGAGGGCTGTGACGTTAAGAATATAGTCGGCTGGTGATATGGGAAAGGTTGATTGTCCCACGTCAGCTTGTGTACGTGGCAAACGAAGAAGTGGGTGAATGTTTAATGAAATGTTGGGACATCAAATAGGAGAAATTATTGTATATTACAGAAATATTTTTATGTTGGTGTAAGAAAAGAAGTTTTAATTATTTATGTAGTCTTCCTTTTAAATTTATCTTTTTTAGTTTTTATATTTTTTAGTTTCTAAAGTTTATAATTTAAAAAAAAATATTTTTAAATTCTTTTAATTTCACAAGTTAGTTTTAGCGACAAATACTTTTTGAAAATTAAAATATAAATTTTAAAGACTTTAAAATTAAAATTATGTTTTACCTCACGTTGAAACTAAAACAACAAAGTAGTTTTTTTTTTTAACAATATCACTAATTTTGTGGATTGAATCACTGCTCATTGATATAATCAAACATCCTATTCTTCTTGCCAAACAGTCAGAGGCGGAGAAGACTGGTTGGTTGTTGTCGTTATGTTTGTTCTTAAGATAAAAAAAAGTTATAATATATTTTTTATTTGTAATATTCAATTTTATATTTATTTTTTTGATAAATTTTTTGTTTTAGTTTAATTATTAATAAAACAATAATTTTATTTTTTATCTTGATACTTTTTTTAATTTATGATAAATTAATAAATTTTATATTTATTTTTAGATAAATTAACAAAATTTATTTTAATTCCGACTAATAGCAAATCAATTTTTTTTACCAAAGGGAACAAATATCAAAATTCATTAATTTATAATGAATTAAAAGAAGTATGAAATACTAAAAATAAAATTATTATTTTATTAGAAATTAAATATAAAATAAAAATTTATTATGAAACAAACATAAAAATCAGTCATTTAAGAAGATAAAAAAATATTTAAATCTAAAAAGTAGCTCCTTTAAAAAGTAAAAATGTTCAACTGAATAGTAATTTCCTCGCATTGTTTCATGGAGTGTAAGTAATAAAATAAAAATATAATAAGTGGTATGCTAAGAAATTTTTTTCTGTAGCAAATTCAATGTTAATATACAAATAATGATATGAAAGGAGTGGGAAACAGTGTAAATACTAATTTTCTTGATTCAGTCATCAAGGAATTGTTACTATATACGCTAACCAAGTTGTCTTCCTTGCTAAGAATGCCTCTGATTAACAAATAGTCAAACGTCTGAATATAATACTTTTAACTAATTGTATATACTAATTTTATTTGTGTTACTTCAACTAGTGAAACAAACTTAGAGGGAAGTTTAACTAACATGGACCGATATAAAAAAAAATCTGTTATAAAATCGAAAAAGATCATTCATACAAAGGATCGTATTAACTTAAATTTGAGAATTAAGAAAGCAAATGAGTATTTTAAAGATAAAAGATGAAAATAAATTAACTCAAATTTAAGAGTTCAATAACCAAAATGAATATTTTTAAAAATAAAAGATTAAAATGAATTTTATTAAGAAAAAAGGACAAAACATACATTTTAACCTAGAGTATACACATATTTGTTATGTTTTATGACCTGAATTTGAAACTTCATTCATTCTTTACATATTTTAAAACCGAGTTAAATATTACTTTTCTAGCTAACAAGTTTTATTGTCATCTTCTATAATTAATTTCTAATTTATTTTATTAATTTGTCAAAAAAAAGGACAAATAAAAAATAAAATATATTTCATTCAATTAAAAACATGAATTAAGAGTCTCGATATTTCATTAAGTTGGAATTTGTATTTCGATTTATCAATTTTAATTAAAATGTTATGTTAGGCTAAAGTACTGTTGGGACCGTATACAGTTATTACCACTGGTTTAACTTACAAAGGGTGAAATTTTTCATAAACGATAATTGTGGAATTATTATTACTCTTTTTTTTCAGTTGAAATAAAAAAAAAAAAAAACAATATGCTGCACTAGAAATATAGAAATGCACAAGCTTGTGAAGTCTCGATGAAATATTGGCACAATTGGCTTATCATTAAACATTCAGTATTCACTAGGATGAAAGATTGGCACTAGACTCATAGGCACCCCTTCAACAGACACAAAATGGCATCAACAAGTGCATTGTATAAAAATGATATTAATCGCAACTTTGTCTCAACCTGAACTTATTATGGATCCGTAAATCTACAAATGGAAGACATTTGTTGGTATACAAAAGAATAGGGCATTCATTACATGATTATACAAAATTGTTCTTTCATTAGCAAGTGTCAAATAAAACCATTAGACTTGATCAGCCAAAATGATGACCAAAAAAAAGGTTTCTTTCATCGTACCTATATGTTCCGTGTCTACTTTTTCCGCCACGAACAAAAGAGAGGGGCCCCGGTTTGACATTGAAGTTCTCATACTCGTATCTCAAATCGCACTCATCTGCAATGAACCAACTAGTACCTAAACTGTTAAATGGTTGATGATCGTCTTCTGCAGCAACAATGGATTGAGTCTGATTCCGCACATCAAGCTCCTTCTGCAACATATTTTAATACATATATCAAAGCAGAAATCCCCAGCCTGAAGCTGTAAAAACTCTGGCCCTCTAGATGCAAAATGTGTCAGCATAAACTTCAAATAACAGTGGTGCTAGAACGTGCTACCCTTTGAGCTTCTTCCAAGTCCCTCAAAAACCTGTAAATTCAAATACAAAAACACCTCTGTTACTAAGAAATCCAGATTGTTACCTAGTGCAGAGCAAGTTGAATGTTTTTGCAGTTAACTGAAGCACCTTAAACTTGAACCAAACAATGAACAACCAAATATAACAAAGCCATCAATCTGTAAGTCAAAACCAACTCAATGATCTTTATCACCTAAACCTAGGCCAACAACTCACTTCAAGCAACATTTAAAATGACTAACTAGCCCAAACTATGTCTCCTTTTATGTTTTGCAGTCACACATTACACAAGCTAAAATTGGAGCAGTAAATTAAAGAATTCGTATCAATTCTAGCATGCCAAAATTGAAAGCATAATTGGAACAAACAAAAGTGAACATCTCCACTAATCAAATCCAAACTCTTTATGACTTAATCATACCTTTTAGAATTAAGAACAGAAGAACCACCAAGTATAAAACGAACACCGGTATTGCTGGCATTTTGTAAAGCAACAGACCGTGACTCCTCATAAGTTGTCCCACCAACAATGAAGATGATCACATCCTGCGGCCTGCTTTTCATATAGTCGTCAACAACAAAGATTTGATTATTCCATAATTCTATGGTAATAATGGCTATTAATAAAAATTAAAAATTTCTATTACACATGCGCTGTCTGTACTGGTCAAAAAGCCCTTTCCTAGATGATTTGTCAGGACTCAGGATGTTGAACAGATATTAAACAGAAAACTTTGCATCAGAAAATTGCAAACTTCTAAATAATCCTTTTTAAATTGAAGCACATGAAAAATTTAGATAGACCTACAATGATATTATCAGATAACTAACCAGATTAACTCCAAAAAATATAGTTTACTCTTACGGCTGTTAGTCGAACACAAGGCATTTAACAGATTGCATAATTTACAGATTTGTGAGAGGGTATGAAAAGTATAGGGCATAGACCAAAGCTGCAAGGGATAAAATCATGTGATGTCAATGCTACCACATCGCAGAAGTTATAAACAGTAATAGCTCAGATTAAGGTGGTTAAAACTTTGTAAGGATAGGCAGAATGGGATTAGTATTTGTCTTCCCTTGGAGGCCATAGCCACCAATCTATTATGGGGTTCTGTACTATGGATAAAATAAATTATAAGTATAATACAGAAAGAATTGCAGAATCCTGTACTTATCAAGTGTGTGAACCCACTACTAATGTGTTGTGAAGACTCAAGATAGTGCACCTTTACTAATGTGTTCCCAAAGTGAAGCCTGTCCTACCCCGTTACATGTTGAATTTCTGATATAATTTGTCACATAAGCGGTGCCACATTACATTGTAGACAATTGAAATAATTTTCTACATCAATTTGATAAATAGTCAGTGCTAAAAACTAAGAAGTTTGTCACTGTTATTGTCACTTCATTAAATATAACATTATTTAGCAATCAGGCAACAATGTAGTGGCATCACTAATCATGATAGACACCAAGTTACATCTAGAAATTCACAAATAAGATACAAAGAAAAGTTTATATTTAATAGCACAAACCTTCCCTGTTGAAAGTGATTTCCAACAAATGGGTAGTCCACATCTCTCAACCTCCCTTTGACAATGCTTTCCATGAGTTGAAACAGAAGTGGCTGATGCTGGGTGTAAACATTCTCAACACCCTGCACCAAAACTCAGAAAAGCAAGAGTTTTTAAGATTGAAGACTTGGTTCATCAAGGATATGGTATAATAATCATAATATTTCTATGCATACCTTCAAACCACGAGCCATGTTACGGGCAATATTCATTAGATCTCGATTTCCAAAAAGATCACCTGTTCTCTTGTCAACACCTGCTTGCTTCAGAAGAAACTGGACAAGCTGTTGTGCCACAATAAAGATATCAATCAAATGAATCAATATCTGTAACTTTTTCATGTAACTATAAAAAAACAACAGTGGCATCCATCAACATGCTGTTCTTAATTTAAATTTTAATTTAATTGAAGTATTGAACGTAAATTTCTACTTAGAGAATCCAAAGCCAGTGATATGGCAAGACAACACAACCCCAAATAGTGTCACCATCACCACTCAATTATCCAAGGATTAAAAGGTAAATGTTCCCATAAGGTTTAAAGGCTAACATTCAGACATTCATGCATGAGAATAATGGATTTAAGAAGAAAAGCAACAGTTTAAATTAGTTTACCCCAGGTTTGTACTTGGCAGATCTGGAAGCCAGTTTGTTGAAGAGCTGCATTAATTGAACAGGGCTATCTTTCTCATATCGTAAAGCATACAGCATGACCAAACGTAGTCGGTCCACATCTGATATGCTTTCATTGTTTAGTAGATTTGTCACTGCCTGCAGAAGATTACATTAGAGACGACATAAGTTATCACCTTTTATTGTTTTAAAGCTTTCATTAACAAGAAAAAATAGAAAACCTTTTTTATGTGGGGGAAGGGGGTTGTAATAACAACTAACAAGATTGCTTCGTATACCATATAATCTGTTATGTTACACATGATTTTTTGGCCAAGTGAAACTAAACTGGTAAAGATGAATATTATTCAAGTATTTGTTTACTCTTATACTTCACTGTTGATTGTTGATTTTACTTTGTATCATTGCTGGGAATTCAAATGTGAGTGAAGAAGTCCCATATTGCGAAAAAAATGGAATTACGATTTATGAGTACAGAGTAAGTCACAAAAACTCATTTCATCCATGAAAATACCAATTTCTGAGGGAAAGCATATGAAGCTTAATGGGTAACCCATTGTTGGGCATACTGAGCCAGCAGTTAGGAGCTAGCAAATAAAGAAGAGAAGGGGTAAGGGAAGGATGGGCATAACAGAAAGGACTAGAACAATTGATGAATGGAGAGGGATGGTAACAATTTAGTGGGAAAAGGGGAGGTGGGTTGGAAGGTATGGCAGAATTTGCAAAGGATCATTAGGGAATAGCTGAGAGTAGAGAGTAGGAGTCAGTCCTTTCTATCAAAGCACAGCCCTTGAGAGTCAATTTTCCAGCGGCTGCACTCTATAATGCTTCACTCAGCCGTATGGTCATCCCCTCCATAAGTAGCCCTTTCCAAGACATTGAAAACCAACTCTGATACAAATTGATAAGCATCCAAGCACTTGAGGAAATCTCCGTTAAAAGGTAGCAGTTAAAGAGGGAGTACCAAGCCACTTAAGTACTCCACCAAGCATCTCATACTACTCGATGTGGGACTTAGGCACTCCATAATACCCAAGTCCCTATCATGCTCCTGCTCAAGATTTCAATCTTCATATAGTTTATGTTTTGAATACTGTAACAGAGGCATTCCTTTGGATTCAGTGATTACTTCCATATAAGTAATACCTTCAGTTCTTATTTTTCAATTTAGTTCCCATCAGAACCCTAGCCCAGGGACTCAATAAAAAATTATTTAATTTAACCTTTATTAAATGATCATCCAAAGCTTTTGAAATTTGAGCAAAAGCAAGGAGAATGCTTCAATAAATTAAGAGTATACAATATATACCTCAAAAGCAGCTCCTTGTCCTCCATTGCAAGCCAACTCCTGTTCTGTTTGTGAAACTGACATAAGTTTTCGCTCTTCAACTATCTTGCTCATTTCAGTTACTAAAGTAACATGTTTAGTCACATTTCCATGCATTTTTCTGTACTCAGGATAATTATCAACAAATTTGGCCATGTCCTCTGCCAAGAGTCAAATCATAAAATCAGTGAATTTTATACTATGACACCAAGTATAAATTAGTTTTTACCTTTGTAATTGTAACAGGTGACAGAAATTTATTGCTCTGATGTGAGAGAATAAAAATACAAACCTATTGTTTGGATGTTCTGGTTACTTTTTGACACTTGCTGAAATTCATCAACCATCCGTTTGATATTCATACCTATATCTCCAAAATTCTCATACATGTTAGCTTTGAAAAAGGAATCTTGTTCTGATGACAACACAATCTCCTGTAACAAAAAATAGCAAAAAAGTTGCTTTTTAATTAGCACAAATTCTGTACTGCAATACTAATGAAATAATTACCCAGAATAAGAAATGTATCCAACCTCCTGATCCTTTGGAAATTTACCAACGGATTTTAAGTCCACTTTGTTGTCTTGGATTCCTATTAATTCATGAACCATAGCCTGTGTATAACACCACAATTGAGCATTACTTATATGAATAAACAACTTATCAGATTATAAGTACTAGACTTGGTGCTAATCTCCCAGATACCTGATAGGTCCATTGATTTAGTAATGGGGTTACAGGATCATCCCTCCTGTCAATCACTAACAGCAGTGGAGAAACTTCCATTCGCCTAAAATCAAAAAGACCACTTTCCTCTTGGTACATCAATTTCTGTTCAAACCCAGTAACGTAAATTAGCTTTCACTATGTATGCCAGTACAATCATTAATGATAAATATGGCATGTTGTGATACACACATTGCCAGAATGCCAGCTAAAAGAACATATACATTAACTATGTGTGCACAGCAGTATGCATGTGCTCAAAGAAAAGCTCTATCCGATTCAAAATCATATAAATGATGAAGATATAAAAGCTTGAATTTATCACAGAAACTGGTAACCACATTTCTAAAATGCATATATAATTGTCTAATATAAACAAAAAAAAATGCAGTGAGTTAGAAAAAGTGACATGAACTCACAGCTGCTTCCTGTGCTATCCTTTTTGCAATGTCAGATGTCCTTTGATACCTAATTACTGGTCTTCGCTTTAATGCCAAAAAAAGAGCTGAAAGACCATCAACAACCCGGTCAGAGAAGCGCTGCACTGTTGAAGGATCTACCACAGCTGGGAGCATATATATGTAATGTGAAGGCACGTGCAAAGTGAAATGATAAGGATCAATTGCAACAAAATCTGCATAGAACTCCTGGATGATCAGGACAACAACTGTGTCAGAATTAAACTTTGCAACACAAACCCTACATTTGAGATTGCAATTTGCAACATAAAGGGTGGGGGGTTCAAGGCTTCATGCTCAACAAATAAGGAGTTATTTGTCAGATAAAGAAGAGGATAGTGAATATGCAAACTATGCAATTATAGAAGGAATAAGAAAGAAACAAATACCCTTCCATGTTCCATCAGGAATTTTTTCATGAGAACTTATAGTATTTTTGTGACACTACCAAATGATCTGAATTTTTCTTATCTATTTTAAAATGAATTCTCAGACAAGCATCTGCCATCACAAAATTATTATGCAGTTCAAAAACCATAAAATGGTTATAGCAAAGTAGTCCAAACGGGAAGGAAAAAAGTATGCAGTAAAGTGCACACATAAAAAACTACCTGAACTTGCTGGACAACTTCCTGTTCATCTGAATCAGCAAGTAAGTGAATCTGAGTGTCCTTCAATATGTTGGAGAAAACTGTAATTTCAGAATGGATTCACAAAGTGTCTTCAAATCAATGGGAGAAAATTACTACATAACAAGGGGAAATTAAAAATTAAATTCTAAAGGATTGCCCTGTATCTTATAAAAAAATTTAAAGAACCTACATAGATGATACTCTCCAAATCTAGGACTAGCCAGCTGGCGGCGCAAAAGCTGGATATTCTCCGATGTAGGTCGAAGGAAGTAGACGGCCTTGAGATGCGACATTGATTCGTTTGACTTGGAAATAGAATCTACCAACTCTACCAAAAACACTTCTTTCTGAAGAAGCTCCGACTGTGAATACACGACACTCACAATACCTACCTGCGTCAATTTACCAAAAAAAGTAGACTCAAAATCAGAACTCCACTTTCCTCCTTAACAAGCACAAGCAAATAAATTCAACGAACCAGTCCGTTTGGCAGGTTGACTTATGGTTTTGATGAAGTAAAACGAAATCGTAAAAGCCAACTCATAATTATTTAGTGTCTTGGCCATAAAATCACAGGCAATGACTTTACACAAACATATCAACATTATAACTTACAAGCATAATGTCAAATGAGACCAATATCATAATAATCAATCAAACGGTTATAATTGTCAACGGTAGGGAGCTTCATAATTTTGTTTCCCTTAATGAAAAATACATATTCATATAATGCGGAGTTTCACCGTCACTTCGCAGTGCTTTCAAACATACAATCTGTTCTCACGGTCCACGAAAAATCGCAAATGGATAATTCGAACTACCATGAGTGGCACTTAATCATCCAAAATTCAGAGTGAAAATTGGAAAAATAATAAATAAGTACGAAAAATCGATCCAGCGGTGAACAATACAAGTAACTTTTAATCCAAAAGAAGAAGAAAAAAACGATTGATGGATATTTTGATCGGATTTCCCAACATTGTGGGATATCGTTGAGGGAAAGTGCAGCGCACCGTTTGAGAATCGAGGATGAGAATCTTCATGCCGGAGATGTCCTGCAAGATGCGATTGATGTAATCGCGCGCAGAGGATGAGACCACCATCTTATGTACGTGTAGTGTAGGACTTAAATCCCTCGGTGAAGATGGTGAATCGATGAACCAGTTCAACTACAGCGGAGGTGAATCAAGAAGCGCAGGGATTCAGACTTCACAATTCAGAATTCAGATCCACGACGAACGAGGACGACGAACGCTTCGCTCCAACGCACCGTTTTAGAAGTTGTTTTTGTCTTTATGACAATTTTTATTGCGACTCCTTCAACTTTGTTTGGTCACCTCTTTTTATTTTCTTCCTTTATTACTTTTATATACTATATATGCATATAATGTTCTTAACTAGTTAATTATTTCCAGATTCTCACTTAGATAAGAAATTGTTTTATTTACACTGTAATAATTAATAAATGTTCATAAAAAAATAAAGTATAAGAGAAAAAGAAACTTTGAGCTCTACATGTGAAATGTGAAATACAGAAATTCTGATTCGTAGAAATATAAATGTTGTAGTTTAGGAATAAATGATAAGTTTTAATTTTCAATTTGATGACTTCTTTTGGTATACAAAAATTGGTAGGATGGGGAAACCGTGTAGGACATCAATGTATGTCAAGTCAAGGCTATATAAGCAAAAGCTTACCTAGAAATTTCATTATGCATACCTAAATTGCACATAATTTTATCTGGCTTGTAATTACTTCTCTAAGCGCCAGAAAAATTCTCTAAAGAGGATTATTTATCAAGTAAGATTTTAGTACAAATTTGCAATTTGATAATCAATGGTATTAGATTTGAACAAATTATTAACTTGATCATAATGTTGACTAAAGTGAATTACTAGTTCAACAGTGAGTTATTAGTTTAATAACAATAATTGTTTTTATATATTACATAGTTTCAAAAAATTCATAACATGTAAACTTCTTACTTTAAAGATCAATCTTATACTTAAGAAATCTATATAAAAAAAAGTATCACAGTATATAACGTCATTAAAGAAAAAAAAAACTCTTCAGATCACCAGTTTACTTATATCACTTCATTAAATACATAAACAAATTTTTTTTTCTTAGTCAATGAGAGTTTTATAAAAACTTCGTACCCCATTGCCCGGAGGCTCTTCGCTATGCGAAGGTATGGGGGAGGGATGTTGTACGCAGCCTTACCCTTGCATATGCAAAGAGGCTGTTTCCGGATTCGAACCCATGACCAACAAGTCACCAAGGCACAACTTTACCGCTGCACCAGGGCTCGCCCTCAGTCAATGAGAGTTTTATATGAAAATAAATTTTGGTTAGCAATAAATGTTGAATTAAAGTTCTTATACATACATTCTGATAAAGTATTTCTCTAATATTCTCATTATTGTGTAACAAATAAGAATTTGTATCTTCATGCTTCTAGTAACTATATCTTTTTTGAAATGTTGTCTCATCACTTTGTCTATGTATTTTCCATGTCTTTTTAGTTATAAGAGTATGTAAATTCTTCTGAAGTTTAGATAAGCTCAACCTTGTATTTATTTGATTTGTAACTTAGCAAGTTCCCTTTTGTCCTGCTTGCTATATTAGAGAACCCAAAAGGATTGGATATGTGGGCTTGGGCCGTTGCAGTTGCACTAGCCGGAATTACATGTTTTGGTTGCACTAATGGATTTGATAAAGGCTTGGAGGTTGGGACCTTGTCCTTGTGTAATTCCCTCACCACCACTTTTACCACTAATGTCACTGGCATTAGCTTCTTCTGTATCCCTCCCATTTGGGCAATAACTTTCTCTTTTCAGTTTTCTACTTCTCCCAACACTCGCGGAACTAGAAAGCCTCTACTTCCAATTCCACGTGGCAAAAAGGAGAGACTCTGATTCTGAGCCGCTTCTAGAACCTTCCATTGTCCAAGAAGTTTCATTCCACGACGACAACGAAGAAGAAGAATTCCTTGACGAATTTGAATACGGTAAAACTGCGTTTATTCTCTTAATTTTCATTGTTCCTCTCTCTTTGCGAACTCTCGGTTGAAGTTCTCGAATGCACAGATGAAGACGACGGTGACGGTGACGAATACTATGAGGAAGAAGAGGAATACGAAGAGGAGGCTGGTGTGCCTTATGTAAGTTTTTGTTGGAAAATTAGACTCTTAAATTTGTGATTTTGCACGTTTTGAAGGCAGGTGATGGCGGCGCAGGTGGCGGAATCTCCCTCACCGGAACGTGGTGGGATAAAAAAGCACTAGCCATTGCTAAAGAGGTTACTCTCTCCTTCGATGGCGAATTGCAAATTTATGCTTTTAGAACACTGGTCAACTGCACCATCCAAGTGCGCATTGAGAACCTTTCCAAAAAGTAAGACATTATAATTATTAGTAATAGTCGTATATATTTAGCATGATAAACTTTATTATTAATCGAATGGTTACAGTGAATAAAGGCACATATCTATACTGAACAGTCTGTGACGAATCTTTACTTATTTTATGTACTTGTGGGATTGGATATAATATGCAGGGATTTTCTATGAAATAATGCATTTATGATATCTAGGGAATTTTAGCGATACTCGTCTGGTGAAATTTATGTGCTATATTACAATGTTTTCTTCGCTGAGAAGTGATGTTATATTGACTTTTATCTTTCTTTTAGGTCAACTGCTCCTGTTATTTGTAGTTATTCTGAGGCTTATTTCTTTCGGTCATATCTGGTTTACTCTGATAGGGTGTTTAGGAGAGATTCCAGAATTTGGAACCATGTGGTCAGTATGTGTGACATTGTTCCACCTTGTCTGTAAAGAAGATCTACATAAAAGAAAATGTTGAAGTTGTAAGCGGTTTATTGGTATTCATTATTCAGTATTTCTATCCCCCGTAAGAAAACAGAGGTTTTATGATTATACCATGTGTTTAGATTGGTATGGAGTGCCTGATTTATCACAGTTTGAGTGAAAACCTTTTTCATGACCTATAACAGGACTTTTCACCATATATAGTTAAAGACAGTAAATGTTATTCCTTTCTGTACATTGCTCAATGAATTGATTTATGGCTTTGAACTACACAGGCACTAACCAAGTATTGATAATCTGTATCATTTCGTGTTTCACACAATGCAATTTGTGGCTCGAATAATATTACATTTTTGCTTAAACTGCTGCTGAACTTGCTATTATAGTGGATGTCTGGCTTAATTGTTGAGTTTTGCCTATAGGTCTGGTTCCCCCAGCATGGAAGATATTGAAGCCTTCTCTACAACATATAGAGCAAAGTTGGATGAAGCAGAAATTGCCAAAGTTGTTCCCGACAATATATGTTTGGAGGTACTATTTCAAGTATCTTATTGACATTTTGTCTTATCTTGGGAGGAGAGATATAGGCATCTAGCTTGAGGTTACCACTATGATCAATAATTGTAAGCACAAATTGTGAAGTACTCTTCTGTCCTATTAGTTTCACATGTGGCTTAATCAAATCCCCAGACAGCTACGACAATGTTTTTATAGACACGGGGGATCTAGGTTTTGAGGTTTGGGGGCACCTGCAGCCCAAGATTTTTATTTTTTAATATAATATATATGTATATTTACAAATTGTTCCCATAACTCGAAATGTCGTAAAGAAGTCCATCTGAGTATTTGCCCCCACAAATTTATATATATGAATATTGCTCCTACAATTTAAATTTTTTGAATTCGTCACTGCATATAGGGCAAAGGTTATTATGTTTTTCCCTCTAGATTTTGAGGGATGATGCTAAGGGATTGAAATTTTGATCATCAATGTTTCATGTTATTGGTTCTATTAGCGCTTATCTGATATGTGTTCCTTCAGGTGTCTTCTCCTGGTGTTGAAAGGATAGTTCGGATTCCAGATGACCTAGATCGATTCAAGGACCGACCTATGTATGTGAAATATGCCATTAATGATGATCAAAATAATCCAGCTGCAGAAGGTGATGGTGTCTTCAAGCTTGAATCCTTTGACATGGAAACAAAATGTTGCACCTGGGGTTTAGCAGATGTGAAAGTCAATAGACAGAAAGCAGGGAAAGGAAGACCACTGAATAAAAAGCAAAGTGAATGGCGTTTAAGCACTCCCTTTGATTCCTTACGTTTTGTACGGTTGCACTCTGATATTTAAATAATTTATTTTCCCCGAAAGTTGATTAGATTTCCATCTTTCTTCTGTTTGCGTGTCTGTGTATATGTACACGAACATAAAGAACTGCATGAATAGATAAGTAGAACAATCAACACATATCTTGCTCCTTTTCAAACTGTTTTTTTCATGCGAAATGCAAAGGGAAAAAAAAATATAATTTGAAAGTCTGAGGGATTTATTTGAGAAATATGTTTCAAATTCTCCCCAGGGGTGTGTTTGACAATGAGATTGAGATTATTTTATCATTCCTAACTATAAACTTGAGCCAACCATCATCTCATCGACTCAATTGGATCCAAATATGCCTAAACAATTAATAAGTCTCTTGTAAAGTATTGGTCCATGTCAACACTTAAATTACCAAGTCTTCATATCTTTAACACTTATATATCCACGTGTCATCTTATCTTTAAAAAAACAAGAAAATATGTGTAAATCTCAATGTATTGGGTAACTCTATTAAGTGTGTTTGTTGAATTAGATCAATTCAAATAAGATTGTTTGGATTAATTCAATAATTCAAATCAAATTAATTAAATGATACAAGTTAATTTAGTTAATTGATTTTTTTTTCACTTCAAATTTATGTTTGGATGATCCACATTTCTTCAGGTGCTAAGTCTAAAAGGTGTAAATTATTATGTTTGGTAAATTTATCTAGACAAAACAAGAAGAAATAGCTAAAGACTACTATATTATATAATTGCAAATCGCTCTAAACACAAAGTTTTCTAGGATGTATGGTCATATTCAAATGCTCATATCATTTTGCAGAAGTGACATAATTGCTAATTTGAACAAAGAAGTCATTTTGCTAAATGCTTTAAGTGTTCTTTTGACTTTTGGTATTGACAAGTACCATTACTGACAATGATGCACATAAATCTTTCTTGCCAGACACAACTAGTTTGACTTTTATGATTTAAAGTCTGTTGATCCATTTTTGTGAATCAGACTTTGAACCGGGTTTCAGGTTTGGTACCCCTTGCAAAAACTAATGGTCTATTATATTGTGGAAGCCTAATTTTTTTCTGAGAAATGTACTTTTCCGTAGCTTCAATAACTTTGATATATCTTATCTTATGGTATTCATGTCCTGTTTTGTAAGTAGACAAAACTAGTGTGCTGAATTTTTCGTTTGTGTAGAACAAATTTTCAAATCAAATGTGTAATTGGCATATAGTTAGTTTATATGAAAAAGAAAAGTGCCCCGAACACCCACGTCGTGTATATGTAAATGTAAGATCTGCCTCTTCAAAAGTAAGTGTATTTCAAAGTATACAATGTATTTCACTTTCTCTTCTAAAGATGTATTAGATTCGTATATGTAAATGTTTGTACCTTGTATGTATTGTAATAAAATAACCGTATATGACTAGTATCAATGGTTGTATTATAAGTTAAAGTAAATTGCACTAACACTTCTGTATATAGTTCTGTCAAATTTTTCTCAAAACCCCTCATTTTTTATACCTACGTTAATCTCTTTAATTGTATGATAAATATTATGACGACACTCTTTATACCTTACATTTTTAAAAGAAATTATGAACGTTAAAAAACTTATGATGTTTACGTATGTATAAATAAGTTCAAGAAATCTAAGGAAGGTCATCGTAGTTTACTTTATAAGTTGTTTTTTTTTTTTCTGAATTTGAGCCCCGCGCATGTTTGTAAAAGGTATAAAGTGTTTTGCCTCCTCTTTGCTTATTTTTAGTAAAACGCAACCAAGAAAGTAGAAACCTTAAACAATACTATGTGGCATGGCTAGTGATGAGACGCAGAAAGTTAGAGAAACAAGTGCGGCGAGATTGCAGGTAAGCTAGCTAGTAGAGTAGTAGTCGTTGCTCCTTCCAAGACAAGGAAACAGAAAACTGATCCTTTTTTAAAGCTTTCTGTTTCATTCTTGGACGCATAAACAACTATAAATGAATAAATATTCCCTCTCAAGCAATGGACCGAATCAATGAATCTGCCACCCAAATAGGTCCAAAAGAAGATACCGACTTTGTTTTTTTTTTAACTTGTCACTTTGATTATTATCTTATCAACTTTGGACCATTTTTGTTTACCGTTGGTGAAAGTGTTAGGAAGCTAAAACCAGGTCTACAAGAATTAACCTAAACAAAGGTAAAAAGGGAAATAAAACTAAATAAAAACCAAGACAAAATATTTTCGTTCATTGATTCATTTCCTAAATATAGTCATAATTGATGTCAACTAATAGACAGACATTAATTATCCATGTGTGAACATCACATTATTCTAAACATAAATATTAACATCATCCTATATAATCTTTTTGTCATTTAGGTTTAAAAGCATATTATATTCGAACTTTCCTAGGTCCAGCCTTACACAAAGTGTCTAGTGTTTATCGACCCTTAGTCCTAACCTTCCCCACTATGCTACTTTCTTGGCTCTGTCTCTCTGTTTCCGCCAGAATAAGGTGTATTCGTTGCATGCAAATGATGCGGCATTAACCATTAATATTAAGGACTATTATTTATGTGTTACATCGTTGAATGCAAAAATGGCACCACTTTTGTTAAAATTCTCTTGTTATAATCGACCAGAGAAAATTCAACTCTGCTTACCATTATTAATCCACACATCTGATTTGAGGGCATACGATATAAAATATTCTATGCAATTCAGATCTTCAGGTGGGAACTTGTTAAAGGAAAATCCGGTATTCAATTGTTTCTTTCCTCCCATTAACAGAATCTGTTCAATTAAAGATATGGTATCATAATTAATTCTGTTTATTCTGTTATATAAAGAAACAAATTACCCTTTTAAGAGGGAGAAAGGGAACCGGTGTAATATATGCCTTACGGCCCTTACGTGATGGATTATATAGAATCGTGGCAACTTTTTAATCTCAACTTTAAATAGATAGTATTTTCAAATTTGTTATCATTATATATTACCATTATAACCCCCACCATATTAATATAACATTATAATAAAGTATAAGCACCAAATTAAAAAGTCAACCAAAAAAAAAAAACACCATATTAAAAATAGTCATATTCATTTTTTAACTCAAGCATATGTGAACTAGAGATATAATATTTTCAATTTCTTCTTATGGCATTTATCTCTTTAATTTGATTCCAATTTCTGACTGTATATGATAGGATGGGACCAGATTCAAAACAATATTACTGATAATAGAGAGCAAATAGTAATTAAAAATAGAACAATGCAAAATGCACGAATTCGTATCTGAACGGTTATAATTTTTTTAAAATAAATATTAATTAAAAAACTATAAAATAAATTAAATATCTTTTGATAGATACACTGTTCTTGCAAATTTTAGGAAAAAACTTTCGTACATATCAGTATTTTCATTAAAAATACTATATTTTAACCAGTATATAAGAATCGAGGATCTCTCAGGAAATGGATAAAAAAGGTTGGGTTTCTTGCGAGTTGTGTCCGGTGTGGGACTTGGAGTTGTTGAGATGAAAAGGTGTTGGTTGGTTGGGGTCTTGATTGTGGTGGGGTGTGCCTGCATGTTGGGCACTGTTGGAGTTGAAGGGCACCCTGATGAGGATCTCATAGTAAGTTTACCTGGCCAACCCAAAGTTGAGTTCAAGCAATATGCAGGGTATGTTGATATTGATGTCAAACATGGGAGAAGCCTCTTCTACTATTTTGTGGAGGCTGAGAATGTTCCTGACAAGAAGCCTCTCACTCTTTGGCTCAATGGAGGTTGGTAGTTGATAACCTTGCTCATGTTTAATTGTATCAAGTTTCTACTTTCTAAAGCTGTCATAATTGCTCCATCATCCCTTTCTAAGTTGTTGTGAGAGTTTTTAGTATTCATGAATCCTAATTATGTGTGGTTAAGGATTGAAGTCAACCTTCATCTTTGTTTCTTCCAATTTTCTTCATTCATATCCTTCAATTTCAATACATTGTCATCATCTCTAGCTTGTTTTCTTTCCTATTCCTGCTTATTTTTAAGTTACTTTGTCTCATTTTTTTTTTCATATTCATGTTTTTAAAAGCATAGGTGGTTGTCATTTATCTTTCCTTGTCCCTACCAATTCAGGTTGTGTTGTCTTACTCAGAAAATCCTGTTTGCTCTGGATCAAAACTTTAAAATAACTCTGGTTTTCCTCTAGTGCTTGCTTTTGAAAGATGCTTACAGTTACAACTAATAACTAATAAGAAATATTGCAACTTTTCTTAAAAAATTATAATGGCTACATCAATCAAATATATTATAAAGGTCTACACTTGTTGCAATTATTTTACTAAAACTTGTCGAAGTCCTTTAACTCAGAGCAAGTACCATTGTGTTTTCAGGCCCGGGATGTTCCTCCATTGGAGGAGGTGCCTTCACTGAGTTGGGTCCCTTTTATCCCAAAGGTGATGGACGTGGTCTCCGAACAAATTCAATGTCTTGGAATAAAGGTTTACCATTGTGACACAAATTTTTTTACATGAATTTTCCTTGTGAAATTGGAGAATAATTTGGGTTTTCATAATTACATTGATTCCTGATTCTGATATTATGTATGTTTCATAGCATCCAACCTCCTCTTTGTGGAGTCCCCAGCTGGAGTTGGTTGGTCATACTCAAACACAACTTCAGATTACAATTCTGGAGACTCGTCCACAGGTAAATATTAATAGAGTGACCAGTTAATATATTTCCATGTAATTATTAAGGCTGAGGACTTATTTATGTAATTATCTAAGCATAATTTCAAATGTTATTCAATTTGTTTTACTAGGCTTGAGCTTTAATAGTCCTTTTATTTTTGCCAGCCACTGATATGCTTCTGTTCTTGCTGAAATGGTACCAGAAGTTTCCTTCCTACAGATCAAGGGAGCTGTTCCTTACTGGAGAAAGCTATGCAGGTCCAACAAATAATAATCTTATCTCAATTTTAATAATTTATTTATCTTAATTGAAATTCCCAAAACTTGGTCTCGAGTTCAAAAATATTCTATATATAATACATTAGCTGACGTGATTTAGTCAAGATTAAGCTTTTTATTCTATTATTCATGCACATGCAGATTAGTTATGTCATCATTCCTAGCAGGGGACATGCCATAAAATTATTGCCCTAGTTTACTTTTTTATTTTCCTTTTGAAAAAAGTGTTTTTTCCCCTCCTTTCTTTCCTTTTGAAAAAAAAATTTTTTTTTTATCAAACTATAATTATTTTTGTTTATTACTAACATTTATAATGATATCCAGGACATTATATACCACAGTTAGCTAATGTTCTTTTGGACTACAATGTTCATTCAACTAGTTTCAAATTCAATATTAAAGGAGTTGCTGTAAGATCCCTTTCATGTGACATCTTTTGACATTAATTTACTCATTTGTAGTATTACTTGTAGACTAGTCGCTGTTACCTTACCTCTATTGTTTTAATTTGAAACTTATTTTACTCCTTCCTCCCTGTTTTTCATTTGTTAGATTGGAAACCCACTTCTGAAACTTGATCGTGATGCACAAGCAACATATGAATACTTCTGGTCACATGGAATGATTTCAGATGAAATTGGCCTAGCCATTACGAATGATTGCGATTTTGATGATTATGTCTTTGCAAGTGCACATAATATGTCTAAATCATGCAATGAAGCAATAAATGAAGCAAATGAAATCGTTGGCGATTATATAAACAACTATGATGTGATTTTGGATGTTTGTTATCCATCCATAGTTGAACAAGAATTGAGATTGAAAAAGATTGTACAATGCCTCTTCCATTTCTGTTTTGTTGATATATATCTTAAAATGTTTTTTTTAATAAATTATAAACTAATTAATTTGGTTACTTTAATGCAGGCTACTAAAATAAGCATAGGTGTAGATGTCTGTATGACTTATGAAAGAAGTTTTTATTTCAACCTCCCTGAGGTTCAGAAGGCTCTCCATGCAAACCGTACCAATCTTCCGTACCAATGGTCCATGTGCAGTGGGTAAATGATTCATATTTTGATGTTAATTGTTGTATGGAACAATTGTAATGTTTCTGTGTTTCTTCTTGATTCAAACTGACAAGCAAAATAATACCACTAATTGAATTTCATAAACTTGTTTATATATCTTCTATTAAATTTGAATAGAAGGAGAATTGTTTTCTACTTTCATCACTGACGTCCAGCTAATTCCTACATTTTCTTCATTGCAGTGTCTTAAATTATAGCGACACTGATCCTAACATAGATATCCTTCCAATTCTTAAAAAGATTGTTCAAAACCATATTCCAGTTTGGGTATTCAGGTAGTAACTTCTATTCAACAAAGTAGACTGGTCATCAATATCATTGCCCATATTTATGTATAATAACTTCTTAGTTGTCGCACAGTACTAATTATTTATGTTAACTTATCACAGTGGAGACCAAGATTCTGTTGTGCCATTACTAGGTTCTCGAACACTAATTCGTGAACTAGCTCATGATCTTAAGTTCAAGATTACAGTCCCATATGGAGCTTGGTTCCACAAAGGCCAGGTATTTGTAACAATTAATTATGCACATTGAAAAATTTTCATTTAATTTTTCTATGTTAAGGTTTGCTATTTTATTCCCTACCTTAATTTATAAAGTATGGGCGGTTAACTTAATTTGATGGCATTTATATATATGCATATATAGGTTGGAGGTTGGGTAACCGAGTATGGAAATTTGTTGACTTTTGCCACTGTAAGAGGAGCTGCTCACATGGTACCCTATGCACAACCTTCAAGAGCACTCCATCTTTTCAGTTCATTTGTGCATGGAAGGAGATTGCCAAATACAACAAGTCCTTCAATTGATGATTAATATTAATAATTAAGCTAAACTGCACATTTGGTTTTCCTATTTTTGTAAAAATGAGATTTTGGTTCCCTTGGTTTCTAATTCAAACATTTGGTCCCCTAGTTTGAATTAGAAATCAGGGGCACAAAATTCTATTTCTACCGAAATAGAGGAACCAAATGTGCAGTTTAGGCTAATAATTAGGAAAATAGATATCTGCCTGCCATATAACGAGTGGAAATTAATAGCAGGTTCTACACTCAAGCTAGTTGATTAATCTTAGATCTCAAGACTTTAGGCTAAAAGAGGAAGCAGTGAAAGAGAAGGGAGTGTCTCTCTAGGCCATTATTTATCAATGCATGGAAAAAGAGGGGGGAGTAAAAGGAATAAAAAAGAGAGAGATTCCATTCTTTGAGCCTATATATTGATTCTCAAGTTGCATATTGCATGTTCTACATTCTTTATTTGGAAGCACAGACGTGCTTAATTTATTCCTAAACCAAATGTACAAGAAAAAAGTATACTCTGTTTCGCAATTTGATTATTAACATATGTAAGCAGTCAAGTTGAGAGGGATTTATCTTTGTTTTGAAACTTTGACCGAATCATTTGTTGAATTTAATCCAAACCAAGACTCAAAATATGTGGACGGAACTATGCCAATCCTAATCTGACCAAATCAAGATACAAAATATCTGTTTTAAGTATAGCATCTATAAGTTGTATTATGTTAGCAGCCCCTTTAATTTCATTATTTTCAATTTTTATTGAATCAAATTGATTTATAAACACTCTTAGCTAGCCCGGAAAAATTCCAATTTAACAACTAAAAATTGAAGGACGTTATTTAAAATATAAAATACGCTTAAATATTAATTAAGATTGTGTTTAGCACAAAGTAACAACATTTTGGAATTATAATTGTACTAGGGAATATATGAAGTTCTTTTCAAAAGAAGTTAAATAAGAAATGAGATATACAGATATTTTGAAATTAAACTTTATAACGCTATTTAATTAATACTTTTCTATTATAAAAAAGGCTGATATATTTTTAATTTATTTACTAGGCTATAATTTGAATGTGGTAAATGATTTTTTTTTATTTGAGAGGAGTTTGAAGTTTGAACTTGATATATTTGTAAAGTGTAGGAGTATTTATATAAAATGAATAAATACTAACATATTTTTTAAATAATTTAATTTATTAAAATTTAAGGAATGAAATATAATTTTTTTATGTATTTTAGAGACTAGTTCATTTTACATGAATAATTACTTGCATTTAATGAAAGTTGCGACCTGTTGCAAGTAGTTCAAGTCTTACTACTTACATCATATTTTTTAAAATTTAATTTAGAAAAGTAATTACTTTTAAAATTATATCAAATTGTAAAAAAAAATATTTCTAAATAAGTTAATACAATCCTTCACTTGGGAAGTGTTTGTTCCCAAATTCTTAAAATGATAAATAGAACTAAATTTCATCGAGTACCCTTGCATGCTAATTAAAAAAAATGTATTGGATGATAAATATAAATTTTAAAGTTATTCTTCCAAATATCTTTCATTTGTGGTAGAAGAATTGAATGATTTTTGTCTTTCAAGTAGTGTAACCACAAGGATTGGATATGCTTTATTAATTTCTCACTATTAAAGAAACATTTTTTTATGACACAATGTTAAAGATGATTGTCGAAAAATCATCGTCAATTGTCAAAGTTAACATTTCAAAAACATAAAATCATCGTAATTTTGAAATATTTAAATATGATCTCGCGAAAATTATCTTTAAATTGATGGTCTTAAATATGTTCCTATTAATTCATTGGTGATGGTGGATGGTCATTATGTTAAAAAATTTAACCTTGGAACTTAAAAAAGGATTGAAAATTTTCAAATAGTGAATCTTACCATTTTATATATGATAGTAAAAAAAAATCATGTATGGATGAAAAGTCTAGCTAAGAACATTATATATGCCTTCATTCATGCATTTGAATTTGATGCTAGCTTGATTACTTTATTTAATTGTATATTGGTTTGAATGACTTTGGTAAGTATTATAAATTTTTAGATAAATCAATAATAATTGATATAAATAATAATGAATTGTGTCTTTTAATCAAGTAGTCCAAACTTCAAATTCTTATTGATCATTAAATATGAAATAAATTCTGTTAAAAAATTGTATCAATATTGTGTGCATTCACCCTACTCGACAAAGATTTATCTTCCCTTTCGTCAACTTTATACTAATATTATGATTAAAAAAAAACTCTTACATTATCATGCTTGTATACTTGCAATAAAACAACTTTTGAATTAGATTTTATGTCTAGCCAGATATAATTAGTTGCACGTTTGAAAGACTGATTGGTGATTGTGATTGGTGCGTGAATATGCATGGGAGAGGCTTGAAGAGAGAATGTTTTTCCTCCACGGTTCCTCATAGATCCAAAATCTGGCTTAGAAGTGATGTTTCTGTTCAGACGCACCAACCTGGTGCTACGTCGCTTTCTCATTAACCCTTCTTAGTTGTGTTGGCTGAAACGTTGGACTATGTCTTATGAAGTTGTGCTCATCGATCTCATAGTTGGTGGACACATTCAATTAATTGTCATGTAAAAGCTATTACACATTGCTTTGGTAAGCCTTGAGCCTCACACTAGCACTCACCCAATATAGTTTTATTAATAGCTTTTATAATTTTTTTCCCGAAAATAAAATCCAAGATTACTATCACTATGTATACCGAAAATAGGCGTTCAAACATTACATCATTTAGTTGGAGCAAACATTTTCAAACCTAATATCACTGTTAATTATTTGAATCAGCTCTTTATAGTATAGGGACTAATTAATTTTTAAGAAACTTCCCTACGTTTAAAATTTCCGTATAATAAATAAGTATAACAAATTAGGAATGAATCGTGACCAAATAGAACAACAGGCGACCAAACTTAATTTATTAATTAGTCATTTCGGTTGTTGGGTGCATATTATCCATTGCTATCTTAGTCAAACCGAATCATCTCACTAAAGACGCGAAAATTGTCAACAAGTATGACAATATTCGTAAAAAATAATTGAGTTGGACGCAAGCCAGCTTATTTTTGTTTTTAAAAATTACTTATGGATCCAAGGGAATTTATTCAACAAAGCGATACATAATAAATAAATAAACCCAATAAAATTTTATACATAAAAAAGTTGAATATGGATTCTCACGTTGAACAAAAATCTCCCTTATAGAGAGAGTTGTCATTATTTAACTTTATTTATTTATAATTTTGGGCCAGGGTTTTGGGCCAACCCTTCTGATCAACTAAGCTGTTAAAGCATTTATTTACCGAAATAAATAAGAAAGCTAGTGGGTTAAAAAAAAACGTAAGAAGTCAGAGGTTGTTTCAGTAACTAACTTGCTCGTTTCCTCATAAAGCACCGACAGATTTTAGCATGCAATTATCTTTGATTCTCCGTGTATTTAAGACCTTTTTCTTAACGTAGCCAAACCAACCAAGGTATTCCATAATCATTTAGCTATTAAGAGAATATGTTTTTAATGACCAAATTGTCCTCAACCTCAAATATACTTCCTCCTCTTCATGCTGCAAACACAACCAACTTCTTCAACCACAACCACAACCACTTTGTGCATTAAAACCCCCACCCCTCTCAGTTCCACACAATTTATCTTATCTTTGTTTTCCTTTTTTTTTTTTGTTTCCCCTCTCATCACTCTGCAATTCTCTGTCTCCAAACATGCCATTTTCTAGTCTTGGATTTGAGTTATTATAATTATAAATGTTCTGTTTTTTATTTTGTGTTAAGTAAGCTGGTTTCCCAAATTTAGACATTGAAAGTGGCATATGTTTTCATTTTTTTATAAATAAAAGTAGCATTTTTTTTTCTCTCATTTCCTTCTTAGAGAACTTGTGCTTACAACGTAAATGACTAAATGTAGAGCCTGATTTGTGATTGTTTCATTCCTGAGTACTTACAATGGAAATATGGAATAGTTGGTGGGTTTTGCAAATTATGCAGTTGCTGGGTTTGTTTAGTTTTTGGATCTCATTTGCAAAGTTTAGGACTTTATTCTCAAGAGCTTTTGGTTATGGTCACAAAGTTGTGAAGGGTGATTGCAATGCTTGGATCTTTGTTTCCTTCAATGGTTTGGTCACAGTTAGTTCTTTCATATTCTTCCTCTTGGTCCTTTCTTGGGCTTATTTATATGCAATTCCCAGTTCTCAATCATTGATTCGGAGTCATGAGATTCCCAACAACAGTTCTGACTCATTTGTTCAGAGTCATGAGATTCCCAACAACAGTTCTGACTCATTTGTTCAGAGTCATGAGATTCCCAACAACAGTTCTGACACACTTGTTCAGAGTTATGGTGTGATTCTAAAACCCAATGTTTCAATGGACACATGCAATGTGTTTGAAGGAAGTTGGGTGAGGGATGATAGCTACCCTTTGTATGATGCTTCTCACTGCCCTTTTGCTGAAAGGGGTTTTAATTGCCTTGCTAATGGGAGAAAAGATAGAGGTTACACAAAATGGAGGTGGAAACCTAAGAACTGTGAGATTCCAAGGTTTGATGTCCGTGGAATACTCGAACGACTTCGTGGGAAAAGGGTGGTTTTCGTCGGCGATTCTTTGAGTAGGACGCAATGGGAGTCCATGATATGTTTGCTAATGACAGGAGTTGAGGATAAGAAGAGTGTCTATGAAATCAAAGGCAACAAGATCACAAAACAGATAAGGTTTTTAGGTGTGAGGTTTAGTACTTTTGATGTTAGAATCGATTTTTATCGATCAGTGTTCCTGGTGAGGCCTGGTTCTGTGCCTAGACATGCTCCCCAAAGGGTGAAGACTGCACTGAGATTGGACAAGATTGATGATATTAGCCACGAGTGGATTGATTCTGATGTTCTTATATTCAATTCAGGTCACTGGTGGACACGGACTAAGCTTTTTGACATGTGAGTGGCTTCATTTTCGTATTAGTGATATGATTTGCATCTTTATGTAGATAGTAGATATACATTTTAATGCCATCATCTTGCTTTCTATTTCTTTATAAATTCAATATTGGATTTACTCCTCAACATGTTTTATGATAATACTTTTGGACTTAATTTTCATCTTTGCATCACTAGAAAGCATGCTTTACTGGCCTTTTACAAATCACACCTTCACCATTGATAAGAATCTCAACTTTTGGACTTAAGTTTCTTCCTCGGATCAGGTGCAGTTGTATTTTTAACTGCACCTACTACAGTCATAATCCAAGGGCTGAAAAAATTTCAACATATTTATTTTAATATTTTAACATAAAACCAATAAATAAATAAATAAAGGTAAGGATACTCTGCAATTTTTAATCCAGAAGATAGATGTCTCAGAATTTCATTATCCTGGGTGTTCAAAAGATATTCAACAAACAATAGCTTTTCAAATGATAACCTCATCCTTAAGGTAAATTTGACCACTTGCTGCAGAAAACTATTACCTTTCTGAATATTTGTCACGACTCATGAGTATTACTGGGAAGCCTTTACAATTTTTCTCATTTTGTATGTTTCTAGAATACTTCTGGTCGTTTGAAAATTTTTAAATAATGGTATTACTTGTATAAACCAGTTTCTCTAAAGAGAAGCAAAGAATCAGGTTTGGTAAGGTAAGATACCAAATAATGTTTTTGACACAAGTTTATTGAGAGGTTGCGATGATTTTGGTCTTCATCTACTCTCTGACGAGGCTTAAAAAATTAGGCTTATTTCAAACGGTCTGATGGTCTCTGATGAACAGCTGTATACAAAAAACAGGGTTATGACTTAAATTATAGAGCTTGTTCCACAAATTAGAAGATTGTTGTTTTTGGACTTTCTTTTACTCCTTTGGGATAGGCTAAAGATGGAGCTGGATTGGTGAATTCTGCCTGAGATTTTCTTATGTGCAGGGTCATGATCCATGTTAACAGAACTAAAGAAAGGGAATCATGTAAAACATCACGGTGGAATAATGATCCGATAGTAAACATCTTTGAATGTGCTTTATCTTACACTCATTTTGTTTGAATCATCGATGACATATATGACCCTAAATGGATTTTGCTGATAGTTGATAGTTTCTCAATTTGCATATGGTTTAAGCCACTACCATCCTCAATGTGATTTAGTTTTGCAAAAATAGTTTATACATTGGATTTTGCCCCATCATCCAATTGTTATGTATAGTAAGTATGTTGACTTTTATAATAATAATTATCTTAAAAGCCATACTATGATTTCTAATTGGTTAACAGTGTAATTTTTTTTTTACAGTAACAAAGCGTAGAAATTAAACTTTTACTGACTTTGTGACCCTCTACAATTTGATTGTTTGATGCATGACTAGGACTAAATTTTTCAGTGAAGATTATATATCAACCATTTGGTACTAACGTGATCTTCAGACAGGGGCTGGTATTTTCAGGTTGGTAACTCACTGAAGTTTGGAATGCCAATTAACTCTGGTTTCAACACAGCTTTACTCACCTGGGCATCTTGGGTCGAGAATACAATTAATACAAACAGGACAAGAATATTCTTCCGCACCTTTGAATCATCTCATTGGAGGTGGGTTGTGCACCATATTTGTTTATTTATTTGTTTAACAAGTTTGGAAAACAGCTAAATTCTAAATATGAACCAAAAATAATTATACCTCTGATTCTGATTATAAAAAATAAGTGATCGTGTATTTTACAGTATCACTTGTTTCTTATAAGGACCAGAGGTAGTACTATTTAGTTCACTATTCCTTTAGTGACATGAGAGCCATCAAACTTTATGGTACTTATGAAGTGTTAATCAATAAGATGGTTGTGTTTGTGGCAGTGGACAGAACCACAATTCTTGCAAAGTGACTCAAAGGCCTTGGAAGAGAACTAACGGCAAGGATAGAAACCCAATTTCAAATATGATCAACAAAGTTGTCAAAAACATGAGTGCTCCAGTAACAGTTCTGCATGTTACACCAATGACTGCATATAGAAGTGATGGACACGTGGGCACTTGGAGTGACAAGCCATCTGTGCCTGATTGTAGCCATTGGTGCTTAGCCGGTGTTCCTGATATGTGGAACGAAATTCTCCTCTCATATTTGCTACCTAAAGAAGGAGCATATTAGCATGAGAGGTACCAACATGTTAGTCCTTGTATCATCTAAGCCACATATATAGCTTGGTACTCAATTGTACTCAGCATCAACCATGTTAGCCTTTAACGACACGGTAGGGCCAAATGTACATTTGGAAATGAATAATGTTTATAAAGAGTGATGTCAAATAATTGGCATTTGCAAAGAATTGATACCAGGACTAAAGTGTTTATGTGTCACTTACCCCCTGCGATGTGGAATGGCTTTTGCTTAACGTGGATGTGTCTTTGGTTGGTCATGCTATTGTAGAATTGAATTTGAATCAATATAAAATTGATTTTAAGTAACATTAATTTTGTTTGAATAATAGTTATTAAAAAATTAATTTTGAGGGCATAATTAATAAAGAATTTTAATGTTCATATATATTTTATATAGCCATTTGTATGGTAATTTATTATATATATATATATATATATATATTAACGATTTAAAATTAAATAACTACCTTTGCAATATTTTTATATAATGAAAATAAAATTAAAATATTTACATTATATATAACTTTTGTACAGCATAAAATGTACAACATAAAACTCACAACATATTTCCATAGCATATACTCTTTTGTTTTGAATTATATTTAACATAATTTAAGGTATTGTGACAAATATAAGGGGTTATAAAGCATGAATTCAGCCAAGAATTAGCCGAGCTGAACATAGAATTGTATGTGCTGTCATACCCAGTAAATTCAAGGGGTATGAGTGGAATAAATGCATAGACTAATGTTAGAGTATATGTAAAAGCTATTCGAAACAACTTCAACTTGACTTGAGTCTGAACCACTCAAATCAAGTTTGCAACAAATTACCAAACATAATGATAAATGAAAAATCAAGTTTGATAAATCCAATAAAGTTCAAGCCATTTGAACGTGACTTTTTTTTTTTACCAAAACCCCACACCATTGGACATGCGTTGAACAATTGTGGTACTACATATCTGTCACTTAAATTACCATAAGAACAACAAATCGACAAAAAAACGACATTTTATTTATCATGCATTAGACAATAACAGCAGCAAAGGCCCTATCATTCTCTACACTCAAACTCACAAGTTTTCACAAATTCAATAATCCTAAAGGGATATATATCATATATGAAATTTATTTTCTTCTTTTCACAACCAGAAAGAGAACTCAGTCCCCCAACAGGGACCATGTCATGTCATCATTGGTCTGATATAGATTTACTCCCCCATTCGAATGATGCATCTGATGGACTCCCCTTTCAGCATGTAATCAAAAGCCTTGTTAATCTCTGAGAATGGAACTGTGTGAGTGATGAATTTCTCCAGTTCCAATTCCTGCACACAAGACCACATTACCAATTAAGATATCAATATCAATATGAACAAGAGTTATAAGGGAGTGAGATGAGGTCGTGAGTTCAAATCTCACTACTAACAATTAACATTTAACATTTGGCGATAAAAAAAAAAAACATCAATATATATGAATGAATGTCCTTATAGAGTGCACAATTCAATCAATATTGAAGCTTACCCCATTCATGTACTTCTCCACAACAGAAGGAAGATCAGTGCGGGGTTTGTAGTTTCCGTAGAAGGTACCCTTTAGAGTTCTCTCGTTCAAGAAATTCACTGGATGAGTTTTGAATGCATCATCTTTGTTTGGCACTCCAACAAGTACAGCAACACCCCAACCCTGAGAAGAACAAATCAAGGCTCAGCCTTTGAAGGCTTTATATAATAAACTTTTTAGCATCAAATTGAGCAAGGGAGTTATGATTTACGTACATCGTGGACGCATTCGAATGCCGAGATCATGGCTTGGATGCTGCCAGTACATTCAACAGCACGATCCACACCCCCATTCGTCATTGCAGCAATCACCTGGATAGCAACATTCACATCTCAATCAGAATCAGAAAATAAAAATCAATATTGCAAAAACACAGCTTTAAGAGAATAGAAATATAATAGACTTTACTAAATTGTCCATGAACTAACCTCTTGTACAGGCTTGTCATGGTCTTTTGGGTTCACAAATTCATTGACCCCAAACTTCTTAGCTGCCAAGAAGAACAAAAATAATGAAATATCATCAATAAATGAATAGTCATTTAATTTATGCTGAGCTGAATCTTCAAGCACTTGTTGGAAGAAGAAAAAAACACTACCTTCTTCAAATCTGCTAGAAACTAAATCAACCCCAATAATTCTTGATGCACCAGAAATCCTTGCCCCTTCAGCAGCCTAGAATTTGGATAAAAAATTAGTCTTTTATCATTTGCATAATAAGTACAATGCTCACACACACAACTCAAAGGCACAAGGTTAACATACAGCAAGGCCAACAGCTCCAAGTCCAAAAATGGCAACAGAAGAACCAGGTTTTGGTTTTGCAACATTGATAGTAGCCCCAAGACCTACAATCACGAATGAAAAATGTGAGTTTGATGTTTTTACCAACATTATTATTATTATTGTAAGACTATGTCGAGGTCAGGATCTTCCAAACCTGTGCAAATTCCACAACTGAGAACACAAATTTTGTCAAGTGGGGCAGCAGGGTTGACTTTGGCAACACATCCGGCATGAACAACAGTGTATTCACTGAATGTGGAGGTACCAACAAAATGGTAAATAGGTTGTCCCTTAATAGAAAATCTTGTTTGGCTGTCATGGATCATGACACCCCTATCAGTGTTGATCCTGAGAAGATCACACATGTTGCTCTCCTCTGACTTGCAATGAGGGCATTCTCCACACTCCCCGGTAAACACTGGGAGGGCATGGTCCCCTGGTTTGAGATGAGTCACACCCTCACCTACGCTCTCCACAATCCTGAATAACAACATCAACACAACATTAATATTGATAACATAGAATGTTTGACCCTATTATGTCAGAAACCAAATAGACTTAACAGAAAATGAATTATTAGTCCAAATTATGAAGCAAGGATTTATGATGTGTGATTGCTGAGGAAAAGAGTTAGAAGAGAAACATACCCTCCAGCTTCATGACCAAATATACGAGGAAACAATGGAGTTTGGCCCTGAAACATAATTAAACATCAGAAGAATTTTTTTACATTTCAGACAAATAAACTTGTGTAAGAAACTAAACACCCCCCATTTTATTATGTAATCAAGAAATTAATTTGTTAAATTTCATGGTACTTATCACTTGATCTATTTCCTAGCATGTTCTTTAGATCAAATTAACTATGATTTGTTGTGGATAATAAAGGAAATTTGAAGTAAGGTAAATGTGTTTTTTTACCTTGGCTTCCCAGAAGTAAACATCAGTGTGGCAAAGAGAGGTGTAGAGGATCTTCAAACGCACTTCACCAGCTTGTGGTGGTGCCACCTCTACTTCTTCAATCACAAGTGGCTTCCCTGCCTCCCATGAAACCGCAGCTAGTACAATATTCATTTCAATCAACACATTATTATCACTGATCATGATGTGGCGTCTATCGAGGCATAACAAAATTTTAAAACCAAATTTACACTTTTTACTAACAAAAAAAACGATACTCTGTCTGGTAAACAAACATGTATATCATTAAGCACTTTAAAACAATATGATTAGAATGGAGGGCAATTAACATTTTTTAATAATAAGAAAAATAACGACCCAAGTTAGATACAGAGAAAAGGAAAAGGATCGTTATATTTTCTAAATTACAGAAATAAAAATAAATACAAGTTTATGTACCCCACAAAAAAAGTGTCAAGACTAAGATTGGTTCACTCTTAAAATTCGAGTGACCATACATAACAGAAACGAACTTAAAAAAGCAAATACTTTTCCTAGAAAAAAAAACTTCAGCAGGGGATGCTAATATGCTATGGCATGTGTAGCATCAAAACTGAAAAGAGATGAAAATAAGATGAGACTGAGAAGAAGGGTGGATGAGTCAGTCACCTTTGCATTTGATGACTTGACCAACTGTGCTCGACGACATGATGAAGTAATAGTTAGTGAGAACAAACGAGATTGATGAGTGAGTTGATAAATGGTATTGAATTGTGTGGTGGAAGGACAGAGTGAAGATTTTATTTATAGTGATTAGTGAGAAAGCAAAGAAGGTGAGAGAGAGAGAAAGAGAGACCACCGAAAGATTCTGCAAACAAATGACAATACCACTTTGGTTTAGTAGTTTCCAAGCGGCGCCATGGTTTCGTTCGGTACACAATACAATGCCACGTAAACTGCCAACAGTTCCTGGTTTCTAATTTTTACTTTCTTTGCTGTGACTCGTGACACTGGCCCAGCAAGTGGCAATTCTACAATGCCATTTTCATTTAATTTTTTTTTTCACAACTCTTCTGAAAGCGATTTTCTTAATTATTACTAATAAATAAATAAATAAATAATACTAATATACATATACAATTTATTTTAAAGTGATCGTTTGTATTGATTTCATCGTTAAAGAAAAAATAGTTTCTATTTTTTTTAAAAGATGATCAATTTTTATAGTATTTTATGATATCCTTGTCAATTGTCATTATATTACATTGAAAAATTTTAGTCAATTTTGTCAACACCTCTGCTCGAGAATAAAAAAGAATCAAAATTAGAGATCTGCTTTCCTCATTTTCACAAGAATCAATTTGGAATATTTCTTATAAGTTATTTTTCTTGATGTTAATAAATTTTTAATGGAGTTTTTAAATTAATAAAAAAGGTTGGAAAGAGTATAAAATTTAGTCACTCAAATTATGAAGAGACTAAATTGTGTTTACACAAATGTTGATGAATTATAAAATAATATAAGTTATAGTTTTCTCAGTTAAAATGATGCATTTATATAAAAAAATGACAATTATTAATTCTACGTTTATAATATTTTACTAACAATTAAAAATTAATATTAGTAATTATTAACTGCACTTTTGAAATAAATAAAATAATAAGACACGTACAAAGAGTAGTTTGTTTAAGTCTTTAGTCTAATGACCGATGAAGAAAACGACGTGCCACGACAACGGCACATTTTCAAAGCATCATGACCGTAGGTGTTAACTGTAAACCATTTTTTTTTTCTATTGGCTTGCTTCCTTCCTTTCTCCTCTGCCGCCAACTTTTTTCCAGGTTAAACTTCTAAAGGACGCATTTGTATGTATTAATTTAATGTTTCAAATTTTAAATTAAATTAAATTACCCGACAAGTTGGTCCTCTAGCTAGAGTAATTACTGGGTTAATCTGGATTATTCGATTTGGTTGATCCTGGAATTAAATTTAAAATAATTCGGCAAAAAAAAGTACCAAAAAAGTTAAGAAAAATAAGTTATAGTTTACTTTTGTGGTGACTAAAATATTAACTTCACTTTGCTCCCTCGATCTTAAACACAAAAGGCATCGATGGCAATAATTAAAATTTAAAAGTGGTAGTTCGTGCTCTAAAATAAAGCTCGATTCTTCTGCATATTGGATATGTTTGGTTGGTGGATGGGAAATAAAGAATAAGAGAAGTCTAGAATTTGAATTGAAAATAGAAAATTCAAGTAAGAAAAAAAAATTAATTTTTTATTTTTAGACGTTAATATTATTTTTTTCTATTTATTGGTGTTTTTTCTCTTTATTTTATTTTTATTCAACTAAACACACTATTGTGTTTTGTATTAATAAAGATAAGAAATTGGGAAATGAAGAATAGTAAATAAAAATAGAAAGAGTATTTAAATAAATAAATAAGTAAGTAAAAATGTATTTTCATTAATTTAAATGATTAAAACACTTAAAAATGAATCAATTATGAAAATAATCTTTAATAAAACAATTGTTTATAATCATCAAATTGAAACAAGCATATGAAAAACCCTCATTTTGTATTAGGATGTTATATCGTTGTTTGAACATTAAAAAATTAATGTTTTTATTTTATATCATTTTGAAGAAAAATAATATAATTGTCTTTATATTATGATGACAATAACCATTTTTAACAAAAAAAAAATTATTAAAAAAATAAAATATAATTTTAAATTTACTCAAGTATTCATGTGAGATACCAATAAAGATAAAATCCAGATATATACACAAACACATATAAGACGGAACGGGTAACACTAAAATGAAATTGTCTTTATATTCTTTTTAAACGCTTATTAAAAATACACTTTTAATTTCATTGTTTATGAAACATTATGATACTAAGATATGATGTTTCTTGAATAACTGTTGCACCAAAAGAATCTTGATCACACTTTTATCTTTTGAAGGGAAAAAAAAAGTATGTAGTGTTAGGACTAAGGATGATAATGAATAGAGAATACTACATTGCTCATCTTCATATCCACATTTGAAAAAGTACCCATGCTCAGTTCCATATTTGTGAAGATAACAACAATTCTCAAGATTCCATCCCTATTCTTACCGGTTACCCTAATGTAAGGAAAACGATAATTTATAGTGGTATTTGTTAGAAGCAAATGTTTATCTGCAGTTGGAACTTGTCACTTGGGCGGACAAAGGTGCAGGGAGCGAATTATAGACAGACAAAACCCCTAGCAACAGTTGACACGAGAAAAGATATGGCATTAAAGTAATTTCTCTACATAAGCTTTTTATATCATGGTTGAGCCAATTTTGCCAAAATAACTAAGTCTAAAATCTTCACATCCAATGTGTCATCTACCTTTACAATTCCATCCGTACCATCTACACCAATCAACTTGCCGGTTGCACCACGCAATGCCCCACCCATAATCTTTATTTTGTCTGATTTTCTTGGTACCACAGCCTCCATTTCATTAGGAAGGGCTGTAATCGTTTCACCATTACCACTTGATCCAAGACCTACCCTGTAAGAGCCATCCTGAAGAAACAAAAAATGCCAACGTCATTAAACAGAAACATTTAGTTTGGGCATATTTTGTCTCAACTTGAAGATCCCTCGTACAAATATAAAAGAACATGTATGTACAAGCAAGCTACTAGGTCAGGTCACCATACCGGGAGAGCCTCTCTTATAACTCCAATAGATTCCTCTCCAGCCCTGTGTACGTTGACCAATATATCTGGGATAAACCATGGCCCTTCGTTTTCCCCACCTACAAAAATTAAACCACCAGATTGGCAAATTAACATAAGAAAAATATGTTTCATTTTTTTGTTGAGGATCCAAACAAAACAAATCAGTAGTACACATAATAGATCCAGGATTAAGCTTTGTACAGAAATGAAAATTTTAACAATTATCCTTATGGGGATGTCTCCATGGTAGACATGTGAGACAAGCTATGGCATTTGAACAAAACCATATGAATAAATTTGCAAAATGTTAGAACCAGAATAACCACTATCCTTGACCATGTTTGACTAGCGTATGTAATCAAATGAGAAGAGGAAACAAACATGTGGCAAACCAAATACGTGCAGAGTAATAATCATTTTCGTATTAAATGCAATGTAACAAGTGTAGAATAATAATTAAGAAAACCAATGAGACACACTACTAAGCCTGCCACTAGTCGTCCTTCATTTCAAGGGCCATGCTTTATAAGTTACTTTACTATCATAGATAAAGAGAGGTACATCACAAAGTTGCAGTTTGATTATGTAACCAAATAGACAAGCCCAAAAAAGACCAAGAAAATGTACATGATACTAAGACAAGCCGAAAAAACCAAATTTGCCAAACAAATTTACCTAAAACTGGAGACATCATGTCCATACCACCTGTGCCTGGAGTCATAGGCTGTCCTCCAGGGGTGCCAGGAAGATAAGATGCTGAACTTGGTGTCATAGGCTGTCCACCAGGTGTTGATGGTAAATATGGGCTTGGAGCATTGGCTGCAAAACAACCCCCAGAATAGAGTATTAGCATAAAATTAAAACTACAAATATACTATTGATTTGAAGGAACAAGAGGTAGTGCTACCATAGGCAGAACTGTCCCGCGGTGTTCCAGCTTCACTATAATTTCCACCGGGAGTGCTAGCCCAACCAGCACCAGGAGTTGGGGCTTCATATGGCCGTGAAGGAGGGCTTCCAGGCTGAAATGATTAAAAAGAAAAAAAAACAATAAAAATATGGTTCCTCGTATGAAGTTGCAGAGTATCTCAAGTTTGCTGAATCTCCAGACCTGATACTGTGGACTGGCTCCCCAAGAGCCTGGATTTCCATCTTCCCAGTTATCCCTGATTTTATTTTCACCATCAGAATTCATACATCACATATGTGCTACAAACTTAATAGTATTGCAGATCGTAAAGAGGTAAAAATGATTTTAACTAACAAATTCATTATAACCCTCAAGTTCTAGTAGCTTCTGTTTGGGACATTGATGCCTTTTTGAAGGTTGATTAACTTAACATTTTATTCAATCTTTTCCTTTTCCAATTGGATAAATAAATTTAAAAAGGGCCCTGGCATACAAATCGGAAGGAAGAATTTTTTTTATTAAAGCAGAAACTATGTAAAACAAAACCAGAGCAGTATATATTAGCTCAACAAGGACCAATGACGACTGGACGAACCTTGGAGGACTCATTGGAGTATAAGGATTCCATGCTCGGCTATGCATAGGTGTTCTCATTCCATCATGAATAGGTGTTGCTATAAATAGCAGTACATTTAACAATTAGTAGTTATAACTATCAGTCAAACATTAGACGTGTTGATCCTAGAAAATAAATAAAAAATCTATAACAATAAAATCAAACAAACCTCCAGGATCTCTCATTGGAGTCATATATGGATGTAAGGGAGTTCGAGAAGGATGCATTGGTGTTTCACTTCCCATTCCATAGCGAGATGTATCACTGGAAGAACACATAAAAGCCAGATGGTTGAACATCTTTCAACGCACACAAGGAAGCACAAATCATATGAACAAATAACTTACCGATATGGGGTTACAGCCACATTGTCAGATATATGGTTGCGGTCAACTGCAAATCACCAAATCAAACCATGCAAATACAGAAATACATGCAATACAGGTGTTTGCCCCATTAAGAAGACATACCTGTCACAACCTTCATTTGGGATTCCAACTCAACACGAACTGTTGTGCCTTTAACATCTATAACACGCCCACGGTAACCTTTATAGGGACCCTGGCGTACTTTAACGGTTGTCCCGGCCAAACTATCATGGCCCCTTCCACCCCTATGTCTCCCTCCAGCTATACCACATTCAAATAAATTAACATCAGAAATGTTTCTTAAAAAAAGGTACAACAAAATGATAGACTGGTTCAATGTTTCAGCATATAATACAGAGAAAAATTTAGACATACAATCCATTGGCCCTCCTCGAGAAAACCTCCTTGGGGACGGTGGAATACGACTTGGACTTCTAAGACTGGCAAATCTTGAGTAGGCATCACCCTTAAGGAGGAAAGGAATAAATTAAGCAAAAACAGTTACAAGGCTAAAAAACAAAAAACTAAAATATGATAATGGTTACATTTCTTTCACCACTGGAGCGTGAACCTCCCACAACTACACACGATTGGGCCTTAGCACATATAAAGCCTGCGTGTTCAAGATGATGGCGATCAAAGATGAACAAGATTCCCCTATATATGTGCTCCACAGGACCTTGTTTTCCCTAACCAAAAAAATAAACAGATAAATAAATATTAACAATATTATCTTTCAAGAAATAAATCTAGCCAAAAGAAAAAATCTCACTTTGCAGGGACCATCAACGATCCGCACAACATCCTTTGACGATACTGTATTCTTAAACCTATCCTGCACACTTATTTTCTTATCTATCTTGCATTTGATCTCTCTTAATTTAATAAGCACAACTTCAGGTCTGTCAGGAATCCCCTTAAGAACCTAGAAAAAAGCAATAGGCATTAATTTAATGACAAATGTCTCAAAACTTTAATAAAATAAATTGAGTCCTTAAGGTATTGACCTGAAATGCCTCACTTTCTACACGTATTATCACACCAAAGCTATTATTACTGCACCATGTTAAATTAGAAATGAGAAAACTTTGAACCATATCATATCACACAAAGGCAAGGTGTTATGCCTAATCTCAGGCACAAGAAAAGGCTTACTCTAGCAATACAAGATCGCGAAGTTCATAGTCCCCAATTCTTGTAACTCCAGTAGTTACTTCTGAACTTTCTACAACATCATCTGCAAATACACGGATCTAAAGAGAGGATATGTTTATGTCATCTCTGCACTAAATATTATTAGAAAACAAAAATTAACGAGCCTTTCAGCAAATCTACCATAAAACTCACATGCTCTTTTGTTGTATCAGATATTAAGATCAACACATGCTGCTCCACCTTCACAACCATGCCCGTAGCCCCCTCTTGAGCACCAGAAACAACCTTAACGTGGTTTCCTGGTTCAAAATATTTACAAAGTTCCTTTTCATTTACAGCAATAGTTTTCTGACACAATGAAAAAAGATAATTAGACCATCATGAAATCAATTTATTATTAATCATCAACCGGCAGACTACACACGGAATAAAACCAGTTAATTATCCATTCATACTTACTGGAAGATCCTCCATTTCTGGTCTTATATGAACATTATCTTCATCAACTTTCTCTACCTTCCCCTTCAAGTTCTTTAAATCTCCCTTTATAACAATTACAGCATCACCTTTCATAAAATGGCCTTTCTTCCTGTTTGCAAACAAAGTTGATAGACTAGCTACGTCCCCGTCTCCACTCTCACCCGGTTTACGAAATTTTTCAAGCTCATCAAAAGTAGGTTTGATGTTCTGAGCACTAATGGATTTTATTGATACAGTTTTATATAAGAATCCATCTTTGAACATCATGCCTCCAATTGCATCAAATCGTTCCCCATAGGCATCGCGTCTATGCTCCACACGGATATGCAGTTCCCTGAATAGAAAGCATAAATTTATTCAGACCAGGAACTGAAAAGTTTCCAACAAACAGAAGACTTTCAGTAACAGAATGGAGAGAACCAGCAAATACCTTGCTTCATCAACATTCATAAAACGAGGAGGAGGAACAAAAGCCTTTTTTTTCACAACTTCTCTACCTTCCTGCATGACACAAGTGATTTGTAAAAAAGATATAGACTCAGGCTATTTAAACTTCCAATGAAGTTAAACAGTGGTCAAATAGAATGCATGAATTTACAAAAAACAGCAACATTTCATACCAATTTGTTTGCAAGAGCCTGTAAGTCTATCCTTGGAATTAATTTGACAGTAACCCTCTGCCGCACATTATCAACATCCACTACCTATAGAAGAGATATTTGATAGTAAATAAAGAAGACAAAATGGATGGTATCATGAACTTTTCTAGAATGCGATGCATACTTTGGCAAGGTCCCCTTTATAAGTCCCAATTTTCATTCTGACCCAAGTATCTCTAGCAAGATCAATAGCTTTGCTTTCAACTGACAAAACATCAGTCATTTCTCTGATTGGAACAAGTGTTATTTTTTGGCCAAATATATTGCGTAGACCTTTGCAAGCCTGAAAACAAACGCAAAATATTAAAACACACCCCCACAATTTGATCCATAAAGACCTGTGTTATTTATGAACAGACATTTTACATGGCAATACCTCTCTGACATGGGCTTCTTTATCTGCTTCCACGTATATATAGTTTTTGAGATGATCGAGAGCAATAGCTGATCTGATTTGCAATTCAGACCCCTTATCTATGTACTTTTGCATGAGGCAAACAGCTGTTTCCCTCTCACGACCAATCTAATGAACAAAAACAAAGAATATATGACATTGCTTCTATATCCTTGCAAGTAGAAGGAAATTATCACACAGTGTATAGGAACATACTGCACATTTGACCATCCACAGCTTTGGATCTCTCACAGATGGCAAAAGGGCTTGTTGCTCTACGTCTGTTGTTTCTTCATCATAATCTGTTAGGCGCCTTCCATATCGTTCCTGGATGCTTCTGGCCATAGCTTCAAGATCTTCATGATCCTCTTGGTGGTGTGGCAGCATACGGCTACTACGCATCTTTCTCCCATCATCTTCTTCTGGCAGATCCGCTCCACCTTCAACGATGAAGTCTGCATGTTTCAACAGTTGTTAAATTAACTACATAAATAATGGATGTCTTTCACACAAAGTATCTGAGCTCCTGAGACAACAAATTTATAAAAACTGCTCAACATGTGCATAACAGCAGAAGCACACAAAGTTCAATCCTTCCCCAAAATTCAGTCACACATGAAAGAAAAATCTAGCATCACAATTCACAATAAAATATACATTTATACTCATGAAATTATACATGAATAAAACACAAAAATCTGTTTGGATTTTTAGCTTTATTTCATTTTTTAAAAAACTTGTCATCCAAAATCTGTTCGTAGAGTAGCAAAATGTTTTAAAATTGTTTTCTTTAACATGTTTTCAGGGATCAAGTGTATGCACTTATCCCACATCTACCTTCTACCATTACAGTTGTTGCCACCTCCACGGCAATAATCACGACATCACCCACAAATGCTACTGCAATCATCTTGCCATCCTTATCAAGCATCAACAATGGTCTTTGATTCTATTGCATCACATCACCCCCACTATTCTCCCAATTTCTGTCAGATAACAAGTTTACGTCTACTCTATTTATAAAACAGTCATCACTGACATTGATGCTCGTCATCCAATGCTACTGTTGCAGCTGGCAGTCTCATTTCTAAAACACCACCAAGACCCTAAGTGGAAATTTGTCATCAGAAATATAATGGTTCCAACAAGAAAATTTAACCCATGCATCAAGATTGTTGAGAAATTGATACTCTGGGCACACCAAAATTTCCATCAATCCAATAGCATATAATCAATCTGATGGAAACTGACTACTGGATCTGATATTAATGGGCCTGTGTCTGGTTTAGAAGCACAGATCAAGCTCCAAAATATTCTATTTGGAATGTTTATTCCAGGAGGTGTAGTCAAAAGGCAGTAATGCTATTATGCTTTGTAGTGAATGGTGGTTATGCCATATAATAGTTATGCTTTGTAGTGTATTTTCTTAATCTTCATTTAGGAACAGTGTGCGAAAGTGCAGTTATGACGTTCTGTATGAGTTAGAGAACAGAGATGCAGGAGAGCAATGACACAGAGAATACCATTGCTGTAGCGTGTAATTTCAGCTTGTTTCAGTATATGTTTGCAGTTCAAATTTGATGTTTTATCACAATCACCAAATTGATCCTCAATTGTATCAGTATAACCTCTGGAAAAAAAAAAAAAAAAAAGAGTCTCCATTTTCTAATTCCAATTTTTTAAAGTGTCTTATCAATTTGAAAAACCCAGCACAAGAAGTACCAGAATATTACTAAAACATCAATAAGACCAAGACAAATTAAATGGGTGCATAAAACAGACTAGAAGACATGACATTATATTCATAATTATTGCTAGTGACACATCACCTCAAATAACAAAGTAGTCCTTCCCGGTCACAATAACATTCACTTGACACAATTTCTTGCCAGTTCCTTTCAAATTTTTAAACAGTGTTGATGGGATCCATCATCCAACTTTTATGCTAGTCAGTTAAGCATGAACATGATCCAAACCAAGGATCGAATAGCAGACCACAACACCTTAATTGCAGAAAAATGTCACAACAATATTACAAAGGGTACAGATTACAGTAGCCAGCAACATGTACTGCAACTGTAACTTTAAATCCCAGTATGGCTGTCAATGTCAAATCCCACTCCCACAAGAGCCATGACAATAAAACAAAAGAGCATCCCACAAATTTCAATTCCAGGATCCTCTTGCCCATGGTGTTAAATTGCGATCTGCAGCGTCAAGGTATTTCGACACTCCGCAATCCCATCACGACTGCAATTGCAGCCACATCACCCGCAATTGCCTGCAATGTAAAGGTTTTCTGGCTCACCGCAACCACAATTTAAAACCATGTTCTTGCATAATCAAACAACATACCCAAGGTAATCCAAAATATTAAAAAAAACGATAGTCATATACAGACATAATCAGTTAAAACTTGAAACACCTCCGCAGGAAAGGATTGTATACCATATCTAATCCAGATTCAAATCAACCACAAACAGCTAATAAGCTTTTCAGGCCATATAATTGAAAGAGAAAAAAAAACCCTAAATCCGCAGTTCCAACCCTAATTTCATCCATCCCCCATTCATATCTAATCGTATAGATTTCAATTTTCAATCTAATAATCAAATCGCAAACGAAATTAATAAAACAATATGAGAGGGAGAAAAAACGCACCGTCTTCTCCCTCCTCTTCTTCCTCTTCCTCATCACTATCCACCACGGCCTCTTCGTCGAAGAAATTAGAAGCGGAAACCTTCTTGTACTGGCGCCTCCGACCGCCACCACCACCCCGTCCATCGAAATCCTCGTCATCGTCGTCCTCCTCGTCCTCGTCCTCATCGACCTCTTCGGCGTCGTCGTCAATGAATCCAGATCTTCTCCTCTTCCTGCCGCCACCACCCCCGCGTCCTCGGTGGTTGTCCTCCTCCTCCTCCTCGTCGAAGTCGGCGACCTGCTCGTCCTCCTCCTCGTACTCCTCCTCATCGTCGTCGTCCATGCCACGGCGACTCATGCCGCAAACCCAAACCCTAGGTTTTCTTGATGTGAGTGTTGGTGGTGGCGTTGCTGCTAATGCTATGCGTGCAAAGCCTACAACAACAGATTTATGGTAACATCAACACACACCCGAGTTACCAACGGAGCCCGTAAAAATAATTCAATAATAACGAGTTATTATTAACGTGTACATGAAAAAAATGGTATATCAACTGTAAAATTTGGACGTGGCTCCCCTTTCACAGTTTCTTTCTGTAGCCCTAATAACCTAATGTCTCTCAATTACGAGGAAAAGAGACGATGCCTTGACCTGGCTTGGCCACTCTAGTTCTAGCATTAAAAAATTAGATTAAACACCAAAAAATAATCAATATAAATTATTTACTAAAGTTTAGTTTAAAATTGTGAATATGGGTATCTTCTTTATTTTATAAATTTGATATTTCGTATTGATGGAGACAACATGTATGATGGTGAAATATGAGGTTTATTAAAAGCTCTTAATTTTGTAGTTACAATAAATTTTAATCATATAGACTGTAAAATAATATCTGACAAAATAAATCTTGCATATTCTATCATGATAGAATTGAGAAATATAATTGTTAAGTGTTACATGATTTTAGTAAATTATTTATTTTATGAAATATGATTTGTTTAGAAACAAATTAATAAAGTTGCTTATGAATTAATAAGGATAGTTTCATTATTCTCTTTTATTGTTTTCTAACATAAACTTTATTGATCATGTGATTCTTTGTACTAGACGTTTAATTTATAATAAAATGAAATAAGTATTATTCAATAAAAAAATCATATTCAAAATTCAATTTAAAATTAAAATCTTTTAAACTTGCGACTATGGATTAAATTAAAACACTTTTGTGTGAATTAACTCACGCATTTTGTGGTGAATAATTTTTAATTTATTTTTTAAATTATAAAAATGTCATTATAATTTATCTAATTATTAGAGAATGTTGATAAACTTTTTTCTGTTTTTTTTATATTTTAAAATTTGGTATCTATTATTATTTTTATAGTAATTCTATGATAAAATATATCTAAACTCGTTTTTAATTACTTAATCGTATTAAAAAAAATAGACTGCTAGTAGTATAAATTAAACTCGTAAAACTTATTTCAATAGTGTCATTAAAATTGTTATACTTCTACAGTATTTTGTCTAATTTATGGATCGATGGATTTACTTTTTTGACCGAGACAAACTTATAACATTTTTATTCATGATCAAACTCTCAATGCAAGATGAAAAAATAGAAAGAGAAGGCACAAACAGAATCATCCTAGCTAATTCATGAGTAATATCATTAACTTGTCTACTAATAACCCAATAGCATAGGTGTGATTATGAAATAACACATTTTTGCACTCCTCTATCACGAATCCTAATTCAGAATTATCCATAGATGAGCTCGAGATCGAATTACTTCTGATAAATTTTGTATAGTTTATTTTATTTGATATTCTTATGAATATTATATTAATCAAACAATTATTAAATTAAAATTTTTCATTATATAAATCGAGTTTATAAATATTCTATATTTATATAATCTAGAAATAGTTAATATTTTCTATTTTAATCTCAACATTTGATAAGATGTGAGCTAGGTGGGTTGGAAAAAGATTACTCTCCCAGCAAAAAAGAAATCTCATGCAAGTTAGTATGTATCCTACAATGAAATTTTTCTCTAAATAAGATTGGTGTTTCGAAACATATTCCATCACCATTAAATAGTGGTGGAACAAACACCAAAACTAATTTATCAAAGTAAGGAATCTGATTATGAATGTAAGTGTATACTAGAAAGTCATAGTAGGCTCTAAGTGAAAAAATAAAAAAAAAAGTACGTGAAAATATAATTTTTTCTCCCAATTTTTTTTTAAATTCATGATTTTATTCTTTTTATTTTTTAATTGAAATCTTTTTTAAAAAATTATTATTTTAGTCTATTTTCAAATTTTAGACTTGACTGTGTATTTTCTTTAATATATTAATTAAGTCTGTTAGTAATTAAATAATTTTAAAAGAAAATACTTATCATGTGAATAATCAATAAATACATGTCACTCAACATTTACTAAGTTGATAGATCAATGTTTGAAATTGATCACAAGGATTAAAATTATAAATTTTTTAAAAGTGAGAGAATTATTGCCTCAATTAAAAAATGAAAGACTAAAATCATGATTTTTTTAAAAGTGAATGATAAAATATTTTAATTAAAAAATAGGAGAACTAAAATCACAAAGTTTAAAAAAATAAGAAGATTAAATTACATTTTAGCAAAAATATATTGTACACCAATGTTATCAAAATTGGATAAATCATTCACTGAGTCATGATATTGAGTTAGTGGATTACTAGTCACATGATGAATTTAGATATGATATATAAACAAAGTTTGCCATAAACGTATTTACCTTATGTATTGGTTTGACATATTTTGATTTTTTAGGGCAAATTGTCTTAAAGGGAGCACTTTTACAAACTTATTACTTAAATGAATCTCTTTTAAAACTATTTACACGATGGTACTGTTTTTCTACGTAAATTGTATGCAAACCGTCAGTCCCACTGGCGAGTTTGCCCTGGATTTGACACGTGGAGAAGACGTCATTGCTACTTGCGAGTTCCATTAGTCTCGCCACTCCCATTGGCGATTTGGCCATGTAATGGGTCTAGCCAATTTGATTGGCGATTTGCACCATAGGACTAAAGGGAACTAGCCAATGGCATTGACTAGATAGGCTAAAGGAGACTAGCCAGTAGCATTGGCTAGATAGACTTTTTATTTTTTATTTTTATTTTAGACACACATTTACTTCAACCCTCACAAATTTTTAACACACACAAACAAAGCATCAAATATAAAGCTAATTTAATTTAAAAAATAATAAAAACTTCACATTCAAACTTTATTCCGACCTAAAAAAATTACTTCAAAAAAAAAGTTTGATGTCACAGAATTGTTTTATTGGAAACTTCGAGCCTTGAAGGCTGAGAAATTAAAACTTTAAGAAGGCAAATTTTGAGGATTTCAGCAAGTTTTCGAAAAACTCAGAGGAATGAAGCAATTTTAAAAACGCATACATACCTATTTAAAGAGCCCAATAAAACAATTTTGTGACATCAAACCTTTTTTTTTGAAGTATTTTTTTTAGCCATATGGTGCAAATCGTCAATCAAACTGGCTAGACCCATTGCATGGCCAAATCGCCAATGGGAGTGGCAAGACTAATGGAACTCGTCAGTAACAATGGCGTCTTCTCCACGTGTCAAATCCAGGGCAAACTCACCAGTGAGATTGACGGTTTGCATGCAATTTACATAAAAAACAACATCATCGTGTAAATAGTTTTAAAAGAGATCCATTTGAGTAATAAGTTTATAAAAGTGTTCCCTTTAGGACAATTTGTCGTTTTTTAGCAACTTAGGGGTTTTGGGTTCGAGTCCCAACCCCTTGCCAAATCTTTCACACTCATTTTAAATTTGACTTAAACAAATTTTAGCAAGGCATAATAAAGAGATAACATGTTATCAATGCATATCATCAATGATATTATAGCCTGTAATGTCACTCCTATTGTAAAATAATAAATAGTCACATGACAATTAACTTTTCATCAAATTTATATCTTTCTTTACTCTCCTCAAGAGGCTCAAATGTTTATTTTTTTCTTCTTTACTTAAAAAGATTACAATGTCAATGAAATCACTAGTTGAGAGCCATAGTTCAATAATCAAGTTACAATTGCGCAAGAAACTCCCATAAATTATAAAAAAAATGAAGTTATCACTAACTTTATTTAAGATCCAAGAAAAATTAGAAATATCTGTTTTAAAAGAATTAAACTTTAGGAGTTATCTTAAAAAATTGCGTAAAAATGTTATGATTTATTACATTTTTTTAAAAGACTTTTATACGTGTAAATGTCAAGGATCAAATAATCAAATATTGCTTCTATTTATCACACACACAAAAATATATTATTCATTTATATATATATATATATATATATATATATATATATATATATATATATATATATATATATATACTCGTATCTTAGTTGTATGATTGACACGTGTAAGGCCAGAATAGATACTTGTGTTAGCCGAAAAGAAGGAACAAATGTTCGATCTTTAAGAGCACAATAGCACCATCGTGTCCACAAAATTCTTGAAGCTCGGCAACCTTATTAGGACCTCAACTTCTACATTAATCTTTCCATCAGACATCAGTTTCTATGATTTTCTGCACTCTTGTATTCTGAGCTGAACAAATTCTGTTCTTCTCTCGTATAGTGAAGTAAACAATAAGCACATAAACCTTCGTGGACATGGCAACAACAGCCTTGTCCACGACCAGTGTGCTTTGCAGGAGGAAACCTCAGCACATGCATATTATCCTACCCTCTTCACAGACACTCCAAAATGGAACTCTAAGAACTGATGTAACTGCTTCAGCCTCAAAAGATAATATCAGCATAGAAAGTGAGAAGTGTTGTTCCTCTTTGTTGGTGAACAGAAGAACAGTTTTGGCTTCTGGGGTTTCCTTGTTGGGTTTCCCGGGTGAGAGTTTGGCTGTGGTGAAACAAGGCCTTCTAGCTGGGAGAATTCCTGGCCTGTCCGAGCCAGATGAACAAGGTTCGTTCACTTTGGAAATTTGGATTGTGAAAATAATTATGCTTATTCTTTACTGTAGACTGTGCTGTAGGCTGTAGCAAACTAAATGAATTTGTACTGTAACTGTACATGACAGACAAACGTGAATAAAAACCATAATAAAGAGAATTTTCGCATGGAAGCCTGATAAAGGAAATGCATGCACTCACGGTTGCATGATGAAGGATGCCGTGGATGGATGTAGAGTGTCAAAATTTGTTTAGTTTAAAGAATTTGCTATTTGGTTCAACATTGGTCTACCAGTTACCAAATGTTCATTCTAGGAAAGAAAAAAAAAGTATTTCTAGAGTTAATGCACGTGTTAATTCTTAAGTTGAGTTTTTCATACATTTTTTAAAGTTTGAATTCCAATTGTCACTTCTATTATAGATTTTAAATGATTTTGTTTTTTATAGGCAAATGTTAGTTTGGTAGAATGTTCATTTTGTTAGTAGAGAAGATCAAGATTTTAAATGAAAGTGACATAATGTAGGCAAGCATTTGATCAGACAGGTTGGAGGACGTATCGCAGGCCGGATGAGAAGTCTGGAGGACATGGTGTTGGATGGAGTCCTATTATTCCATACAGCTTCAGAGTGCCCAAAGAATGGGAAGAGGTGATGCTTAATGATCTCTTATAGTTAAAGTTGGAAAAAGTGTTTTAAGTATACAGTGGAAAAGACCAATGAAATAACTCCTATTTCTGTCGTTTTGGGTGAGCAATTTACTTATCATTTAATCTGAAAGATATGTAATCACATTTCTTCACCTAGAGGACATTTTCTCTCTTTTTATGTCCTTCTGCTTGCTTGCTTCTGTATACTTAATCCAGGATACATCTGCTTAACAGGTACCAGTATCAATAGCAGATCTTGGTGGCACAGAGATAGATTTGAGATTTGCCAGCTCTAAGGAAGGACGTTTGTTTGTCATTGTTGCTCCTGTTCTTAGATTCTCTGATGGTGAGTATTGAGTTTGCCTATTTTTCTTTCTCCATCTTAGCTTTCCAGAGACAAGGAGAATAAAATTGAAACAGAAAGAACAATGAAACTTCTAGGTGGTTCTTCCATTTATTGCTTGCTTTATATGATAACTTTTTTACTATACATCTATACAGATCTTGGTGACAATGCTACAATAGAAAAAATTGGACCTCCAGAGAAAGTGATCAATGCATTTGGTCCAGAAATGATTGGGGAAAATGTAGAAGGGAAGGTTCTGAGCGCTAATGTAGCAGAACATGAAGGAAGAACTTACTACCAGTTTGAGCTGGAGCCTCCTCATATTTTCATTACTGCCACCGCAGCTGGCAACCGCTTATATTTGTTTGGTGTAACAGGCAGCGGTATAGCTATTTATCCTCTTCTAAATAGTTTCACTTTTTTCACATCATCAAGACTGAACAGCTAGAAAGTATACAAAGAAGCTATAAGAACTAACAGAAAATAATCTAATTTTTTCTTAATTGCAGGTCTTCAGTGGAAGAGACACTACGATGATTTGAAGAAGATAGCTGAATCTTTTCGGGTTGTATAACTAGAATCTTCTGCGAACCCAGAGATAATTGAAATGCAGCTTTCTATATTTGTATTGCAGTACAACAAAGAGGTTGTTTCCCTCTACTTTGTCTGACTGGGATTTATGTGAATCAAGAGATTATATATGCAAAAATCTTTGTACCTTCAATATACCAAACCAGTTTTGTTACATTTCAAAGTTGCTGTTCTACGTTCCAAGTACACATCAAATGCTATGAAATTTTATAGTGATAATTAAGAAGTTTGGTTACATAATATCTGACAATTTAAAGTTTAGGGGAAGGGGGGTTTGTTCTATTCCCAAGTCAGGGCATTGCCACTGGTCTCAGAAAAGGCTTATCATGGTACTTAACTGATTCATCAATGATGGAAAATCATCAGAAAATTAACTCAAGACTTCATTGGATCCTACCGATTAAGTCAATCTTCACTACACTTCCTTGCCCTTTACTCAGACAACTCTTTGATCAGAATCACAAATCAAAATGGCTTTGCTAATCAAGAACTATTGGAATATTACCCCATACTGGAGTCTGCAGCCATGCATTGGTCTTGGTGTGGGGCTCACAGTTACTGCAGTTATGATAAAAGCCCTTGCGTCTTTGTCGCCAGTAGACTATTTCGTGTATAGAGCAGTGTTTCTTTTGGTATTTCTCATTTTCTTCTTTTTTGATAGAGGTATTTCTTTTCAGATTGAACTTAGTCCATTGATTTTAATGTGGGACTTGTGCACTTAAATCCACAAGAGTCACTAAAGATAATTGAACTACATCCGGGTATCCTTTGAGACCCTCCATCTACCGTGATCCTCTTCATCCTTTCAGCTTTCTCCCATTTTTCAGAAGCTGCATAGATATTTGACAAAAGCACATTGTGAGAACTAGCACCTGTAACAGGCTCTTCACAGATCAACTTCATTACTTGTTCTGCCATGTTCATATCTGAATGAATCCGGCATGCTCCAAGCATTGCCCCTAAAACTGTGTCGTTAGGTTTCATTGGCATTCTTACTATCAAGTCATAAGCATCTTTTAATCTCCCTGCTCTGCCCAATAGGTCAACCATGCATCCATAATGCTTGATGCCAATTTCAATTCTATATCCCTCCATTTTAGATATTACTTCCAAAGCTTCAGTGACCAAACCCCTATGAGCACAAGCGGAAAGAACAGTAAGAAAGGTGATACCATCAGGCCTTATATTTGATTCCTCCATCCTGCCAAAAAACTCAAGAACCTCGCTGCACTTTCCATTGATGGCAAAACCTGAAATCATAGCATTCCAGCAGAAAATATTCTTCTCAGTGAACCCTTCAAATACCAGCCTTGCATTGACCAAGTCACCACATTTGGCATACATGTCAACCAATCCACTCAACACAAACGGATTTACAACTATCCCTTTGTGTTCTATCATGTGATGGATTTGCTTACCAACATCCAGGTGCCCCAGCTGAGCACAAGCAGATAAAACACTAACAACAGTGAACTCATCCGGCTCAAATCCTTCAGCTCCCATTCCCTCAAAAGCTAGCAGTGCTTTCTCACCAAATCCATTCTGAACATAGCCAGCAATCATGGAATTCCAAATCTCCAAATTCCGAACCGGAACCCAGTCAAAAACAGCCGCAGCCTCAGTGACATTGCCCTTCTTGAAGTACCCATGAATCATAGATGACCACACAAAGCAATTCCTTTCAGGCATCATCTCAAAGACCTCCCTGGCAGCTTCCATCTCCCCTATTCTAGCATACCCATCAACCATCACAGTCCATGTCACCACATTCTTCAACTCATGGGGAACCTCATCAAACAACCTCCTAGCAGTGGCAATATCACCATTCCTAGCAAACCCACCAATCATCTGACTCCAAGTCACTTGCGTTTTCCCCTGCATCTTCTCAAACACAAGATAAGCAGATTCCGTGTCTCCATTTCTCAAGTACCCACTGATCATGGCATTCCAAGTCACAACATTTCTCTCAGGCATTGTGTCAAACAGATTACGCGCATCCCTAACGACACCGCATTTGGAGTAAGTTGTGAGCAATGCGGTTCCGATGATCACGTCGCTCTCTGAACCGGCCTTGATGGACTCTGCATGCAAGGCCTTCACGTAATGAAGGAATGGAAGAGAAGCGCAAGCCTTGAATAACAGAGGGGCAACGCTGGAATCATATACTCCTTCATGCCGGGTTTGTTTATACGCAAGAAGAGCACATCTCAATGATCCTTGCTGAATGTGGTTCCTTATGGAACAAAACCAATGTGATGGGTTGTTTCTCCATGTGCCAAGGTTAAAACTCATTATGGTTTCACGCAATTTGGCGTGTTGGCATGTTCAACTAGAAATTTTGATCCACGAGTTTTGGTTTTGTTCAACTGTTCTGAACTTGTATTGTAGTCTAATAGGTTCGAAGCATTAACATATGTTATTTTAAATTTAATAAGAATGAGTATATTGCTTTAGTCTTTTAATTGCCAATTTTCTTATTGGGCAAGACTTTAGAGTTAAGGGAGATTACCTAGTGTTTCCAAAAAAAAAAAAAGGATAAATGCTGATTCAACATGTTATGAAATGAAGGACTAAATTGTAACTTGTATGATACTTATAAAATTAAGAGTAAATCACGGTTTTGGTTCATGAATTTGTTAGTTATTGTCGTAATAATAGAAGAAAATTGAAAAATAATTCCTGAAAGTGCATTCATTTAACTAAGTTAATCCAAAAATGGATGGCTTGTAGCTAACACTTAGCTAACTCTACCCATCCTAGTCAACGCTAAAAAAGGTGTCAGCACCAACGTTATTTTGGCAAATGAATTTGACACAAGAAGAATTCAGCACCAGCCATTGTTCTTGCAAGTTCAGCACCACTGCTAGAGTAGGCACTGCCACTGTTGAAAGAGACCCCCTCCATCTCTGGAGGACATTGGTCATCACTCATTATCATATTTACAGTGATATTCATACACTCAAAGGAAGTGAATAATAAATTAAGATTGCAAACACTGCTAGCTAAAAAGGGAAGTGAATAATAAATTGTGTTTGCAATCATAAACTGTATACACTTTTGTCTGATCTTCCTTCTAATCTTCCACATCAAACTATTTGATAGATATTGGAAAAATCCTTACTAGATTTGATAGGACTGAGTTAGTTCTAAACTCACGTTCTAAAATAGTATCAAAGTCTCTAGTTTATCGGGATAAATCACCTATTCTAGTAGGCTCTCTTAATCTAATAGACATAATAAAGGATGATTATTAGAAAATCTCACATGGTCTCTAGTGTGCAACTTCACTTAATGTTAATTAATTTTAACATAAAATATAACATAATATTCTAATTTATCCTAAATTCATTAACCAGATCAAATTTAACGATTTTGATTTATGAATATAAGTGGGAACAATCCTTATCTTATGAGAAACCTAAATTCTAAGATCAGATAAGTGATAGAACACACAGAATGAAATGCTTTAGCCATATTTTAATTCCTTGCTACTGTAAATGCTCTCCCCTGTATACGGTCCTGTAAAATTTTGGTTTGGTCATCGGATCTGATGATTTTAAACTTTTGATGTTCAAGACTTCTCTTTAGAGTCAAATGATTATTTGATTTATATCATTGCTTAGTTGCCTTTCCTTTTTGTTTTGTTTTATTTCCAAGTTCTCCTTTTCCGAGTACAATCCTGTTCAAAATATAATCGGACATTAAATACAGACGACTTTTTTTCATCTTGCATAAACTAAACCCCTTTCTTCTTTGTTTCAAAATCATTTCTCTGTATACTCCTCAGAAGCAAACAATTCATTTCTCATTACATCATGATTTGATCAGGAATATAAAGCTGCAATTTCCTTTGAACATATTGTATTCTACCTACAGAAAAGGATGAAGTTTGATCTCTTCTAGAAGTCATTGTTATCCCATGGTCTTTTCTCCTTTCAATAGCGCGACAGTATTATCACCATGTCTATTACACCATGATATTTCGTTAAGTTGACTCGGGCATCAAATCCAACTAACATTGTTGGGATGGCATCATGGCAACCTAAAATTCATATCAAATGAACAATTAACAACTGCTATCCATAATTACTAATATGAATTCTTTCACAAATATATTCTTGACAACGCAAATTATGGGCACTAAGTTGCCACATATATTCACCTAGCATGTAAAGTGCTCCTATTCTACCTATATAATACCCTTATTCTTCCTAAATTCTTGCTTTTATGTTTTTCACTGCCTTAATGAAAGCAATATTCTGGTTCTCTATCCATTTAATATTCATTTTCTTTTGTCGAAATGATCAGGAATTTCGGGTGGTAAAGACTAAAGAAATTCCTTACAAGTCCACAATGAACATCTGTCCTTAATATGAATTTAACTGTTGGTAATGGGTAAACTGTAAACTCATTTTTTTAAAAAAAGCAACTAATTTGGGAGGAACACGTACCAACAATGGTACAAATTATGGAACCTAGTGATGGGACGTGCTTTAAATTCTTGATCATGTTCTATCTTAAGGCAATGATTCTCATTTTGTGGGTTTACCTTATGAAGTGCAGATTGCTTTCAATATAGATGAGAGCAAATACATAACCAATCATTGTTAGATACGTGAAGAGGACAATACATGTGAGGAAAATAGTCTTCCCTTTACAGTTGCCAAAAAAATAAGACCTTAACAGAAGAGATCAACGTGCGATAGTAGGATGATACTTTATATGGCTATTTCGTTGACCCTTCCCATACTTTGGCTTAAAATTATGGGTTCAATGGCTATTTTATGTCAAATTGAGGCTCAAGTAGAAAGAAACTTCAAAACTCCTAGTAAAAAAATTTAACATTTAAATTAAGGAATATTTGGTAACATGCCTATGAAGACCCTAAGAGAAGGTATTGATAGGATTTAAGCCATATACGGCTAACAATTCATAAAACAAAACAGTTTCTACAACGTTTTTTTTAATCTATTTCTCGTGCACATCATTTATTACATGTCATAATGATGAACATAGATATATACAAAATAAATGTTGCATAAATTATTGTATGAATTGTTATTTATGTGTATTACATCTCTCTTCCAAAAGTAGGTTCAATGGCCAGCATATTCAAAGAGTGAAAAGGACGGATACAGAGAGGAAGTGAGAATGATGATTGAAACTACATAACCATGTGATGCTTTTTGGACTTAATTGCATCTCAAGTTCATTGAGAAAGTGAAAATGATGCATGGAAAGCTTAGTCATATAGGCTATAGGGAACATATCTACCCGCTCCCAACCTTAGGAAAGGATCTCCTAGTTTAATCTCATCCAAGAGGCATGAGTTCCACGAAAACTTCCTCGTGGGGTTTTAAATTTTTTGCTATTTACTCTTGTGAAGTTCTTCAATAAGGTAAACTCAAAAAGAAACCAGTAACCGACGAAAACATTTTGTTTTAGAAAGTTTAGTGACTAATGAGCCTCCTTTCAAATGAAGTTAGTGTAAATGATAAAAGTCCAAGGTCTTAACGAGAGCATAAAAGACGTGTAGACATAAAAGTATCATCACTTTTGGTGGAGACATAAAAGAGCTAGCTAGAAAAAAGAAAGCAAAACTCTTGAGGGGGAAGATTGGCAACATTAATTTGTTCATCACCAAATTATGCTTAATCCAAAATTAGTCTCTTGTTGTCGGGTGGCTCAACAAATTTGGTGGTAGTTAAGTTATTGGTCCGTTGCTCAGTTTGAGAATTTATACTATTTAGGTGCCTTAAGATCATGATGCAGTCTAATGTTATTGAATCGGCAATGTTACTCCTTTTTGCAAAACTTCATTTACACGGCTTTCTTCTAGAGTTCTAGTCTTTTTGACAATGTGTGTCCATGCACAATTTTGAGCTCAAATGTAGTAATTACAGCTTAAACAGCAAAGATCAGAAGCTATATCAGTCTCTCGTGTTGGAAGACTCTGTAAATGAGACTTGATTATTAGAATCTTAATTAGTAAAATAGATAATCATAAAAAAGAAATTTGTACCAATTGTTCTGGTTTATCAGTTTGACACAATAATAAATAAATGTTATTTTTACATACTTACATTTTCTTTACTTTTAATCCTTCTTTTCTTAAGAAATTGATGCGCATCATTTTGCCCTCTTGAAAGATATAATATATTTTTCTGCAGCATATATGTTCTTGCGGTTGACCCGTGTACAGGGCAATGTAGTTAAAGCTAACAATTGACGGCTGGGTTTTATCGACAGATTAAAGACAAACAGTATTTTCACGATAAACTTTACAATATTTATATAAAGAAAGAGAGAAGAGGGATGAGATAAAATGAATAATGTGATAGAGAAGGACATAGAAAAAGGGTCACGCAATTAAAATTGCTAATAAAACAGATTAAATGACAAAGATACGAGTACATAACAAGTCTTTTTACTTAAGAAATATAAAATTGGTTAAGTAATTGAGAAAGAATGAAAAATAAAAAAGATTGTAAGTCCGATCTTTTTTTTAATAAACTACCAATTAATATTTATTGATAAAAAAAATAATTCTTTTTACTTATATATTATTAACTTATTCTAATAAACTAATGCATGACTTCCATGACATATATGCGAATTTTCAATAATAAACTGTTGCATAAATACACTTAGCATTAAAAGAAAGGGTTATTATAAATATAGTCACTTTTATTTTTTTAATTCTCTCTTCTATTTATTGATTTCTCTCTCTTCTTTCCATCCTAATCTATCCCAAAACAAGATGCGCATGCTTAATTTCATGACATCATACACACAAAATTATGGCAAGTTAATACAAAAGAAATTATATAATAGAATTTGTGTGCTTGACCTAAGAAATTGATCAATCTCTTTCTTGACAAGACGTGGATGAATAGTTTGGTTGAGTACTAGAATGGGAGAAAAACTACCTTCAATTATGATTGGTTCTGTCAAAACTATGTATTAATTGTATTATGAAATAATAGTTAAGTAACTCATAGAATGAAGGAAAGACCTCTCATTGAGCATAAACTGGATACCAAACTTACCACAGGTAATTTAGAGCACAAGCCCAATATTATCTATCAATTAATTAGGTGTTATAATAATAACAATTATTATTGATCATAATTAAAATATTAATAATTAAAAAAAATTTATTCTTATATTATAAATCTATACTCGCATCAAGGATAGCACTTTTAAGAGTTATTTTTTTAATAAGAACATTTTTAAGAGATTTTCTTTAACGAGAGTATTTTTCTTTTTTGAGATTTCTTAACTCTTTTATCTCTTTTAATCTATTATTTTTTTTATCTTTATTTCTAAATTGAATTTTAATATATTTTAAAAGTATTTTTTAATAGTAAAAATAAACTTATATAATAATTTAAATTATTTATTATAAATTTAAAATATAGTTCATATGTTCAAATTATTTATTTGTTAAAAAATATTTACTTACTATCAATTTTAGTTACATAAAATAAATATTTGTGTTGTACATCATAGAGGTTAAAATCCTAATTTCTAATAATCAATTAATGTTCATCTACATAACTAATTAATTAATTAGATAATTAATCTAACCGTCCGTTGATATTTTTCCTGGACCAAAAGCTAGTTATATAGCTATATATCCTATAAACAATTAATATCTTTTTGCGCTAAACTTCCAAATGTCCATCTCTTTCTATAATCAAACTTGTGACCTCGCCTTTGCTTAAGGGTTATTAACTTATTATTTTCATATATTTAATTTTTTTTTCATGTTACTAGCTTTCATCTCATTTTTCTATTTCTGTAGGTTTTTATCATATCATTTGTCACATTTATCAATTTTATTTCTCCTTCTGCCTATACATCATTCTTAGAGTGTACATCAAACTAACATTTTCTTTTAATTAATTCCCTTCATTAAATCGAAGTCATACTACTAGCCAGGTCAAAATTTATAGTTACTAATCATGTCTTAAAAAAATTATGACAGAATTAATTCCTCTCATTAAATCGAAGTCATGATTAAATAATGAAAAGGGAAATTGCGTGCACATCTTAGGTTTCATATGAATTAAGGTAGAAACATAACAAGTTGGGCGGGGTGTTGGTACGCCCATGAAGTTTGCGTCCATCCTTTGTTTAAAAATTCAATATCATGAAAATTCTGGAACGTGTTTGTATGTGGGAAAACAGAAGTTGGAGGAAACCCACTTTCTAAGCGTTGCACTTTTCCAGCCACACACATACTAATATTCAGCTAGAGCCGTCCTCTGAAGGGCGTAGCTACCTTTCATACTTACACTATACAATACATGATTCAATAATTTGGTTAGGTTTTTTATTTGAATTAATATGGCCCCACCAAAATAAAGGTTAACTAGCTCTTTTGTTTCTTTCTGATCTCCCCATTCTGTTTGCACATGAAATGAACATGCATGATGTTTGGATGCGCCAAAAGGCTCCTAAACTAAAGTGTCCAGAACTGACAAGAGTCTTTGTGAAATTACAAGTGTACTTCTCAGCTGAATTAAACAATAAAAGAAAGAGAATACTAGGTATCTATCTTATTCCTTTTGGCGCCCCCTGACATTTGTACGCATTTTTTCTTTTATTCTACAATGTTTTTATTATCATTATTATTATTGATCTATATAAAAATATTTATCATATTTGGATCATGTGTAGAAGCTTTTGGTTCGATCGTGAAGACGAATTAGTATTAAAATCCTTATTGATCTATATAATTTTTTTTTTTATCATATTTGGATCTTGCGTACAAGTTTTAGTTTTTTGTTTCGTGAAGATGAATTACGTTTAAAAAAGAAAAAAAAATGTACCAGAAAACTGTTTAGCGTAATGAGCTATACAATTAATGCATGACCAAGAAACTAAAAAAGAAGTTGCGTAATGTGGCTACCAAACATAGTCGTAAATTGGTCTTTAAAGTTATAATTGTTAATCACTTCAATTTTAATTTTTTAAATCATCAATTAATCCTTAATTTTATAAAAAGAAATAGTATAAATGACTTCTCGCAATCAAAGGTTAAATATGGATTTTAAAGAGTTATGATCCGATCGATGTTTATTATATATTCTTGTTATATGCAATTTATGGTTTATTTTTCTTTACAATGATGATTTTGACGTACCTTAAGGCCTTATACAAATTTATGAATCTTCTAGTCAATGGTAAAGGTTGAAGGCTTGTAGCATCTGTTTTTTAGCGAGTTCAGCTGAATCTATTGAAACTTTGTCGCAAGATCATATTTCGTGCGTACATAAACATGTTCCAATATATGATAAAAAAAAACATGTTTCAATATACCATTTACCTTCTGTAAAAAAAAAAAAAAAAAACACCATTTACCTACCATTTCACAAAACATAAATGCATTTTGCCATTGAATTTACGTGTGTGACATGAAGAAGTAGAAAAACGTAGTCTTTTCGAGTCATTTCCAGGAAGGGGACCGAGCCAAATGTTTTAATGAAAGCAGTCTGTCTTTACCATAATATAATTTAACCAAACATTATAATTTACGTCGAATATAAAATGCCTGTCTCACAAATAGAAGGATCGGAATCTACTTTCTTCGTTATTATCTATATCACCCAAATTTGAAATAATACTTATTCTTATATATTAACAAATCATTATAAATATTAATTAATGACGGAATAATTTTGGAAAAAAAAAAAAATTTATTGTTGTTAACTAAATTATCCTACTTCTAATAATTTATCAATGTATTTTGTTTCTAATGAACAATATTTTTAGTCTAAAAATAACTAATATAATAAATATTATTTTAAATTTTCATCTTATAAATAAGATTCAAGGAAATGCTACATAGTAATGATTCCTTGGGTTATCCGGCTTCACATTACCCACAGGCCGCCGCAAATTGCAAAGCTCACAACGTAACCGAATCCTTGGGTTATCCACCAAAGGATTCGTGGAATATTATTATAGCCTAGGGGAAATCTAATAAAACTAGGCCAATATTGATATTATTTTTTTGTTAAATCACAACAATTCCTATTATCTCCAATCCCCAAGAAATAAATGTTTTGGAGCATTAGAGTCAAGTTCTGACTTGCAAGTTGCAAGTCTTCTACCCCCAGTTTGTTACCAGAAGAAGCTAAACATAGAATTAGATAAACAGAGGTGAAAAGCACAGAATGGTGACACTGAAGAAGCAAGATACAAAGAGTTGATGTCACAGAACCATAGCAATCGTTAAACCCCTCCAAAGAATTGATCACATATTCAATTCCATCACAAGGTTTATTTATTCATTTTTCAATTTTTATTTATTTATAAAGAAGAAAAGTATTTTCAGAAACCAAATAAGGTCCTTTTCTGCTTGGTCCTTGTCTTGTTACAAAATAAATTCAGTGGGATAAATTCATCAAGTAGGTTTTTTTTTTCTTGTCCTTTGGCCTCCTTTTGTAAACAGTTATATTTTTAATTATTAACACTTGTCCTTTGGCCTCCTTAATGGCAGAAGCTGCACTGTTGCATGCACACATGTCTCGTGTTGATGTCATGTGGAACTACTATATATATTTACCTTTACCTCATCCTGTGAGTTATGTACCGAGTGTGACAATGATATATATAGCATAAGCATCTGCATTATTTCGGTTTGGCGCAAATGAGACACATCACAAAGACCGTATAATACATGATTATGAAGGAAAACAGTTCTCAACAACATCAATTAAGTTCGAAGGATAAGACCAAATACAGTACTATACTGTATTTAACCTTTAGCTTGTTCCTATATATACCAACTAACTTGTACTCTCACATCATCGTAGCTTGTTTCCATTTCTAAAGAAACAGGCTTTATTTGAGCACTTTGGGACTCTCAATTCTCAGGGTTACCTTCTCTATCAGCTTCTGCAGATTAGCTGGAAGAAATAAAGAAAGAAAAAGATAACAAAAGTTGTTCAAAGGCCATGGATGTTGCACATTTTTTGTTTGGAATCTTTGGTAGGTTTAAGACCCTTTCAGTTTTACATGTGTTTCTCTCACTTTTTTTTTTCTCTATATCCTTGACTTCTGAACTTGTGGTTCCTCTTCTTTGTTGGTACAGGGAATGCTTCCGCTCTGTTCCTCTTCTTGGCTCCAGTGTATGCATTACATAGCTGCTTCCTTCCCTCTTTGTTAGCTCTCTTAAATTGTTGTGGCTTTATCCTTTTTTTCCATTCTTTTTTGTGGGTATGGAGGGTTTCCATGGGCCCTGTTAAAATTTGTTCGAGATATCAAATTTACTGGTAATATTACTAAAATAATATATTTAAGGGACAACTCTCATTATGAGAGATTTTGGGTTGAACTAGTGCAAGATTTATCGGATTATCCATTATTGGACCATGATTGGACAACTCTCGTTAAGGTTTAGTTTTACAAATTTCACATTAAGATTTTTAGTTCTCAAGATAAAATAATGTGTTCAAGTGTGAGATTTCATATTAATTAGTGATATAATTAAAATAATGTATGTAAATGGAAAATAATCCTTGCCTGCTAAGGGAAATTTTGGAGAGGTAAGCCAACTCAAATTCTAAATCATGAACATGGTTTACCCAATTAATTGAGCAATCCAACCATTTGTGCATACATATGTTACATAAAATCAGCATCTTTTATTTTGCTTTATGGATGTGCGGAATAGTGCAAGTGTGAGTGAAAATTGTAACGAATTCGGGTTTGTACGTAGGATCACATTCAAGAGGATTATAAAGAACAGATCCACAGAGAAGTTCTCGGGCATTCCATATGTCATGACACTGCTCAATTGTCTCCTTTCAGCTTGGTGAGCTTCTCGCATGTTCTTTCATTTTACTGTATACCTTTATGGTTTGCTCCCTTAAATCTTCTGTCAAATCACGTGTGCTTTCTACCATTTTTGTGGTGGTTATTTTTGCTACTTCGTCCAACCGTCAGTATCTTTTCTTCACTTTTTTCCTTGATCCTCGTATAACTTGTCATTTCTAATTTTCTTATACCCGATTATTATTTTTTTCGTACGTTGCGTTTTTTTTTTTTTTGAGAAAAAAGTTGCTTGTCTGTTGGTTAATCCTTAAAGTGTGCCGAATGGCAGGGATAATTTTTTTGGGGTTTCAATTTGTCGGACTAGAATTCAGTCAATTAGTAGTTAAATTCTCGCTTTCAATTGCTAAATAAAACTTTGCGTGTAAAACTATATCCTGATCTTGCTAGCTACTAAATGGTACATCATCACGTTCTAATCTGAAATTTATAATTATTAATTCAGACATATACTTTAATTTGAGTTTAATGATAATGTGGCATATTGTTGAATAAATTATTATTAATTTACTTTTAAAATAATTTTATAAGAAAATTATTAATTTACTTTCATTATTTTTTATCAGGGAGTAAGTTAATAATCAACACTTTTTTTTTGAAAAAAATATATTTCTTTACTTAAGAAATAATTTAAAATAAATGATATTTTTGTTATTTTATCTATAGGCACTCTCTCTCCAATCAGTTTTATTATCTTTTTTTTTTCCCTTAATAACACTTTTTCCTAATTTCTATTTTTTCTTCGTGTGGGCTCTCCTCTAAACGCTTTTATCCGATTTCTTCTCAAAACAATTGCAGCCAAGTTTACTAGCTCGTTGGTTTATGTGAAGGGTATTAAAGCGATGACAAGTGCGGGTTCCTTTACGCATTGGGTTCCAGAAATAAGACATCACAAAAAAAGCAAACAAAATTACAAATTGTAAAGGAAAAAATATACCACAGTAACCACAGTTGATTACAATAACGTCTCATGTGCAAAACGGGACTAGAGTTCAGATTATAGATAAGATTGACTTGTAAAAAAAAATAATAATAATAAAACTGATTGTAGAGAGGGTGCTTATAGATAAAATAACAAAAATATCCTTTATTTTAAATTACTTTTTAAATAAAGAAATAGTTTTTTTTTTTGTTAAAAAGAAAAGGTGCTAGTTGATAACTTATTACTTCATAAAAACTAGTGGGAGTAAGTTAGTAATCCCTTTTGATCATATATTTTATTCAATACTTCAAAATCTATTCTATTAAAACTTAAAACAAAGATAGTTCCTAGTAAAAGGTTTTTTTTTCTTTCGATTTTTAGTCCCTTACGATTTTTACAATCCACAGGTATGGTTTGCCTTTTGTGTCTCCCCACAACATATTAGTGTCAACAGTGAATGGCACTGGATCATTCATTGAAATCATATACGTGTTAATCTTCATCGTATTGGCACCAAGGAAGGAGAAGGCTAAAATTCTTGGTCTCTTCACCTTCGTGCTCTCGGTGTTCTCTGCAGTTGTTTTCGTGTCCCTTTTTGCTCTTCATGGCAATTCCAGAAAGCTCTTCTGTGGCTTCGCTGCAGCCATATTTTCCATTATCATGTATGGCTCGCCACTCTCAATTATGGTATGCTAAGTAATTGTACTTATAGTTGTTGATAAGCAGATTTTAACAATTTTATATTTTGTTATATATATTCACTGTTGATTTTTCTATAAATTGTTATAACTCTGCCTTTTCATTTAAAATGCACCAACAAGGAGTTATTTGTTTACCAACATTTTCATACCGACTAAGTCTTAATTATTGCTTAACAAGCGTAGAAATTGATTAATTTCTACATTTCTACGTCATAACTAATTGATATACATAGCTGAGAGGTCAATGTAAAAAAAATGTTGGTAATACTAGTTGTTCAAGATTCAGAGTGGGTCTGAGTTTATTGTGGATTTGAAACTCTGTGCAGAGACTAGTGATCAAAACTAAGAGTGTGGAGTTCATGCCCTTCTTCTTGTCGCTGTTTGTGTTTCTCTGTGGCACTTCCTGGTTTATCTTTGGTCTGCTAGGCCGTGACCCATTTGTTGCAGTAAGTCACTTTGCAATTTTAACTTAACAATTGTGCATAGAGCTGGGGCAAAATGGACCGGTCCTGTAAGGTCGGCCTGGGCTGAGTTTGAATCAGAAAATGTTGGCCTAAATAGAACTGGGCCTATTTGGGCGGATCCTCATGTTTGATATAAGAAAGGGTGTTGCTAGGTGCACCCAGCATTATTGCTGATGCACCCAGCATTTTTTTAAAATACCAAAATTGCCCCTGCACTTTCTTCACATTTGTGATGCGTGTGCGTGAGGGTGGTCCGTAAATCTTACGGATCAACTTGATCCGTATGCCTTTTACGAATCAACTTGAACCATAAAAGGCTTATGGATCAACTTGAACTGTAAAAGGCTTACGATCAAGTTGATCCATAAGCCATTTACGGATCAAATTGATCCATATGTTGATATTAAGCGCATATGGATCAACTTGATCCGTAAAAGGCATACAGATCAAGGATATTTCAATCTTTTCTGTTTAAGTGTTGGGTGCACCAGCAATAATACTGGGTGCACCTAGCAAAACCCTATAAAAAATATACATCTGGGCCGATATTGATCTGATATTTTTTTTTATTTTTAAAAAATTTATACAAATTTAGACAAAAAAGTAAAATGAATCAATATGGATCAATCTGATGGACCATTGGACCTAGATGGACTTCAAAACATGAGGTCCATATAGAATATGAACTGCCCCAATCCAGCCCATTTTTCTTGCTTGACCCGATGGACTGGGTTGGCCCGGCTTGATCCACTCATTTTGCCACCCTACTTGTACATAGTTTCATATTTATTATTGCCAGTGCAGTGGAATAGACTCAGATTCATCATTCATGTATGGATTTTCAGGTACCTAATGGTGTTGGTTCTGCTTTGGGGACAATGCAACTAATATTGTATTTCATATACCGAGACAATAAAGGTGTTCCAAGGAAGCAAGCCCCAACAGAGGAGGAGTCCATGGAGATGGGGGATGCAAAGCCCCAACAAGGGAAGCAATCCAATGCCAATGGAATTCAAGGATGATATGTCAAGGAACATGTTTGGATCACTCGCAACACATGCCAAAGACAATAGTCAGCTTTGTAATTTGTAAGCTACAAAGTCTGCAACTGAGAGCAAGAACCTCCTCTATGATTTGGTCTGCTCTTGTATTAGTTCCATAAATGGCTGTAATTTACTTCTTGCTAAGACACTGGCATCTTCAATTAGACGGATAATATTGCACGGAAACAAGCATGTTTGTGTGAGTTTTTAGTAGCTCCTTCCCCTGGTCTCGGGGATTTTATGTTAGTGGCTTTTTCGTAGTGCACAACCTACCAAATAAAAGTGCTAATTTGAAATTGAAATTTTCAATTAAAAATTGTATGCCAATGTGAAGAAGCTAAAAGGAAATACGATTTGCTGAGATGACCATAATTTTGAATTTATGAGGTGTTGATCCTGATAACAACACAGGTTACTAACATAAATATGTGATCCTATGACACTTTTTCCTCTTTATGCGGATGTTTTAGTGAGGGGTTGATCAGTTGATGTGATCTTAACAGTTATACAAAGTTAGCCATAACAAGGATAGGATTAGTGGGATGAAGCAGGTAACGTTCTAACAAAATACTAACAACTAAAAAAAGTAACATGCTCGTATTTGTCCCCAACTCTATGATCAAGCTTTGTTGTTCTTCTTTAAAGTCCAATGGCAGTATATAAATGCTCCTCTTCATTGTTATAATGGGAGCACTTGACGTTCTTCCCTATGCTAACAATACTACTGCAGATTTATGTTCTGTTTCTTACCAAGCCTAGGCCAAAGAGAACGTGTTTCTCATAGTCTCCATTAAGCTAACATCTTGAGAATGGTCTCCTAGTTGGTGGTGAGGGGGAGGTCACTCAAGGAGTTCCATGCTAAAGTCAGTGGAAGTCAGAGCTATTTGGTGATTAAGGAAGAACTTGTACCTGCTATGTGTTGGTATTGTAAGATAAGGAAGTTTTCTAATCTTATGCGTGATGATCATGAGTTATAGGTCTTGATATTTTATGGACCCAAGATAAAAATAATAGATAATTATACAAGCATTATAGATCTTAAATATGTTTTTAAAAATTAAATTTAAAAACAAAAAACTCGCAACCACATTAAACAAAACTTAAATTTATTCTTAATCCCTTAATTTTAAAAAATATTTTTTAGTCTCTTCCTACAGTAAAAATTCACCACATATTATGGATTCAAATTGAGAAAAATTAATAAAGAGGAACTGAAAAACAGTATTTTCCAAAATTGATGGAAAAAAAAAACAAATTTAAATATAAGGGACCAGAAACAATCGTGACCCAAATTTAAATGACCAAAAATATATTTTAAGTATATTGTAAAATATAAACATATGTTCCATAAAAAATAGGTATATAATTTCATTAAAATAATATATTTTATTTCATCAAAAAAATAATATACTAAAAAATGCAAACAAATACAAAATATTACACGTGATTAAGCTTTGATTTTAAGAAATTATTTTTTTTAATATTAATGTTTACATAAATTTGAAATTAATAATTGAAATGCTTTTGAAAAGCTAACAATATTAAGTTATTACCAAAGAAATTAAAAGCTTTTGTTTTCTCATATTAAATTTATTTTGGGTCATGATTGGGCCTCTTCAGTCATTGGCCATGAGGCCTAGTGCCATCACCCCACCAAACAACCCTCCGGTCCGGTTGTAAGGTTTCTCATAAATTTTAGTCTTTGTTTTCAAAAGTAATAAATTTAAATTTATGATCTCATAAAGTTAGGTTTAAGTTTTTTACATTCTAATTTAATTTATCATTTAGTTATCGGTTAAGAGTGAAAACAAAGCTTCTTTAGAACGGTGGGTAAAGGGATTTTCTTATAATCTTTAACTCTGCATTAATTTGTATTAATGCACCACATTAATTTATATAAGCATCGTACACTTCATTTATATCCATCAAAATCTATTTCAAAATAACAACAATGAATGCAAAGGTTTATATCTAGTTTGAACTAAAGGGAGTATATGTTTGGGGGGAGAGAAGCACGGGTTGTTGATAGAATAAACATAAAATGTATAATTGAAGCTCTTATCGTTATCCTTCAACTTGTTTTTTGGTTGACAAATTCACTTTTTTTTTATGGATAAGACGAAATCATATTGATATATGGAGTACTAGGTAACAACTCCCTGGATTGGATTGAATGACCAATGCACGAAAGAGTATTCAAAATCCAAATCTGCAGACTTCAACCAACACCAATTATAACATTATAATATATATAGGATATCCTGATTAACACGTTTGACAATCAAAATCAACCCCTCTGAACACAGTTGTTCCTAGACGTCCTCCAAATACACCATATTATGACAACTCACACAATCACCCAACGTTCCCTTTTTAAGTAAAATGCTGGCAGAAATGATTGCACAAGTATTCACATGCACCTGCAACAAGAAGTCTCTGACTATATATATCATATACTGCTAACCCATCAATCCACCCCATCCACCCCCAATTTGAAGCTCCTAATTAATAATGTTACCGCTCAACTTATACTTAACAATCATGGTAAAGAGGGGACATGGGGTTAAACAAGTTGCAATTCACAACACAAATTCTAATATCATCCTTTGACTGATGCTTGGTGCTAAGGAAGGGATTGTACTAGTTTCAAACGAAAAGAGAAGGCATTGATATATAGAGTTGTTGGCTTGCCGTTAATGTTCTTAAACACGTTCAGAATAGGCTGAGTAAATATTAACCCATAAGCCATAAGTAATATTATGTTATTGACTTGTCAAATTTTGATTAAGAGGTACAAGGAAAACATAAAGAAGAGATGACTAATGAATCCTTAAATATAGGATTAATTTCCTCCTAAACTTTTGATAACATTGCCCTAGCATAGGGGATGGTATTCAATCCTTTATAAACTATGTGCATAATATATACCCATTTCTGTTCTTAATATGAATAAACAGGAATGACCCGTTTGGTCATTAAGATAAGAAAAGTAAGATAGGACTATAAGATCATTTATGACAAAAAACCTTTTTAGCAGTTGTATATGCCGTCGTTAAAACCTTTACCAACAATTTACTTATGATCAACACACATTCCGCATAGTAAAAGTATTATTGGCAATCATACCAAGTGTCAATATTAAAGACCTATTTAAACCAAGAACAGTCCGCGACAATTCTGGCAACAATTTTAATGGCCATAAAAGTGAAGTTTAATTAGACAACTAATTACACCCATTTACAGTCTTTCAGTTGTTGCTGATAAAAGTTTAATTAAGAAGAATTATGACAGCAGCAACTACAGCTATACAGTAAATTAAGTTTATTTTTAAATCAGGTTTATTTGTTTTCTAATTAAGATAGTATGAAGTATTTGATTAACATCAGTAATAATGGCATTAATAATTTTTTCTACAAAATTAGTAACATACAAATGTTCTAAATAAATTATACTAAAATGAAAAAGATAATATATTTCATAAAATTCCGAAACAGAAAGTAACCGAAAAAACTCAACCAGAAAAATATTGTATTAATTAAGTATCAACCATTAAATTCATGAATATTATGAAGAAAAGACACGTCATTTGGATTAAATAAATAATGTAATTCTAAGTCCAATAATTATTCGAATATTGGATTAAATAAATAATGTAATTCTAAGTCCAATAAGTATTGGAATAATGGTCGCATTACAAAACAAAGTTTATAAACTTCAACTCTCAATCATGACATAGTCTTCCGCAATTAGCTTTGTGTTGATCATACTGTATGACTTGAAAAATAAAAATGAAAATATTATTTTTAAAGTAAGATCCAACAAGAATAGATGTTCGGAGAGCATTATATAATCTTGATATAATCACAATCCAAATAACATACTAAATTGTTATCAAAGCCAAATCTTTAAACTTTCAATTTTAAAGAGGTGTCTCTTTTAGTCTTTTATAATCCCTGAGAAAAATAACTTCTTTATAGCTACAAAATTAAGCAAATGATGACAACTTTATCACTTTTCATTTCAAGGAAATATAAAAACAACAGATAGCATATTTTATTATGTTGAGTCACTAAAGAGAGCACCAAAATCAAACAGAAAGACGTTATCTATCTTTGCATATATAGCCATTCACCACAAGCAAAGGGTAGAAATTAAGTATGCAACGATGGATGCAAACTAATTACAACCATTTAACACCATGAGATAAATACGAATTCCTTATATGATTCTAACTCAAATTGGCTAAAATACACTTGACCATCACGTAACATCCCCAGCTCACAAATAAATTAATCCACCTTCACAAAAGCATGGAAATGAAGGTAATTATTTAAGTTCATTAATAACTTCTTTTTTTTTAATCAGCAAAAAAAATTATATATTACAGGTACCAGAGATACCATACTTCATTTATAACTTGTAGTAATTGAAGTTTAAAAAATAAAATAAAAAAACATTAAAATAAGTTAACAGTGGCGGTTTCTTTGTGTTGCTCTCCCAAGTCCATTATCAAGCTTTTATATAAAGCATATACTATTGAACACTAAACCTAACTTTAGGACAGCGAAATAAAAAGATCTTCTATTCAATATATACCAATCTAAGAAAAAAAAATTGTTGAAATAAGATGAGTTGAAGATCAGAAGCATACAGCAGAATTATTAAGTTTCCGAACCACCAAAATCATATCCAGGATAACATTTATATACATTTATTTTCCTTAAGCTTGTGCAATTGTCAAGTGACTCAAGTAGCCATTCAAGATAAAGGAATAACAGCAGCCCCCGACCCTAGCACCTAAAGAATATAACAAACAACTATAGACATTAAAAGGGAAGGAATACCAATAAAACACCATTATGCAGCTATTGTTAAGTATTTATTTGGCACTTGGCAGTGATTTTGAATTGAACTGTTGAAGCATTGGCTTAGAAGCTCAGTTAAACATTCAATTATTCAATCAAGTAAACGAATGTAGATCTGTACTACTGAAGCAGTTGAAGAGTGGTGGTTTAAAGCACCACACTCTTGGTACCAATGCATCATATAGCTTATGTAAATTAAGTATGATGTTTTCTTAACTTGCCCTTGAAAGTTTCTCTTTGCAAGTTTCATCAGCAAAATAACTTTTACATGCTTTTTCTTTGTATACAATGGTGGCATCAAGGTTAAAACTTAAGACCCTGTACAAATTATCCAAATTCTTACTACTTAATAGGCCAACATTAGTGATTTTTACTTTGACATGCAAGATGATTCTTAAACCTATTTACAGCAAAAGTTTTAATTTGTTCCAAGGCCTTTCACTTTTATCTAGAAATCTTATCAGTTTCATTCAGTACATTCTGCTTCTTTTTTTTTTGTATATAGGCAACATGATGCAAAAAAACTTCATTCCCTTGTTATATCAGATTTGACTTCTTATCTCACTGAACCAAAAACTGCACTATTGAGACATAGAAAAGGTTGCTATTGAATGAGAACTACGCCTGTGTGCCACTTCCATAAGAACATTTATGTTATAATAATCATACAACACATTTTTTTAAATCAAATCATTGAAATGCATAAATGTTACTATATAATGTCTTTTTTAACTTCCAATATAGAAATACTATCATAGTAGTTATTGAGCATTTGATGATATGGCCTGGAAAGTAGAACTGTCAAAACGGGCCAGCCTGGTTCACGTGGGTTGGTCCGCAACGGGTTGAGTTAAAAGTGGGCTAGCTCAGCTCGGTCCACTTTTGTGTGGGCTAACAAAATGCCAGTCCGGCCCGGCCCATCACGGATTAGTGGGTTATGCGAGCTGACCCATTTTTCTACCTTTTTTTTGTAAAAAAAATAAAATTATTCCAAACAACTTAAAATAAAATCCAATATAAAAATCAAACTAAATCAAATTCAAACATTTAATATTAAAGTGATTGAAGTCTTCAAAATAAACATTCAACATTAAGATAATTGAAATTTAAATATCATCAAAAATAAACTTCTAAACTATTGAAATTAAACATTAGAGGCATGGACTGTGAAATCCAGAACAACTTCCTCTTCTTTTTCAACAACACCATTAGTTTCATCTACAAAGACAAAAAAAACAATATCATTAATAAGTCAAATAAATAAAACAACACACATTATTATGATTATTTTAAGAACAATTATTGTTATGATTTTACCCATTACTTCATATTGATTATGTGAGTGAGAAATTATATAAATGTGAAATTTACTCACATTATTGTTATGATTATTTTAAGAACAATTATTATGATTATATGCTATAAAACTATATTCATATCTTTGATGATTTCAAAGTTAAGTTAATTATTTTATATTTTACTCTTTTTACTTATTTAAATATTAATAAATATGAAATATACAAGTTATAAGAAAATATATATGATAAGTTACTTTAATAAATCATAATATTTGATATATTATATTTTATGATGATAATCCCATGAAAAGATTGATCATCAATATATTTAATTTTAAAAGATATTCATAATACTTACAAATTTCATTTATAATGAATTATTTATAATAAATTATAAAATAATAAAAAATTTATTTTATAAATATTTTATAATAGAAAAGTTTAATGAATTTAAATTTAAATAATTATAAATTTATATTTACTATTTTCTTTTTAATTTATAAATTTATCAATAGGCTTAAACATGTTTGAAGATAATACCTGCTTAATTAAAAATATAATTAATTTTTTTACTCAATTTTAATGTAATTATATTTAATATGATACTAAATATTTAGAAAAGGATAAATTTATTAATATATATATATATAAAATAATATTAAATACCAATAAAATATTAAGAAATTATATTTTTAAGAAATTAAGAAAGGTGCAGGGCTGTTTATGGACCATTAACAAATTGCTAATTCGGTTGGATTTTGCTATTGTTTGGTCTTGCTCTACTACTGAATGTGAATTGTCACTTGAATTTCTATCTACAATATAAAAATTTAATTTTTTAATAATTATAAATTTATAATAATAATTAAATAAAATAAAATAATATTTAAATTTGGTGGGTTGACGGACTGATCCACCAACCCACGGATTGAGCCCACTTAACCCACGAATTAGGTGGGACGGACTAAAAAAATTGCCGGTACCTTTTTTTTTAATTGAGCTCGACCCACCTCTAATCCGCAGTGGACCGGGCTGGCCCATGGGCCGGAACCCAATTTGACGGCTCTACTGGAAAGACCATGAAGGATACTAATTAAATATTGCATAGACCATTTGAAACATAGGCATTACAAACCAAGTTTTGTTATAGAGTAGTGAAAGTTCCTAAACATAAAAGCAAATTATTATATCCTCAAAATATTTGAAAATGATATCAGCTGCAACCATTCAACTGCAGAATGCAATCCTACAATATACATAAGCTTGTGTAAACTGTGTTTCATAGGTGAAAGAGATGAAAGCAAACATATGACTGAGAACGGAAATTCACAAATTGGGGAGGAGTTTATGCTATTAATAATGAAAGTGAGATGGAATTAGGGCAAAGGATGATTGTTATACTCGATTTAGGGTGAAGGACGATGATGAATTTGGGAATAATCAGAGAGAAGGGAAAGGTTGTGCTAATATTAAAAAGAACGAAAGAAGATAGAAAGTAGAAACTGGAAATTGGAGGAAGACGCACTTTGGAGGAGGGTCTCCTATATAGAGCTATTGATTAGAAACAATTGAAAATAATATTCATTATAAAACTACAATTTTCATTAGCCACATTAATAAGTTTAGGATAGAGAAGGAAATACAATCAATTAATGTATTGTAGATGATTGTCATTATAGACAAATAATAGCATCCTAAAATATATAACATATTTCATACTAACTGAGATAAAACGATCTGAAAAGAAAGAAAAGATAATTAAAAAACAAATATTGATCTTAAAAACTAAAATATATCAAATTTGACTGAACAACCTTTATTTGAAATTACAAAAATTAATGCACAATCTTGTGCCAAAGTACAGGGGATCGCCTCAAATTTAACTGTATTATTACCCCAGCATAAAGCATATTAGTCTCTTATATACTCAAATGGGTGACTGTTTTAGGGAAGAGGAAAGCTAGAAGGGTGAGACATGTTTTCTGGTATGTCGCCTGCTGGAGTATTTGGAATATGCGTAATAAGATCCCTAGGGCTGCTTGGATCAAATTAAAGCCTTCTCTTGGCAATTAATGGATTCTATATAAAAGAGGAATGATGAAGCCGAGCCTCTTTTTCTCATCTTGGCTACAATATTTGTTTCCCTTCCTCCTCTTTTGGATGTTCTTTGGAATAGGCACTTATTCATTTTGCATATAGGAATTTTCTCTACACCTTGTGCAGATCTTCTGTCTTCCAAGGTATATCTCATCAGTTTTGGCATCAAGGGTACCTATATCTCATCTCTTATTAATCAACTTAACTCCATGCCATCATTTTATGAACTTAAATAATTAATAGAAAATAACCCCTAAATATAGAAAATTGCCCTAGGTATATTATATCCTTTTTTTATAAAATAAATTTGGTTTAAATGTGTGGAAAAACCGATGAGTCTGGGATCAAATCCCTTAGCATCCCTTTCTAATTAACTTTATCGGACATATAACTCAAAGTAAGCTGGCTAATTAAGTGGTATACTAATTTAAGATTATTAATTAATTAAAGAGTATCAGTAACCCTGTTTCAGAAAAAAGAAAAGAGGATTTGTAATCTCTATATATATCCTAAACAAACATTTAATTTCACAAAACCGACGATATTAACGAAAGCCTCCAAAGAAATCATACACTGTTTTGTTCTAGTGAATCCAAATTAAAGAACGAGTTAAATCGATCGGTGTTTCTTGTTTCCAAATATATAAATTCCATCAACGAATACCTCTGGATTATTAATAGTGATTCATCGCTCCATCGATTAATTAGAATTTGCCTAACATGCAGTTGTAGGCACAGTTCATACGAAATCAAAACTAGATCTGCAAAGTGCTGAAAAACCAAATTACAAGAGTAGCTTTATTTATTCGAAAATTTTTACACTGATTTAACATGCTAAATGCATGTCCATAACACTTGATGGCATACTGATACTCATTTTCATTTGTTACTCTGCACCGAGCTTCTTAATTTGCCTTGCGCTTCCTGCTGCCTCCACTTGCTTCCTTCGGGTTCTCATTTTTAACATCCTCGGCATCACTTTCTGCAAGAAACCATGAAAACAAACAAACGAAAACTCCTTATTAAAGGGCAAAATTAAAAGGCCAAAATTCATTCATCTCCTCACAATTTTTTTTAAATAAAAAATGTTATTCATCAGAACACTTACTGTAACTTCAGTAGAAGCATTTTCCTCGATAAACTAAATGTATAAATAATGTCTCAAAATGAGTAAAAACAAAATAGATAGATGGATCAAACTCGACAGTACTTACGGCAACAACCGGAAAGGAAAATTCCTCCTCCAAGACTATGCGAGTATCCTATAAAATAATCCAAATGTGATGCATTTAATTGTATAAAATTCATAAGGGAATAACTAATATTCGTTGATTAAAAAAAAAAACCAAGCCAACAACAATTCTTTTAAGAAAAAAATTAAAAAATTGAAACATGTAATTAGATTATGCATCATCTAGCTACCGTGTGACGAGTCTCTTGGATGATGGGAGTTGGAGGTGGAGCAGGAGGGTAATTTTGCCTTTCAAGTGGAGGAGGGGGACCAGGGGGTTGGTTGTTGTTGCAATTGCATACCATGTAAAAATGGAGTATAATAGCTACTTGAAAGTGGTGCGTTAGAGTGAATGCATCTTTGTTTATTTATTAGAAATGTGAGAATCAGATTGAGAACCATTAAGATAAATTGTTTATAATAAAATAATTCTTTACATTTATTAGAAATGCGTGCATGGAATCCAGAACTATAAAGATGATAATAAAAAAATTGGATTGTTTATAATAAAATAATTCTTTACATTTATTAGAAATGCGTGCATAAGATAGAGAACCATAAAGATGATAATAAAAAGTTTGAATTGTATATAATAAAAGAATTCTTTATGTTTATCAAAAACGCGTGCATGAGATAGAGAACCATAAAGATGATGATGAAAAGTTACTTGAAATGCGGTGCAGGAGGGGACCACGGGGTTGGTTGTTGTTGCAATTGTATGCCATGTAGTAATGGAGTATAATAGCTACTTGAAAGTGATGTGTTAGAGTGAATGCATCTTTGCCTATTAATTAGAAATGTGAGAATCAGATCCAGAACCATAAAGATAAATTATTTATAATATAATAATTCTTTACATTTATTAGAAATGCGTGCAAGGGATCGAGAATCATAAAGATGATAATAAAAAGTTTGAATTATTTATAATAAAATAATTCTTCACATTTATTAGAAATGCGTGCATAAGATAGAGAACCATAAAGATGGTAATTAAAAGTTTGAATGATTTATAATAAAAGAATTCTTTATACTTATTAAAAACACGTGCATGAGATAGAGAACCATAAAGATGATAATAAAAAGTTACTTGAAATGTGGTGGCAAAGGGGGACCAGGGGTTGGTTGTTGTTGCAATTGCATGTCATGTAGTAATGGAGTATAATAGCTACTTGAAAGTGATGTGTTAGAGTGAATACATCTTTGCCTATTTATTAAAAATGTGGGCATTAGATCGAAAACCATAAAGATGAATTGTTCATAATAAAATAATTCTTTACATTTATTAGAAATACGTACATGGGATCCATAACCATAAAGATGATCATAAAAAATTTGAATTGTTTATATTAAAATAATTATTTACATTTATTAAAAATGCGTGCATAAGATAAAGAATCATAAAGATGACAATAAAAAGTTTGAATTGTTTATAATAAAAGAATTCTTTACGTTTATTACAAATGCGTGCATGAGATAGAGAACCATATAGATGATAATAAAAAGTTTGAATTGTTTATAATAAAAGAATTCTTTACATTTATTAGAAATGAGTGCATGATATCCAAAACCATAAAGATGATAATAAAAAGTTTGAATTGTTTATAATAAAAAAATTGTCTACGTTTATTAGAAATGTGTGCATGAGATTGAGAACCATACAAATGGTAATAAAAAATTTAAATTATTTATAATAAAAAATTCTTTACATTTATTAGAAATACGTGCATGAGATCAAGAATCATAAAGATGATAATAAAAAGTTTGAAGTGTTTATAATAAAAGAATTCTTTAAACTAAATATGAAATCTTACTTAAAAAAATTAAGTTCAATACCACTCAGATTAATAACTTATTAATTTAAACTAATTACTTTTAGCATTTGTTTAATGATGATAAGATAAAATAAAATATAAAAGTTAGATAAAAGTAGAGCATGATAAGTTCTAATTCTATTCTATGTTTGATGGGTACAAGATAATATGTTAATCATTATATTAGCATATCCTATGTTTTAGCAGATAAAATAATATCAAAATATAATATAAAATATAGGTAAATGATCATATCCCTTTTTTGTTAGAATTACATCAAAAAATTGAAAAAAAATTGTTTAATATTTTTGTAACTTTATATGCGTGTGAGGGATCGATTCAACTTCTTCAAGAGTAACTCATGCTAAAGTTTAACAAGAATTATTCATAGAAGAACTTGATACCTCCTCCTCTCTCTAAATTCAACTTCTCCCATGAGATAAAAATTACATAGACCCAATAACTTATGTTAAGCAAGAGAATAATAAGCTAATCATATCCTATCAATACACCTAATAACTGCTGAATATATATAACATAGTTTGTCATATTTACCCTGTTCAATATTGGACTTTCATTGCAATTTAAATGTGGTCATCAATTAAATGTGTTCTAGACTTTTTTTTTATGTCAGCAAACAGTATATATTAATATTATATATTGCAAGATTATTGACATATTTACATTAATGCTAACATATATAATAAAAGGCATAGGTATAAGACATACCCAACCCAAGGTACAATTTCTGTTGTGTTCCAACCAAAACAGCACCTAATCTGTTATAGGGATATAAGAAAACAATCAACCAAGGTTACCTTGTATTTGACAATCATTAGGATTTGCAAGTTCAAAGAGTTACAACTTACACATATTGGCAGAAAACCCTAACCAAGATACTGTCATCCCATCGTTGTACCCCAATTTTAAGCTCCTAATTAACAATGTTACCCCTCAACTTGTACCTATCAATCATGGTAGAGGGGTAGATGGGTTAAACAAATGGTGCCATAAGTTCAGTTTTCAGTTTATAGCAAAATATCATAACAAAGAATGAGTTAAATCGCTGTTTATTGTTTCCAGATATATAAATTCCATAAAAAAAAAGGCTTCACTAATTAAGCTTATAATTTTTTAAATTATCAATTATTAATACTGGATTCATCACTCCATCAATTAGAATTTTCCTTACAGGCAATTCATAAATTTAAAACGAAATAAATATAAAAAACTAGATCGGCAAAGTCTTAAATCAAACAAGAGTGTTCTTGTCTGTTATTGGTGGCAGATGCACCCAAGCACCTCAAACTGCCTTCTGCTTCCTGCAGACCCCATCAATCATCATTGTTAGGACTTGCTTCCTTCAGGTTCGCATTTTTGTCTTCTGCAGGCTTCTCTTCCTGCAAGAAACCATGAAACAAATCAAACACCCTAAATCCCTTACTAAAGGGGGAAAATTCCCAAAATTCATAAATCTCCTTACAAAGTTAAAACAAAAAATTGTTATTCATCAGAACACTTACAGTAAAAGCATTAGGAGCATTTTGCTCTGTAGCAACCTAAACATGTAAACAAATATCTCAAAATGAGTTATGAAAAAAATAGATAGATAGATAAATAAAACAAAATCAAAACTTACAACAACAACTAGAAAAGAAAACTCTTCTTCAAACTCCATCTCCATAACATCCTATAAGAATGGATTAATACGAAATTAGTACAAAGAAGTATATATATACATGAAGTACTCAAATGTGATGCATGTAATAAAAAAAATTAAAAAAACGAACAACAAATTGGAAAATTCAAACATGCAATAAGCTTATGCATCTACCATTTCAGGACAGGTCTCTTCAATGTTAGGAGTGGGAGGAGGAGTAGGGAGGAAATTCTCCATTTCAACTGGAGGAGGAGGTTGGTTGGAGTTGCAATTGCATGCCATGGTAATGAAGTATAATAGCTACTTGCAAGTGGTGTGTGTTGCATAAATGTGTGTTTGCCTATTTATTAATAAAAATGAAAGAAAGAACTATCAAGATGTTAATAAAAAGTTTGAATAATTTTTTTCTTGTGGAGTCAGAGGCTACAGGCTAATTTTATTTGTAATATATGATTCTTAATGGCTCAAGGAAATTTTATACATGATATGACTTAACATCAGTAATAATGGCATTAATAATTTCTTCTACAAAATTAGCAACATACAAATGTTCTAAATAAATTATACTAAAATGAAAAAGATAATATATTTCATAAAGATCCGAAACAGAAAGTAACCGAAAAAACTCAACCAGAAAAATATTGTATTAATTAAGTATCAACCATTAAATTCATGAATATTATGAAGAAAAGATACGTCATTTGGATTAAATAAATAATGTAATTCTAAGTCCAATAATCATTGGAATAATGGTCTAATGAAAGATTTGAAAACGATATCAGCTGCAACCATTCAACTGCAGAATGCAATCTTACCATATATATAAGCTTGTGTAAACTTTTTCATAGGTGATACTCAAATTTAAATAATAATGGAAGTAACAAAAGTATATATATATATATATATATATATATATATATATATATATATATATATATATATATATATATATATATATATATGATAACTAAAAAATATGGGAAAAGACAAGGAGAGACAGAGATTCGTAAGTTACTGAGAAAAATTTGTCGCACGCTAATCATTTTGAAGAGAAACCCTGGCAAAGCATAGTGAAGAGACTCCAAACTGGTTGTTGTGAAGAGAAACCCTTTGGCAGAGCGTGTAGGTGGAGACACGGTGATTCCAGCAAAATACAGAAACCATAAGCACAGTGAGACTAGATAGGTGAGAGAGATGAAAGCAAACATATGACAGAAGGGAAATTCACAAATTGGGGAGGAGTTTATGCTATTAATAATGGAAGTGAGATGGAATTAGGGCAAAGGATGATTGTTATACTCGATTTAGGGCAAAGGACGATTATGAATTTGGGAATAATTAGAGAGAAGGCAAAGTTTGTGCCAATATTAAAGAAAAGGAAAGAAGCTAGAAAGTAGAAACTGGAAATTGGAGGAAGACGCAATTTGGAGGAGGGTCTCCTACAGGGCTTGCTTTAGAAACAATTGAAAATAATATTCATTATAAAACTACAAATTTCATTAGCCACATTAATAAGTTTAGGATAGAGAAGGAAATACAATCAATTAATGTATTGTCGATTATTGTCATTATAGACAAATAATAACATCCTACAAAATATATCTATCTATATATATATATATATAGAAAATAACAGCTAACAGCTAAGTTTAAAGGGTTGAATTACAATTGTTTTGATAACAGATTTATTATTTCGTAATTCGTAGGAACATATTCCACACTAATTGAGATAAAACGATGTGAAAAGAAATGATAATTAACAAACAAATATTGATTTTAAAAATTAAGATATATCAAATGTGACTGAACAACCTTTATTTGAAATTATAAAAATTAATGCACAATTTTGTGCCAAAGTACAGGGGATCGCCTCAAATTTAATTGCATTATTACCCCAGCATAAATCATATTAGTCTCTTATATACTCAAATGGGTGACTGTGTTTTAGGGAGGAGGAAAGCTAGAAGGGTGAGACATGTTTTCTGGTATGTCGCCTGCTGGAGTATTTGGAATATGTTAATAAGATCCCTAGGGCTGCTTGGATCAAATTAAAGCCTTCTCTTGGCAATTAATGGATTCTATATAAAAGAGGAATGATGAAGCCGAGTCTCTTTTTCTCATCTTGGCTACAATATTTGTTTCCCTTCCTTCTGTTTTGAATGTTCTTTGGAATAGGCACTTATTCATTTTGCATATAGGAATTTTCTGTACACCTTGTGCAGATCTTCGGTAAATTCTTCTTTTTTTAATACAAATACGTATTATCTTTGCCTTCCAAGGTATATCTCATCAGTTTTGGCATCAAGGGTACCTATATCTCATCTCTTATCAATCAACTTAACTCCATGCCATCATTTTATGAACTTAAATAATTAATAGAAAATAACCCCTAAATATAGAAAATTGCCCTATATTATATCCTTTTTTTATAAAATAAATTTGGTTTAAATGTGTGGAAAAAACCGATGAGTCTGGGATCAAATCCCTTAGCATCCCTTTCTAATTAAATTTATCGGACATATAACTCAAAGTAAGCAGGCTAATTAAGTGGTATATTAATTTAAGATTATTAATTAATTAAAGAGTATCTGTAATCCTGTTTCTGAAAAAGAAAAGAGGATTTGTAATCTCTATATATATCCTAAACAAACATTTAATTTCACAAAACCGACGATATTAACGAAAGCCTCCAAAGAAATCATACACTGTTTTGTTCTAGTGAATCCAAATTAAAGAACGAGTTAAATCGATCGGTGTTTCTTGCTTCCAAATATATAAATTCCATCAACGAATACCTCTGGATTATTGATAGTGATTCATCGCTCCATCGATTAATTAGAATTTGCCTAACATGCAGTTGTAGGCACAGTTCATATATCTATCTAAAGCGAAATCAAAACTAGATCTGCAAAGTGCTGAAACCAAATTACAAGAGTAGCTTTATTTATTCGAAAATTTTTACACTGATTTAACATGCTAAATGCATGTCCATAACACTTGATGGCATACTGATACTCATTTTCATTTATTACTCTGCACCGAGCTTCTTAATTTGCCTTGCGCTTCCTGCTGCCTCCACTTGCTTCCTTCGGGTTCTCATTTTTAACATCCTCGGGCATCACTTTCTGCAAGAAACCATGAAAACAAACAAACGAAAACCCTTATTAAAGGGCAAAATTAAAAGGCCAAAATTCATTCATCTCCTCACAATTTTTTTAAAATAAAAAATGTTATTCATCAGAACACTTACTGTAACTTCAGTAGAAGCATTTTCCTTGATAAACTAAATGTATAAATAATGTGAGTAAAAACAAAATTGATAGATGGATCAAACTGGAGAGTACTTACAGCAACAACCGGAAAGGAAAAATCCTCCTCCAAGACTATGCGAGTATCCTATAAAATGATCCAAATGTGATGCATTTAATTGTATAAAATTCATAAGTGAATAACTAATATTCGTTGATTAAAATAAAAATCAAGCCAACAACAATTCTTTTAAGAAAAAAATTAGAAAATTGAAACATGCAATTAGCTTATGCATCATCTAGCTACCGCGGGACGAGTCTCTTGGATGATGGGAGTTGGAGGTGGAGCAGGAGGGTAATTCTGCCTTTCAAGTGGCGGAGGGGGACCACGGGGTTGGTTGTTGTTGCAATTGCATGCCATGTAGTAATGTAGTATAATAGCTACTTAAAAGTGGTGCATCTTTGCCTATTTATTAGAAAAGTAGGCATCAGATCGAGAACCATATAAAGATGAATGGTTTATAATAAAATAATTCTTTATATTTATTATAAATGCGTGCATGAGATCCAGAACCATAAAGATGATAATAAAAAGTTTGAATTGTTTATAATAAAATAATTCTTTACATTTATTAGAAATGTGTGCATGAGATAAAGAACCATAAAGATGGTAATAAAAAGTTTGAATTATTTATAATAAAAGAATTCTTTACGTTTATTGAAAATGCGTGCATGAGATTAAGAACCATAAAGATGATAATAATAAGCTTAAATTGTTTATAATAAAAGAATTCTTTACAATTATTAGAAATGAGTACATGAGATAAAGAACCATAAAGATGATAATAAAAAGTTTAAATTGTTTGTAATAAAAGAATTTTTTACATTAATTAAAAATGCATGCATGAGATAGAGAACCATAAAGATGATAATAAAAAGTTTGAATTGTTTATAATAAAAGAATATTTTACATTTATTAAAAATGAGTGCATGATATAGAGAATCATAAAGATGATAATAAAAAATTTGAATTGTTTATAATAAAGAAAATTATATTTATTAGAAATGAAATTGATTTGTTTATAAAAAAAATTCTTTATGTTTATTAGAAATGTGTGCTTGAAATTGAGAATCATAAAGATAATAATAAAAAATTTAAATTATTTATAATAAAAAAATTCTTTACATTTATTAGAAATGTGTTCCTGAAATCAAGAATCATAAAAATGATAATAAAAAATTTAAAGTATTTATAATAAAAGAATTATTTACCCTGAAAAGAGGATTTAGATCATTCCTGTACAAGCTGTACAGTATGATACTATACCAAAAAAAAAATCCAAAGATTAGGAATGAACAAAATAAATTAAATCCCGGACAAACGAAAACAAAAGAGATTGGTCGAGAATATAAGCTTGAGAAGAAAAGACCAGATTAAAGGCATTTTTCGTATGATATCCATGACCAAGTAATAGCCTTTGTATTTTCTAGAAAGAACTCCCAAAAACACTCTGCTACTTCACTAGGCTAAGAGTAGTGAAGAGAAACCCTAGCGTCAAATGGGAAAACAATGGGAGCCAACCAATAACGTCAAATGGGAAAAAATGCAAGGGAGAGAGATTCATAAATTACTGAGAAGTCTGTGGCACGCTAGTCGATGTGTTGAGAAAACCTAGGCTAAGCGTAGCGAAGAGAAACCCTGCTAGCGTCAAATGGGAAATTATCAGAGCAAACCAAATGGAAAAAAAATGTAAAGAGAGAAAGATTAGTAAATTGCTGAGAAATCTGTGGCACGCTAGTCGCTGTGGAGAGAAACCCTAGGCTAAGAGTAGTGAAGAGATCCTAGGCAGAGCGTGTAGGTACATGGAGCCACGGTGATTCTAGCAAAATACAGACACCGTTTGCACAATGATACTAGGTGAAAATATGGTATAACAGACAATGCATACATGACTGAGAACTGAGATTCGCAAATGGGGAAGGGAAACTGCTATTGAGAGTGGCAGTGGGATGGAATTGGGGCAAAGGCTAATTGTTATGCTCCATTTAGGGCACAGGTGGTCGATATGATGAATTGAGGAATATTCAGAGGGGAAGGAAACGCTGTGCTATTAAAGAAGGAACTGGATAAGAGGGAGATGCATTTTGGAGGAAAGTCTCGTAGGGTTATCAGAAACAATTGAAAAGAATTGTCATTATAAACTACAATTTTACTAATACTTATTCATTAGTCGCAATAACTTTAGCATAGAAAATGAAATAGCAAAATAGTTTATACTGTGGCTAAATAATTGTCATTAAATGCAACTTTTGGTCTAATGAATGAATAAGCTATTTTATCATACTTTAATTTATTATTTGGTGAAATAATTAATTAAATAAAATAACTAATTAAATTTATCCTTTTTACTTATCCGATCTTATTTACTGATTCAAAAATTATCATAAAAGAGTTAGATTTAGAAATAAATAGTTGTCATTTAGCTTCACACACAAAGGATAAATGAAAGCCTCTAAAGAAATCATATACATTACCAGAGATGGTTTTGTTCTAATTTTTGTGTGTGTGTGAATAGAGATGCTTTTGTTCCAGTGAATCCAAAGAATGAGTTAAATCGGTGTTTATTATTTCCAGATATATAATTCCATAAAAAAAATACGCTTCACTAATTAAG